>NC_080100.1:2990000-3295000 GCF_950005125.1 Chionomys nivalis | reverse complement strand
CCATCCGGAAGAGCTAGCACATTGGTAGATGGCTTTAGATATCTACTTGTGGGGTCCTTGTTTTGTATCTGGGAAAGGTTAATTTATCTGTAAGGCTGCTAAGTGTCAAAATGAAGACCTTTGTATATTAAATGACTGAAAATTTGTGTCTTTTTTCTCTTAGTATCCTCCTATTTATCATTTTTTATAAGTTATGCTTATGCTCATAGATATAGTTTCTTCATGTAATTTGCTAAGCTATAGCTAAGTACATCTATGAATATTCTTTCATTGTGTGAATGGTGTGAGCCAAGGTCCTGCTTTTGGAGCCCTGTCAACCTGACATGTGTGACTACAAAACCTCTGTGGGTCGTACAGGGGAAGGAGAGTCAGTCATATCAGTAATGGTCCTCCTGGTGAGCTATCACACTCCAGTGGCTATCTCCATACCCACGGTCACACAGTAGGCCTCAGAACCCTGAGAAGGTCACAAGACAGACATCAAACAATGGCAGTGGCTGTGGAGAAATGGGACAGTTGAGATAGGAGGGGGATGTGGGGGGGATAAGAGAAGGTGGAAGGCAGGTGTGATCAGACTGTGTTATAAACATTGGACATGTCAAACAACACACTTAACGATATACAAATACATCTTAAAAATGTTCTTGAGAAGAATTTATGAGATGGTTCCATGAGCAGAAAGCTTCTGCTGCTAAGTTTAGTGACCTGACTTCAATTCCAAGGATCCAAATGATGGAAGGACAAGATCAACTTCCACACCAAAATATGCTTCATGCTAGACAGAGTACTGAGCAGTTAAAAACACATATTAGCCTTGCAGAGGCCCTGAGGCTGGTTCCCAGCATCCACATCACGCAGCTTACAACCTACAACTAACTAGCCCCAGTCAGGACACAACACTTTAGCTTCCAGAATCTGTTGCTATCACTCCGAACACAGCTACCCACTAACACATACAAATATTTTGTTTTTTAGAAAAAAAATATGTGCTCCCTCCTATGAATGAAACTTTCAACAACAACAAAAAAATCTGTCTCCAGAGAAAAATCTGATTAGAAGCTGAGTATGTAGGAGCCATGATCAAAGTCACCACTGACTTTTGAAGATCACCACAAGAATAAGATCAGTGATTTGGGTGGGATGCCACTACACCTTAGTCTGGCCATGCTTATAGGGAATCGGCTTGGACAGGTTCTGTGGCATCTTGTGAATGGTTCGTTTTAGTTCAGCAATGTTTTGAAGCTATGAAAGGCAGTAGACAGTGAAACTGGCTCACCGTTGACAGTGCACAAACTGGATGAGCAATTCCCTACAGCACTACCTATTAGGACTGGAATGGACCAAGAGTGGAGATCTCCAGTCTCATCATCATATCCGTCAAACACGACTGAGGAAATAACTTTCCCCAATATTTAACACCTTTCAGGAAAAGAAGCCATGAGATTCAATGACAGTCACATGCCCGCCATGATGAGAATTGTCCGGGGTAATGGACTGTATTAAAAGACTCAGGATTCAGACATAGGGCATGTAAAGCCATCTTAACCTAAGACAAGAGGATACCTCAGGTATCTTCAGAGAAGACAAAGTCTTGTGGCTCAGAGGGTCCCTTGTTTAAAATTGTGGTCCCTGTGTCACCATGGGAGAATATTCCCAAAGCATGGCTCCTCGCGGGTTGTGCTGTCAGTTATCCGTTTTAAGATGAGTCTTTGGAATGAGACACTCATGTGGGCAAAAGCAATGGGGAAAAGGGCAGATTTTGATGCAAGATTAGGAGTATTATTTATGTGGATATTTCTGATATCAGGTAGTTAGAAATCAGTGGCTGTCTACATTGAACGTGACCCAGAAATGAAGACGTTGTATTTATAGCAAATGCTATGTTTGTAAGAATTTTAATCACCTTCTCATGTCACAAGAAGGAGCCTTGCCAAGGTTGTATTTTCCTCTAGCAGGTCTCCTTTATTCCTCAGTAATGGGAGTCTCATTTTTACTTCCTTGTGTATGCAGACACCTCAGATAAAACTACATTCCTCAATTCCTGCCTCTCCCAAGCTTGCTAAGGCCAGGGGAAAGGTTCTATCAGGCAGCATGTCTTCCTTCAGGAAGGAGGAAAGTGGTTTCTCATTTCACATTCTTACTCTTTGCTGTCTGAGGGATGGTTAGAAAGGTCCATGAAATAGTTGGTGTGTTCCAGGAATGATGATGAAGTCAGAGAGCAGGGATCTCTGGAAATCCACACACACACACACACACACACACACACACACATTGGATCTATGGAAGAAACTTTCTGCACCCTGCGAAAACATGCTGCTCTCACTGTTAGTAAAGAGCTGACTGGCCAATAGCTCGGAAGGAAGAAGTTAGGTGGGACTTGTTTGGACAGAAAGAGAGCCAGGGAAGAAGGAGGGCAGAGTAGCCAGCCGGACACATGTCTTTGTGTATGTTATACACTTGTGTTGGTATGTATGTATATCTTCTGTCTGTGTAGATGTGTGTGCAGGGGGAAGCCTGGGCTGATGTCGGGATTATCCTCCAGGCTTTCCGTCTTAGTCATTGACGTGGGATCTCTCAAACCCAGAGATCACTAATATGTTCAGTCTTGCTACCCGGCTTGATTTGGGTATCCCTGGTCTCTGCCTTCTGAGGTTGTAATTACAGGCAGGCCATATCACCTGACATTGGCATGTGTGTATGAAGATCTGAGCTCTGGCCTTCACACGTGTGCAGCAAGCACTTTAACTCAGTCCCTGAATAGGATTTTAGGGCCATCTGTGACCGGGAAAGCACGTGGCACAGCACGCTGATGTTTGCTTTCACGGTCCTTAAGCACAGACCTTGTAAATGAGAGCCTCCTACCTCAGCCATAGCTGGCGTTTGGTTCCAGAACATTAGAACACTCAAGAGAAGGGCACTACTCAAAGTGGGGTTGATCATTCACTCACTGCACGAGTTATTTCTAACCCGAAGTGGGTTCCCACTGTTCCATTGACTGCCCTGTCACTGAGTAACTGTAGGTTTGCACGAAGTGCACGCCGATCCCTCTAATGCTTTCAGGGTCCTGTGCATGGGTTGTGCTAGAAACACAGTTCTCCTCGGCTGATAGCCAACTCCCTCATCCCTTAGAGTGAGCACTGGGACTGCCAGGAAGGTGGCTGGCTCATCACTGAGGATTGTAACGGAGGCGCCAGAGCAAGCCACCTCCTCTGCAGCCAGCCTTTCAGGAAGCTGCTGATGGGGTGAGAAGCAGGTTTATAACAGCCTTGTCTGCAGAGGTTCAGCTGAACCTCCACAGCCACACATTTTGTGTGACAACAGAAAGATACATGCAGAGGCGGAACAGGCTTCCCACATCCACTCAGGGTTGTTGCTGGGGTCTCTCTGACAGCTGAGCAGCCCTAGTGCATGGGTTGATCAGTCACGGAAGTGTGGCAATATTGAAAATGTTCAGGTGTTTGTCCAAAGGTCAACATTTCAAGACAACTAGTGGGTGGCATCTTTCTTTTTAAGTAATAGGAGCCTTGTTTTTTAATTCTTTGTGCATGTAACCACTTCAGACAAAGACTACGTTCTTCAGTTTCCCCCTAAGCTTGTTATGGTCAAGGCAACACTTCTATGGGGTACCACTTGAGATACATTGTACTATGTATACATAGTGATACCTGTCTGCGAAGGGGACTGCGGTTTCTCTCTCCCTTCCTCCTCTCCGAAGGATGGTTAGGGTGGACCATGGGGTGCCAAAGACCACAGTAATTAAAACCCAGGAGGATGAGCAGGGTCAGGTAGATGGCTTGACAGCAACCTACACACTAATTTCTTCAGGGGGTCAGCCATGCTCTGTGTGCAGGGGTACAGATTCCCACTCCCAGGGCCATGTCTGCACGCCACTATCCCTCCCAGAGACAGAGCTGCCCATGCCTCTGAATGCCTCAGCTTCAGGCTGGAGAAGTTGATTTAACCACGCTTCAGGGAAGGGTGCTCTGTTTCTACTCTAAAAATTTGCCAGTGGGTCCTGCAGAGGAAGAGAGTGGATGCCAGCCTACGAACAACCTGGGAATCCAGAGACTCTCAAGGTTGTCATACTGCTCCACAGACAGAGGCATCCTTAAAGAGGTGATTTACTTCCAGGGAATAGCTGTAGTGATTTGAATATGAAATGGCCCCACAGGTTCACATGACTGAAACTTGGTCCCCAGCTGGCACTACAGTGTGGAGAAGGTGAGAAACCCCTGGTAAATGAGTCTGGCTCTACCAGGGTGCTTGCTACAGACATTGCGGCTTAATAATAACTCAACATCACTTTCTATTTGCTCTCTGCTTCCCTACTACAGACGCACTTGGCAGACAGCCTCCTGCGCCTGCCTCTGCACCTTCCCTGCCTGCTGCCCAGCCTGCCCTGCCATGATGGACCATATCCCTGCGGAATTATAAGATAGAATAACTTTCTCTCTCAAGCTGATCCTGTTGGGGTGTTTTATCACAGCAGTGAGAAACAGCTCAGACAACAGCTCATTCTGCTCATTAACGATCACGACTCCTCCCACCTGCTCCCTGAAGCACTCACCGCATCCCATACACAGCTGTGATTTACCTCCACAGGGACATCAGATAAAGGACACAGCAGGAAAATAAAATACCAAGCTTGGTTTGACTGCTCGTTCTGACCTCGGATGGTCGGCTCACTAGACCTCCCTCTGGAGGGTGCTCTATCTTCTTTGGAACACCCCGGGTTCTCTGAGCCTTGCGGTCCAGCTTACTCAATTGATTTCATTGACCACACATGTGGGTGTTGCTCTGATTGTGACTGTCCCCTGACCACTGTCCATCAATAAAGGAGTGTCTTTTGAAGAACAATTTATTGAGCTCTGATCTCCCACTGCTTTCCTGGTGACTTTCCATTGTCTAATGCGTCTGCCCTCTGGCCTTCTGTGAATGGTCACTTGCCATCCCAGGGTTCATCGCTGAGAGAAGCAGGCTTCTTGTCTCTGCTTAAGTCTTGGTTAATAAATTGTTGGTTGTGCCAAACATATAACTCAAACTTGCTCTTTCATTTACTTGTTTATGAAATAAGGAAATGTAAAGGGATCACCACACCAACAGTCTGGCTTCCTTTCAGTGAAACAAATAATATGACTTTGTCTGTCAATCCAAGCATCAACAGTTGTCAGGTTTTGTGTCAGTTTTGCACATTGATTTTGAGCAAAACATTGATTTCTTTTGGGGAATGTTCGCCTTATTTGTGGGGAATGTTCTGGGTTGCCTAGGACCTGAAGGTGAGTTATGGGCATCTAGTTAAGAGGACAGAAGTCGTAGAAGGTATGTGATCCTCATGTTATGTTGTTCCTGGGATGCCCTTGTAGTTGCTCAGCCACATGAATGTGCTTTGGCATGTGCCGGCTTTTGTTTGAATTTCCTATGCCTCATTGAGTTTGTTTATCTTAGATTTTAAAAAAAAATCTTCGGTGAATTTGAACTTCATGACCAGTATCCAAGTTCCCCCAGCAAGGAATCTTTAGATCCTCCCAGGAGACTCCTGGGAGTCATTTCGTGATTAAAACAATTTGTGATCAAATAAATTCCAGAAATGCATGGTTAGACCAGCCAGGTGGGCTCCCTGAAACATAGATCCGAGCCCTTCTCTTGCTGACTGATGGGGGAAAAAGCCCAGCATCAGCCAGAACCTTGTTCACTGGACAGAGAACAGCTCCCCTAGGGAGACATGGGCTAAGTTTTCATACCTGCTAAGTTTTCCTTAGGAAAAAATGTGTTAGCTTGAGGTTACACGGCAAATGACTCTACCTTCTGCTACAACACCTCTGTCAACACACACCCAACGGTAAGAACAAGAAGCACACGCTTCTCAGACAAGCATCAGAGTCTGTGATGATCAAAACATGACTAAGCCATCAGTGGCTATGGTAGTCAAACATGACTAAGCAATCAATGGCTGTAGTGATCAAACGTGACTAAGCAATCAGTGGCTATAATCAAACATGACTAAGCAATCAGTGGCTGTGGTAGTCAAACATGACTAAGCAGCTTTAACTTCGATTCCCTGGAAAGGACCGACTTGGACACATTTCTTGGAGCATCAGTTACAGTGATCATCATGACACCTTTCTGTGTGCTATGTCTTTTTCCTCCTTGGACAAGAGTAGAATAGAAGCATGTGGGTGTGAACCATTATCCCCGTGGTATAATGACTCTTTCCCTGACATAGTCAGATAGATGGTCCTGCTCAGGAGAGCAGGGAGAAGACACACCTCTGCTTGGATAACCTTTTTTATTTTTTGTAGAGAGCAGGAGGCCCACAGAAGTTTGGTTATGGGTTGTTTGGAAGTTCTGTAGTCCCACTTTTACCGCATGATTCAGAAGGTCCTCCTGGCGGTAGCTATTCCAGCTCCTCTCAGAAGACTGAAGGTTCAAAGTCTCTTTCTATTGTTCTGAATTGCAATATTACTCAGCAGTCTAAAACCCTAAAACTGAAACTGAAAAGAGGGGTGGGAATGAAGCATATGAGGGGTACTCACAGCAGCCATATCCCCCAGTCATAAGGCAGAGCAGCATAAAAGCCAAGGGAAACATTGTATGGATACATCCATGCCATGGCTGTAAGTGATGAAAGGCTGTTGTGTGCCATGGTGTCATTTAACCTCAAAAATCTTATACTGGGACAAGAAATTAGACACAGAAAGATATTTCTATTCCATTTACAGGAAGGTATATGGACAGGGAAATTCTCAAATCCAGAAAGCAGGTTGGCTGGTAGAGAGCGAGACAGAAGCAATGGCTTAGCATGTATGAGTCCAGGTGGCAGAACAAGATTCTGGGTGTAAATCCTGGTCAGGGTGATGCTCTACAGGGAGCGCACTAAGTGACCCCAAGCTGTGTGGGTAGAGGTGGGTGGCTTCACATCTATTATCTCAGCATAAGAAAACAGGAAGAGACTGATGAAATCTACAGACATTTGTGATTTTTGTTACTTAAGGAAGAGTACATTTTACAAAGAATGGCATTTATTGGGTGCCTAGTAGTTTTATTTTTTTAACATTACTTTTGTTAACATTATTTCATATCAACTGAAAAACAATATATATATTTTTTGTAGTCATACCTATATAAAACTATATATCATGTATGCTATATATTTATATATATATATCATTGTATACATTCACACACATAAATATGTATGTATTTTATATATATGCAGACATGCCTATGGCATCTCTAAATCAGCAATTCCAATCCAATTATGAAAAAAAGCATCTAGGAGATCTAATCTGAAGGACACCCAGCAACCTGTCTGGCCATCATGCCCCAGAACTATCAAGCTGCGGGGAGCCTGAGAAGCTTCTGATGGGGAGATGAGAGAGGCAGGACCAAACACAGCCTGAAGATGGGAGGGGTGAGTCTCAGGTCATGGGCTGCCACTCAGAAAACCGCCCCGGCAGTGTGATACCTGGATTCTATCCTGGGACAGAAGGTGGAAATGGCAAAGCAGGAAATCCCTGGAGCATGCAATTTAGACACCATGCTCTTTCTGCTTTGATTCCCTGTCAGTGTTTCTCTTTTGAGAGCTTATATTAATTTTAAGATGGCATACAAAGAGATGGGCTTGATTCTAACGTTTCAGATATATGTCATTTCACTTTTCATATCAATTTTCTACTGAATAAACCACTACAGTTGTGTGGGCTGGCTACATGGGGGGAAGTTGGTCTGAAGTAGACAAGAGTCTCCTGGAATGTCTTTGGAACTCTAAAATCTAACACTATTCCCAAATGGACGTTTGAAATGCACAAAAGAATGAGACAGAGGCAGATGTTTCTGTTTGTTTGTTTGTTTGTTTTACCATTGGAATGAAACCAGGGCCTCACATATGCTAAAGAAGTGTTCTTCTGCTGAACTGCAGCCTCGGTCCCAAAATTCTTTAAAAGTCTATTTCGAAATTGAAAACTAAATGTGAATGAATCAGCTAAACTATCAAGTGTTCTTTTGAATTTACTTTTAAAAGAAGGTTACAAACTAATGGGATTAGCTTTGGCGTTTTTGTTCAGATGGATCCTATATGTATAGTCCTGCTCTCCAAACTGGCTTTGCTTACCATGATGGTGTCCAGTTTCATCCATTGTCCTGGAATGTCACTCTCTTTCATAGCTTAATAAAGTTCCTTTGTGTACATAGACCACTCTGTGCACTAATTAGATATCCATACACAGAAAAACCAAACTAGATGCCTGTCTCTCATCTTATACAAAAATCCGTCTAAAGTGGGTCAAAATGCTTAACATAAAATTGGGTGAGTTTTATCTAAAGTTATTAGATATTGAATGCTTCTATCCACTTCGGCGTAACTGGTTATTCGTATGTTGGCTCAAATAGAGGGTATTTGTAGCCCAGTCCTTCCTTGGCTGTGTGCCCAGATAAAGATAATTAATCCCTCGAGGCTTCAGTCTCCTCCTCTGAGAAGCAGGGTGTCTCAGCATGTGCTGCCCTACCAAAATACCACATGTGGGTTAAATAAGAGGAGTTCATTTTCTCACAGTTCTAAAACCTGAGATCAGGACGAGAATAGTGAAGCTAGTGAGGGTCTTCATTCTTCCTTCTCCCTGCACAATATCACTGTAACCAGCTGTGGTGCATGGATGTCCTGAGAAACAGGTGCTTCCCACAGTGTTGACCAGCTTAGCCTGTGCACCCTTGAAGCCCCAAAGCTGAAAGGCGACCTTTGCATTACCAGAAAGCATTTTGATCTTATGCTGGGCCTTCAAGAGAGCAGAGGGTGAGGTGCAGATTTATTAATAGTGGTGAGAATAAAGAAAGAAGTCTGATGAGGCCACTTGTCATCAGGACTCATGGACTATTCTCTGAAGACCCCCAGCTTCATACCCAGCAGCCTCCTGGGTTGGCATCCCAGTAGTTCTCAAGACATCTGCAGAAAGGGATGGCAGGGGCACCTGCCTCATCTAGTGCTAGAAAGACAAAACTAAGGCAAAAATATTTCCTTATCTCCCACCCATCATCCCATAAGAACAGCTACCCTGTTCATCAGGAGGCCTTTCTGAGTCAGGATGGCAACAATTAGAAAAGAAACATGGAGCAGGAGAAGGAGAGAGTCACAGCAGCGTAGTGTCTCAAGGCAGCAGGGCTTTTCTGAGGTCTTCATTAAGATGGTGTTTGATAGTTTATGAAATAGCCATGCAGGCGCGACAGGACCATTGGAATGGTCCGCTAACTAAAACACAGGCTGGTCCCATTGTTCTGGTTAAAGGGAGAGATGGTAGGTAATGTGTGGAGTTTAGTGGAGGATCTGGTTTAATTTAAAGTGGCATGAAGAGTTGATGTCATTACTTCCATGTGTTTGTAAAAGAGACTTGCAAGTGGAATGGACAGAGGCATGGTGGAGAAACAACAAGAAGATTCACGTGGAGGGGAATGGTTGTTTGCTGTGACCTTGACCATTCTGATGTGGGACCTATAAACACTAGTTTCCCCATCCTGCAGCTACTTACAAAAACCACTCAAAGGCTTATCTTAACTATAAATGCTTGGTCAATAGCTCAGGCTTATTACTAATTAGCTCTTACATTTTAAGTTAACCCATATTCCTTATTTGCATTCTGCCATGGAGTGGTACCTTTATTAACATGGCATGTTCATCTCCTGCTCCCTCTGCATCTGGCCAGGAACTCCTAACTCTGCCTTCTCCTTCCCATCATCCTTAGTTTGGTCACCCCACCTATGTTTTCTGGCTACTGGCCAATCAGTGATTTATTATACCAATTCAAGTGACAAATCTTTAGAGTGTATGAGAGAATTATTCCACAGCAGGGACCTGTCCTTCAAGCCCTGCAGCCTTCTCAGGAAGATAATTGTATGTACTGTAGAGTCTGGTTAGGGTATCAGAGTATTTGGGGTGGAACAGCTGGCCTAAGAATAATTGCTTCTGGAGAGTATAACTTTTGATTTTTTTTCTCTTTGACAGCACTGTCCTTCTTGGATACTTGCTGTAAAGTAAAGTATTCATGATTTGTTTAAATAGTAAACAGACAGCTAAGTAAAATGGGAACACCTAGGCACAGCAAACAGCACAGTGATGTCAACTACTTACAGGCTCACATTATCTTAGCTAAATGCTACAATTAAACAATAGTTTCCAATAGAGAAAAAACTACTGCAGATCTGGAGATGGGACTGAAGGAGAACATCCAGGAGCCAATGATAGATGGAGAAGGAGGACCAGGAAGAAAGTTCTGGAAATTATGCACCTTTGCTCATGAGTATAGAAGAGAAGGTTATTCTCTTAAAATGGAAAGTAGACTGTTAAATTTTGTGATTCTGGGGACAAATACCATTCAATAAAAAGAAATAAAAATCCTCCTAATAGAGTGCGTACATCTTAGCCAGCAAAGTATACACTAAAGAAACGTTCCTGTAGACAGGAGGTCACAAAGCAGGTTCTGTGTGGTATACTGTCCCTGTCCTGACTCTAGGACAGTTTCCACTGAGAGACACAGGAGATAGCGAGGTAGGTGTCTATCCTTGAAAGGAGTTTCATTGCCCTTGGTGGAATTCCTTTCCATCTCAAAGGCTACTGTCTTCAAGGACAATTCATGTCTCCTGGTTCATTGTCTGGGGAAGTCTTTACTCCAGACATCCTGGATTCATTGGCAGTGCCAAGAACAGTCCACAGAGCAGAATCTCCAGCCTCATTTCCTGTCTTGGAAGGCACAGCGTAGAGTTGTATCAGGCTGGGGGAGCCTTAGGTTTATCTTCCTCCCACACTGGAGTTGAGTTGTCTTGACTACAGCTGCTGCCACGTGGCTCAGCTGAGGGTCTTCTGGAAGGAACCTGACTTAGGATCTGTGGCCTCATCTACTGAATTTCCCCACATCTTGTTCTGCCAGATCTTCCTCAGGCTGTGTCCTCCTTTTAAGTCAAACTCATGGAGCTTAGGTGTGACCTCACCCTCCACCACAGGATCAGAACTTTTTCTAAGACTTCATCACGAGAAAAAGCACAGCATGGGAGAAGGGGACCTTCTTGGGTGTTACTGCTCCAGCTCCAGCAAAGGGTTTGTGGGAATCTTAGAGTTTTGCATTATGGGGTGCAAGTGGCACCTTAATGAGAAAGGTACAAGTTAGTTTGTGAATGTAATTAAATACTCTGTTTTTTGATGAAAAGCATGGTGTGAGGGATGACAGTTTCCACCCTAAAGCACTTCTGGTTTCTAAGCTTGCTTAGGTGCTTTCACAGACTGTAGCCCTGCCTGTTCATGGTCCTGTAGAGGTCATATTCTGTTTAGCATCCTTGCTAAGGTAGACACAGGGAAGGGACACTCAGAAAGACTTCAGGGATTTGCTAACTTATTTTATTTCCATGTCCTTGAGTTACCTTTGGTGGCTCAGATGTAAGCTGAAAATTTCATCAGCTTCGAAAGTCAAGTCTGTTTTATAGCATCCTCTCAAATTCTTATGGTGTCCTGAACACCTCTGTGTTTTGTAGACCAGGTAGCCCAGGACTGGGAACGTGACATGGGGATACAGCTATTGAGATCTCTCAGTTCCTTCTCCAGAGTGAGGGCCCCGAGAAAGTGGAAAAACAGGAATCTGCAGGTCAGCTGGAAGGAGCAGCTATGACTGTAATTGTACTTTCTTTGGATGTCAAATAATCCCAAATAATGACACAGAAACTTCTTAGTAAGTATGAAAGCTTGGCTGTAATTTAGGTTTGTTTTCAACTACCTCTTATAGCTTAACCTGTTTCCATTAACCTGTTTACATTCTGCCACATGGCCTCTGTGCATTTGACTTCCTCTGCATCTGTCTGGTGAATCTCCACCTCTCTGATTCCTTCCTAGAATTACTATCTCTACTCAGAATTCCCACCTATCCTATCCTACCTAGCAATTGGCCATTAAACTCTTTATTAAACTCATCAGAAGTGGCTTGACAGATGAGGTTAAACAGGAGAGACATCTTCACAGTGTACAAAAAGATTACTCTACAATAAATGACCTGGGCTTTGCACCACGCTCTGTGAGGCAGGTGAGCCGGCAGTTTCCTCTGAGACATTTACAAGCTCACTGTCTACCTCTGAGCCTGAAGATGCCTGGTGTTGTCTAATCCCTCCTCTTCTGCATGACTGTGGTTGCTTCATCTTCTGCACCAGGATGTTTATGGCTCTTTTCTGCTGGAACCTTTCCTTAAAGGATGGTGCTCTTCATAAGCTTTTCTACCAAGAGGCAAGCCCAAGTGCGCTTAATGCATCCACATGGACTCTGGGAAGGCATTTGATGATGGGCCCAAAAGCATGCCCCAACTGGAAGCAGAGATGCTATTCTCATTGGCCTCCATGTTCCACTTGTCCAGAGGAGAACCTTGTATTGACGTTGATCTCCCACATACCCCAAAGGAAGTGCCGAATTATCCCTTTGCAGAGTACCTCTAAAATTTCCCAAGGATCTTATGCTTGTCTGAATGCTCTCAAACCCGAGACATGGGTGCAGCATGACTCTTCACCCCAGTGGGTCATCTACACTGTCTGATGACTTTTCTCCAAGATCCTTGTTTGTTTTGAGACGGGAATGGAATGCAGGGTACTGCAATAACATTGCTGGGTAAATGTTTGATTTGCTTTCCTTGTAAATCTTTAACATTTTCTTATATATTCTGGAGGCAAATGAGTGCAAAGTCTCAGAGACAACTCTTGGGACTGTATGTGTCTCCCACCCCCACACCGTGGTTCTGTGTTTTTCTTGAGAAGCTATCATCATTGAGACATGATCATTTTCATTTCAGGGCCTGAGTGGAGGCAGAAGTCCTGTTGAATATTTGGCTACTCACTAATTTCAGTCAAAACCAAATGGTGGGTGGTAAGTTCAAAGTCTGCTAGCTCACTGTGGAGACAGCCTCTCCCAGTGCACAGCTAGTCATGCACAGACTTCAAAGGCACCGTGCTTCCAGGCAGTCTGTAAAAATCCATCACGACAGCAACTAACCCATGAAGAAATTACTACACAGAGCTGGGGTGATGGCGCTTCGTAGACAGAAATTTACCTGTCACAGATAGGGTACAGGTGAGACATATCACCCGGTCATCAGAGCCATCCTAGCTGAAGCCAAGGTTAGAAGAAGGTAAAAACACCTTTCAGGAAGCTGGGATCACCCATGTTAGGGAGTAGTGGGAAACCCTTGCATGAAGCAACTTTCGAAGATGTCGAATCTGTCTATCAGCATCCGGGCTGGTGCTTTTTAATTTCTTTTCTGTTGCTGCCATTGATAACTCTTACATTTTCCGCCTTGCTTTGCTGCTGTAAATTTCAACACCTTGTATCCTAACCTTGAGCCCTCCCCCACCGCTCAGTTCTCTCTCAGTTCTCCTTGAGAGCCATGGTGGGGAAATGGACTGAGAAGTCTCATTAACATCCGATGTTTGGCCTCTTTATGACCCCTTGCTCTCCCCTGCATCATCACTCCACTGCGAGTCCATTGTAGTCTCTCCAGCTATCTTTGGTGTCTCTTAGATTTCCCTCGTTCTAGAAAGCTCTTGTTATACAAACACGAAGACCTGAGTCTTGATTCTCCATAATACACATAACATCAGTCTCACCTCCATGTACACAGGTGAACATGTACACACACATATACACAACTAAATACAACAAAATCATAGAAGTACTTAATACTGCTATTTGACAGTATAGTTAATTAATACAAAAATGATAAAATGTTTCCCTCCTCCCTCCCTCCCTCTCTTCCTTCATTTCCTTGAAAATGCACTTTTAGCAGTTTTCCTCAACCTGATGATAATATCTACAGGATAATATATAGTCCTTCTCTTCCAGGAGTGCAGGGTCCCCAGAGCACAGCATCAGATATAAGGTACATCACAACCCTAGGAAGCTCAGTGCTCCGCCAGGACAGGCTTGAGACCTAAGACAACGACTAAAGATCTTGTAAAGTCATTTGCAAAGAAACTCTGCAGAGAAATGAGTAGCTGGGTTGAAACTTTCAGAAAGATGAGAATGTATAAGAAGCAGCAAATACTGGCTGATTTTCTTGTAAGTGGCACTAAGATAGTCAGAGGAACATAACTTCCCCTCCCAGCTCTGCCCTTGCTTGGTAGTTTTTAATAAGTCTCTTTACCATTGAAGACATAGTCTCTTCGTTTGTGGAAAGGGTTAATGATAGTGTGTGCCTCAGTAGGATTTGTAAGACACACCAGGTTATGCTCACAGAGAACTTGGCATGGAGCCTGGTTAGGGGGAGCCCTCCACAGCAGAGGCAGTTAGCTATGCCTGCTCTGTATTCAGGTGCAGATAGGAGCCAGTGCCTTCCTTCCACTGTCTGGTTGCTGCCCTGCCTGACTGTGTTACCATGGTGGATTTGCAGGGCTCATCAGTATGGCGGGTTGCCTGTGACGTGAAGCCCTGTTAGAATCGCCCACTGCCCCTCCCTTAGGAGCTATAGGCGGGGAGCACTGGCCAGTAGCTGTCGTCACCTGCTTCTGGAAACCAGGTGCTTCTGCTTAGTTCCCTACTGGGCCCAGTGAAGCAGTAGACCCAGTGACAGGGATAACCAGTCAGATGATACTGCCCGTGGGAGGATCATAGCACTGGGGCTCTGGTCCAGAGGAATCCAAGGTCGACCTCCTGTCAGGAGAACAGAGAGCCAAGGTCAGTCACCCTCTGGGGCTTTATTTTGCTTATATCAAGGATGTTCTTCGTATAACAAGAACAAAACCTTCTGATGCTGAGCGCATGCTTACAGACATAAAATGGCTCTAATGTCCCCAGCCCAATCCTCTGCTTCCCAGCTGGTGGCTTGGGGGCAGGGAATGGCTGTGGGTTCCCATTCCCAATAGCTAGCAATTAGCATCCAACCATCTAACCAGCTAGGCAGCCAATGGGTCACATAAACTTTCACAGCACCTCACTGCAGAGGGAGCACCCTTGAGAAGTTAGATGAGGAATTCAGACAAACACCAGCAGTGCCTCGGTAACATCAGAACCTACTTTGATGCGATTCCTTCTCTAAGGTCTGAAGTAAGAAATTTACACCATTGAATTGAATTTCCGATTTAGTGTGACGTCAGAGACCTCTGTACACTTCTATGGACTCTTTCTTTCTTCAGTGTGAGAATAGTTAAGCCTAAGAGAAGATCTGGGTCCGTACGGAGCCTCTTGGGTAAGATGGTGACACGGCCACTTTTGTGAAATTCTTGCAGGAAGTTTGCACATTTGAAGTGGGATTACCTCACAAGACTCCTTCCACAGCACCCTCAAACAGTCAGGCTGCGGCTCCCAAATGTGAGCTCCTGAAGTGTTAAAAAAATCTTACTTGCCTTTGTCTTTCCCCAAGAACCATCAGTCTACAGACCTCATTTTCTGATTGTCCTTTGAGTACTTATGGTTACTAAGTGTTTACATATTGGACTGGCACTGACCCTGTGACTTTCAACCTGGGTGATCCTGTGATCTCTGAAGGGAATATTCCGAAAACTTGGCTTTGAACCTGGAATAGCAATTTGACTTTGGGTGGGAAAAAAATTTTATGTGAAAAGGTAAAAATTTAGCAATTAAAATTAAAAGTGCATTTTTGGCATAAGCTTCATTGTTCTTGCTTTTCTGAATGCAATTGAAGTTTAGACAAGGGAGGAAGAGGAGCAAGCAGCGTTTGTTATTGGGAAGAGAAAGGGAATCCTAGTCACCTGCTTCTGCTGAAATTACAGCATGATCCTCAACCGTCATAAGAAAGGAAATGAGCGTCGTTATGAAGAGTTGTGCTGGCGGATGCCATGGGAAGTCTGACTGAGGGCAGTGGGGAGGGCCACAGGGCAGACATCCAGGACACGTGGTGGTGACATAGAGTGACCCCACATGTGCCCTCCCTACGGGAGCTTCCATACCACCCTGCTTGCTGTGTGCCACCGCCTCTCCTTGCTAAACTCACATGAAACCATAGTATGCCGTGGAAACTTACAAGTGATTTCAAAACAATGGATAGTTCTACAGTGGTTAAATTGAGTCCAACTAAAGTCATTTTGGGCCATTGTGGTGATATTTTATTTGTTTTTGTTTTAAATAAATAAACCTTGCTTCAAGATCTGAGAATAAAACAGCCACACTGGTCAGCCTTGCAGACCAGGTAGTGGTAACACACACCTTTAATCCCAGCAGCTACACTAATTGCTATAGAAACGGGGCCGTGCATGCCTTGAATTCCAGTGGTGCATGCCTTTAATCCCAGAACTAGAGAGAATTATAAAATGGGAGGAGACAGTTCTCAGACACAGTTTCATTGTGAGATTCATGGAGGCAGGATTGCCATTTTGGACTGAGGTCGAGGTAAGAGCCAGTGACTGGCTGTTTTGTTTTTCGGATCTTCAGGTTGAACTCCAATATTAGTCCCTGAGCTTTTATTAATTAGTCATGCTTGATTCTTTGAATTCCTAAAATGAATTGATCCGCTTTGGTAATATTTTCAACATTTGGTTTATGCAAATTGCATGTTGAATTCTGACGGAAAGGAGAAGAATGTTTCTTGGCATTCTTGGATTTCAAAGGCTTCCTGTCAGCTGGATGAATCTAAGCCCGTCATTAGGGAGGAACACCTAAGCTAAGTCTAGAAGAGATTTGGGGGATAGATTGGGAAGAGGGTGATTGTTTTGACATTGGATTAATATTTAATACTCTGGATAAGTCAGTTAACTTAGTGGAACGTGGGCAGTTCCTTGGAGGGTGAGGGAGTTTTGTCTTCTGATAACTTTGGAGAAACCATGGTAACAATTAAGGATCTGGGTGTGGGAGGGTGGTCCTCCCACAGGCTCTTCCAGACAGACCTGGGAGGACCTGGGCAGGGGCGTACAGTTTCCTCACACGCCCTTCCAGGGAGCAGGATC
This sequence comes from Chionomys nivalis, assembly GCF_950005125.1. NCBI lineage: Eukaryota > Metazoa > Chordata > Mammalia > Rodentia > Cricetidae > Chionomys > Chionomys nivalis. The sequence continues at coordinate 3,278,092 of NC_080100.1, read as the reverse complement.
GGATTCAGGCACCTGACAAAAGAAGCAGGCCCAATGAGAGTCTTTGGCAGAGCTACCTACGGGCTCTGAGCAGCTCACGCCCTGTTCTCAGGCCACTCGGATTCTGACACACGAGCTAAGAGCATTGAAGAAACAGCCTTTCAGGAGGGAAAGGAAAAGAGCCTATTCAGAAAGGCACAGCCAGACACATTCACACGACAAACACAAGCCTAGATATGCTGCACTCAGCTTTTTCACAGAACTGAAGCTCCAATAAGCTGTCTGCCGTTGCTAAAGCTTTCACGCAGAAACCACTCTCAGATAACAGAGGTGTGCCTTATGGAGAAAATAATGAAAAGTCCAACTGTTCTTTTGTTTGTCAGCAAATTCATGACAGATTTCTTTTACAAGTGACATGTGGAGTTAGAACTGGTACCTGCAGCTAGCTAAGCACCTTAGAAAGTCTCCTGGGCCACACAGTTCTTTGTGATATTTAATTCTTGTTCCATGCACAGCAAGACTCAAAGTAGTCTGTGGATTCATAGTCGCAGACTCTGGGCACTCTATTTAGAGACTTAATACCAGGGGAGAACTCTGCACTCCGTTGTATGTATGCTCAGAACCCATTGCCCATTGATGTTGCCAAGGTCCCACCTCCAGTCACTCGTTGAGTACAACACACAGGGTTCTGGCAGCAAGGCTGCTGCCGCTTCCAGGTAGACAGAGAAGATAAAGGGGAGAGTTGAAGGTTTTAACTCAGCCAGGGTAGAAGCCCTGAGAAGCAAACGCTGGGTAAAAAGAATCTGGAACAGAGTGGATTCTCTTTTTAAAAAAATACAGAGGCCCAGGTGAACATATGACATTTGTCTTTAAGAAGTTTTGCTCCTGATGGTGAGAAAAAAAGCAGAATGAAGAAGTGAGCCCTGAGTCTGGGCTAAGCAATGCACCAGCTCCGTGAAGAATGCCAGCTCTACAGGACCATCCTCAGCATCTCCAGCATCCTTGTAGATATATCTGTCCTTTCTCCTCTTTCATTCCTCTCTCCTCTTCTCCTCTCTTTCTCACACACGCTAAGCTGACCTTGAACTCAGATGGCTGAGGAAGACTTTGAACTTTGGATTCCTCTGCTTCTACCTCTCAAATGCTTTGGTTACAGCTGTGTATCACGGTGTCTGGTTTATTTGGTTCTAGGGATCAAACCCATGACTCCCCGCACGTGAGATAACTGAACCACATGTCTAATCCTCTCTCTCAGATGTTTCCTGATGTCTAAGATTGAAGTTGAAGATGAGGACAGACAGTCCAATCTGTAACCTGGAGATAGTTCCAAGGTGGGCTATATTCTAAACGACCACCCCGATAAGACAGCAAAGTCCGTCTGGTGAAAGCACAGAACATGTAGGCAAGGTCTAATGAGATTTGTATCAATGCCCCATCCTGTGACCCAAGGGCCGAGCACAGGTCAGTATGCAAATGGTGGCTGAGTTTCCGATGATCAGATCTATATCCACACACACTCTGCCTTTGAATCCCTCCCCTCCTGGCTTCCTGAGAACTGATCATATGTAGAAGACAGAAGGCACCATCCTGGCGTCAGGGGTTAGCTGTTAGCAGGAGTTGGGAGAAGTCCTTCTCCAGCCTTGCGCTGTCTCCATCTGAGGCACTCATTGCTCACTGACCCCCCACCCTCACCCGAGAAAGGCAGAACTGGCTTCATACTCTATGATTCCTGTTCCGTATTGTGCTTTCAACTTGCAGGACTGACAACCACCAAGCAATTAGCTTAAGAAATCTCATCTCTTGCCTAATAGTAACTCTTGCCCTTTGTCCTCATGGCCTGGTTGCTTGATCGAGGATAATGGTGATCTTCTTCCAGGCTTGGACTCAATTCCCCCAATGGATGTTTTCTGTTTCAAATCCTATTGCCTGCACTCCTGCCTTCAATTCTATTACCTATGGCCGCGGTACAGCATGGCAGACCAGGATGATAGCATACAATGTCAGGTCATTACTGATGATCGTTTTCTCAGTGCATCCTTGGTCTTTTCCTGGAAAAAAGAGTTTGGTGGCTGTGGCTCTTCTGTGAGGAAAGAGAACCTCAGCAACTACATTGTGGCCTCAGCTTACCTGAAGGAAAGGCTTTTGAGAGGATGGAATGACGTCATGGAGAACAGCAAGTCCTCAGGGCTTCACCGGCCATCCCTTGAGGGATACCATCTCTGTAAGGCATTGCGAGGCTCCCCAGGCAGCCTCAGTACAGAGGTGAGCAGTTGCCCCTACGGTGGGGTTTTGCTTCTGTTCCTCACATTATACAGCTGCCTGTGGGGTTTTGTTGTTGTTGTTTTTGTTGTTTGTTTTTTTGAGACAGAGTTTCTGTGTACCTTTGGAGCCTGTCCTGGAACTAGCTCTTGTAGACCAGGTAGACCTTGAACTCAAAGAGATCCACCTGCCTCTGCCTCCCAAGTATTGGGATTAAAGGTGTGCACCACCACAGCTTGGCCTTTCTGTGTGTTTTTAAACACCTCAAATGCTTTGAGAAACTTTTTGTAATTCTATCTGTGATCACCAAGGAAACTAAATCCATGGATGCATAAAAAGACAAAACAGTAGACAGAACAGGTATGTCTGCTGATGTACATGTGCTTACAGGTGCACACGTGCATAGTTACATATCTATCCATACACACACACAACATTGGTCCATGAAACTCGGCCTGGACTGGTTACAGAATTGTTTGTGAGGTGACTCCTCCATAGTTTTCTGCTCCTACCTCTGACTGCACCATGACATTCATCTTTCTGTGAGCATGCTCAGGATGGCCGTGAGAGCCGTGCCCCTGCAGGTGTTGTTCCAGAGGAAGACCATCTAGATGATAGTCGACACCTGTTCCTCTCTGCTGCGAGCCCTGCCATAGAAGGAAACCTGGAACAGAGGCTGGTGAACTGAGCAGAGACGGGGAGAGCATGAGAAGACAGCAGCACCCCTGGGAAGGTCCCAGCTGCCCGCGCTTCCCATTGGCGGGCCGCCAGCAGCAGAGACAGAGTATAGACCAGGGCCGATACAGTGCCTCTGAAGGCGGCCGTTGGAAAGTCATTGTATTTTTAGCAGGTTCTAAAATAGAGAGCAACCATATTTCAAATTCCTGCCTAATCTTCTGCCAGTTGTTGAAACAATCTGAAGTGGAAAATGCTCCCATCCTTACAGGTTCCATGCAACTCAAGATGAACCAAATGAGGTTATGGGATACTTCATGCTACATGATAGCACACACAGATCACTGCAGCCAAGAAAGTTAACCCCAAGTTCTTTCTTTCTGTGTGCGGAGAGTATTTAAAGCGTATTCTGCCATCAAATTATCCATGTGAAATGAGGGTTTTCTTTTCCAATTTATGTACATGCGCACACCTATGATCTATGAAGCATAAATGTGGGTTTGTGTCTAGGATAGAAGGATAAACCCAAGCTGGAGGAGGAAGCTGGAGCCATTTCCTTCAGCATAAAAGCTATTTCTGGGACACGCCTGGCTGGATTCCCAAGTTAGGGAAGGGGTCACACTTGTCCCTAGAGCCACTGCACAGCAGAGAAGCAGAGGGCATCCTGCTGTTTGACTATCTCGGGCTGAAAGAGAGGTCTGGTGATGGATCCATCTGGACGCCCTTTGAGGCTGAAGTTCACTGTGAACAAAAGCCAGTTCTTACAGATTTTCCCACCAAGTCTGTTTCCACAGAGGCATGGGAATTGGCATTCATTCATTTTCAGATAGATCACTTTTCCCAACAGTTTTCTGAAGCTCAGGATCAGAACTTGTGACTGTCTAGTTCTCACCTCACAAGCAGACCTTATCTCATTATTGCTCCTTAGGTGTTTCCAGGATGAGATGGCCATCGGAAGGCAGGAGCTTGGCAGGAGAGAGGGGCTTTGAGATGAGTTCATTGTAGCCTCACAAGCCTCACAAGACAGAGCCGTGTGTTTGGTTATGAATTTAATGTCTACACTAGGGCAGAGAGCCGCTAGCTGGGAAAGGAGTGTGTCTGTCATGTTCTCTGGTGGCTCAGCCTCAGAGTGGCAGAGGTGTGATGCCAAGGTGTGTCAGCTCAGGCTGCCAGGCACCGAGGAGGACAGGGATCCAGCCCATCTCAGTGCTTCCTGGCTGTGGACACACAAGGAAGTCAGTGTACCCATGCACTTCCCCCTGAAGTCCAGCAGCGAGCCAGAGATGAGAAGTGAAGACTTCACCCCAGAAAGGAAGGAGAAGGAGTTCCTTAAGCAAGAAGGAAGCGACAGAAATTGGCTTGTGGATTTGTGAGATCTTTCTAGAGGGCAGAATTGAGTGGAAGGTTCACCAACAAGTGAAGATAACCGTGCCCAGGGCATGTGACAGAGAAAAGACAGAAGTCAAAGGTCAACTGTCTAGGGTCCACTGGTCTTAACAGAAGGTGAGCAAAGGATCAGTGTCTGCCTTCCACATCATAGGCCATTTTGAAGGTTTACTTAGCACATGGTTATGAGTGATTATTGCTTACCAATCTCTAGGAATGTCTATACTAGTAAGGATACGTAAGGGTTGTATGTGCTTCTTTTACTCCCATGAAATGATTGACACTTTACCAGAATAAGGAAATAAGCTGACAATTCTCATAAACCCTGAGCTATAGAGCAGCATTCTTAGGTCAGACTCTTCCTGCTCCATAGGTGACATCATCACTGAATCTATTACTGGCCCCACTAACCAGTCAGTACTGGTCCGATGCATCAGCTTCCTCCCAGAAGCATGCCTGAGATCTGTGTAATGTGACAGGTGGCATCTCAGTAGTTAAACCAATCACCACTGCCTGTCTGATTGCAAACACACATTCTACAATCTAACTTCAGAGTTCAGTGTGCACCGTGAAGTGACTTATATTTCCAATAAGACTGGAATGAGGAAATTTGAACTATCATTATTTTCAGATTATCTGGTTAAATACCCAGGCTATCTGGGTGAGTCAGCTAAAAGCTAAAACAATACCTTTATTAAAGTAGCTTATTAAAAAATATAAAAACAGCCTTCTGTAGAGCAGGGATTAACTTAAAGTATAATAATAAGGATTATATTAAAGGATCGGATGAATTTTAAAAGTTGACCTTTTGCCATCAGTATGAAAATATTTGTGGAAAATTCTAAAGATACCCAAATCAATTTTTTTTGTGTATGTATGTGAAGGTTTGCTTTTTTACTGAGAATATGGTCAATTTTAGAGAAGGTCCCATGAGGTGCAGAGAAGAAGGTATGTTCTTTTGTGTTTAGATGAAATGTTCCATAGATTTCTGTTATGTTCCTTTGAATCATGGCAACTGTTAATTCTCTTATTTCTGTGTTAAATTTCTGTCTGGTTAGCCTGTCCTTTGGGGAAAATGGGGTGTTGAAATCTCCTACTAATATTGTGTGGGGTTTGATGTGTAATTTAAGCTTTAGTGATGTTTCTTTTGCATATGTGGGTGCTCTTATATTTGGGGCATACATGTTCAGGATTGAAACTTAATCTTGATGGATTTTTTCTAAGATGAGTATGAAGTGTTCTTTTCCATCTCTTCGGATTGATTTTAGTTTGAAATACATTTTGTTAAATATTAGGATAGCTACACCTGCTTGTTTCTTAGGTCCATTTCATAGCCTGTGTCTTTTTATAGATGCATTGAATCCAATGATACTAAGAGATATTAATGACTGGTGATTGTTAGTTCCTGTTATTTTTTGGTGGCAGTGTTTGTGTGTTTCCCTTCTTTGGGTTTTGCTGATGTGAGGTTATCTGTTGCTTGTAGGATTGTGAGTTTTTTTTTTTTTGGTGCAGTTAGCTTCATTGGGTTGTAGTTTTCCTTCTATTACTTTCTGTAAGACTGGGTTTGTGAATAGGTATTGTTTAAACTTAGTTTTGTCATGGAATATCTTGTTTTCTCCATCAATGGTGATTGAAAGCTTTGGTGGGTATAGTAGTCTGGGCTTGTGTCCGTGGTCTCTTTGTGTCTGCAGCAATCTGTCCAGGACCTTCTGAGTTTCATTGTTCCTATTGAGAAGTCGGGTGCAATTCTGATAGGTCTGCCTTTATATGTTACTTGGCCTTTTTCCTTTGCAGCTCTTAATATTCTTTCTTTATTCTGTATGTTTTGTGTTTTGATTATTATATGGTGAGGGGACTTTTTTTGGTCAAATCTATTTGGTGTTCTGTAAGTTTCTTGTACCTTCATAGGCATATTCTTCTTTAGGTTGGGAAAGTTTTCTTCTATGATTTTGTTGAATATATTTTCTGTACCTCTGAACTGGAGTTATTCTCCTTCTTCTACCCCTATTATTCTTAGGTTTGGTCTTTTCATGGTATCCCAGATTTCCTGGATGTCCAGAGTGAGGTAACCCAGACCCAGAAAGATGAACATGGTATATATTCACTCATAGGTAAATACTAGATGTAAAGCAATGAATAAGGAACCTATAGTCCACAACCCCAGAGAAGCTAAGTAACAAGGGGAACCCTAAGAGAAACATATATTGACCCCCCCCCCAGGAATGGGGAAATAGGCAGATCTCCTGAGAAAATTGGAAGTGTGGGGGTGGGGGAAAAGGGAAGGCAGAAGGGAAGGAGGATGGAAGAAGGGGGAAAAGAGAACTAGAGGGAATAGGATGGTTAAGATAGGGGAAGGGCAGTGACAGAGAACAAGAAAAAGGACATCTTAAGTGAGGAAGCCATTATGGGGCTAGCAAGAAACCTGGCACTAGAGAAATTTCCAGGAATCCACAAGGATAACCCCAGCTTAGATCCTAAGCAATAGTAGAGAGGGTGTCTGAACTGGCCTTGTGCTGTATTCAGATTGATGACTATCTTAAATGTCACCATAGAACCCGTATTTAGCAAGTGATGGAAGCAGATGCAGAGAACCATAGTGGAATATTGGGAAAAATATGAACACCGTCAAGCTCTAGGTGACATAACTGATTCTAGTTACATTATTTAAGATGAACTTTCATTTACTGAAGACTCATACAGAGTAAGTTCAGTTCTTCAAAATGCAGTTTCACCAGAAATTTTATCAAGATGCAGCCATCATTTTCATAGCTACATCTTACATAGTTTCTATGGTCTTGGAAAGAAAATGCCCCACAAAGGCAATGGCACTCCTGGGAGGTGTGACTTCATTGCAGTAGGTATGTCCTTATTGGAGGAAGTGTTATTCTTCACCGTGGGGGTGGGCCTTGAGGTCTCATGTATGCTCGAGCCACACCCACTGTCACAGTTCACTTCCCGTTGCCTGCCAAATGACATCGGACACTTGGCTACTTCTCCAGCACTATGTCTGCCTGCATGCCACTGTGTTGCAGCAGGATGAGAATGGACTAAACCTCTGAAAATACAAGCCAGATTCAATCAAATGTTTTCCTTTATAAAAATTGCCTCTCATCATGGTGTCTCCTTTCAGCAATAGGAACTCTAACAAGTAAGACAGTATCCATCATTGAAAGCTGGGTGGAGGTTATGCCCTCCTTGGGTCTGGGCTGTGGAAGGGCCTGGCATGTGTTTCCAATAAGGAGTGATTGACTCAGGCTTCACGCTGTGCGTGTAGAGCACCTGGATGCTGAGTTTACAAATGAGTGGACCCAACACTTGTAGGCGGCTTTCCTCTAAAGTATCCTCCATCCCTCCATGCTGCCACAGCTTCTTTTTCTGTCCTCTCACAATTCCATACATGCTGACCTGTGGTCATTTGGCTTTGCGCTCCCCTCTCCTGCATGGAAAACCTTCTTCTCTCCAACTCCCTCTCCCCCTTTCAAGCATTTTGAATGTGGCTCACTGAGCTTCTTCTTGAGATGTTACTTACTGGAGTGTGGGTAACTTCTCTGTGTGTAGACTCCTGAAGAAAGTGGTATCTTCCCTCTATACCCGCTAGCCACCCATAGACTCGACAGTTCCATGTATGCATACAATGTATCAGGATTATATTCCCAATGTATCAGGATTATATTCCCCCCTCGATTACCCTCTGCTATCCATTTTCTTTTCTCTCTAAAATCTTTCTTCTTCCCATCTAGCCCCCCATGGCTACATCATTAGAGAACATGACTTTGTCTCCCAGAGAAACATCAATGTTTATTGTTCCCAGGGATGGACTTCATGGACGCCTGTGTGACAGAAAGTTGAAGCAATAGGATCTTCAGCAGCTAGCTACACACTTGATGTATAAAATGAGGGGTTCAGGATATTAAGTCCTCTATTTATTATAAAACTGTGGATATTTAATCTGAAGACGAAAGCCACAGAACTGGGAAAGTCAAACGATACAATGAAAGTGTTTGCTCATAGCTAATGAAGTTACCACTGAGGCCAGGAACTTTTCCCAGGTAACCATGACTACAGCTACATCAGCTGACCCCAGAAAAGTGTCTAAACCCAGAGTGTAGGGGATCCAGAGCAGCTGCAACCTTCTCCTGAAATCCTGGATGAAAGTCTTCAACTGACGGAGTACTTCTACCCATGAACCCATGAAACCGTCCACGGAGACTCAGATTGGTCTGAAATCCTCCCCTCCCAGGGCTTTGAGATGTCTTTGCTGTTCTGTGTCTGTGTAGGAGGAATGTCTTAATGAGGAAGATCCATGTAAGGAGACCTCCTAGCATCTAACATGAACTCTGCATTCAGCTGAAGACACTGACATCCAGTTCGGTCCTTCTTTGGGAAGTTGAGTGATGAAACTTCCTGGCAGTCCCAGAGTGCTTCAGAATTGAGGTCCAATCTGCAGGCAAAGAGCTGCCTCCCCCATCTGCCAGCCCACATTGTCAAACACTCCACTGATCATTCCTGGACATTCTCTTGGCTCCCACCACTTGACTTGGGGCCTCTTCAGCTCTCATTCGGTAGGCTCTTCCCGGTCCAAAATACTTCCTTAAGCCTTCTTATGAACCTATGAAACACAGACACAGCATTTATAGGAAACGGGATGCCAAATGCCTGTTGTAAATGGAAACAGAGCAGCCTCTCTGGAACTTTGAAAGTCTGGAAGGCAGGATCCTGTTCAAGGCTGAAAGTATCGATGGGGGTGCAGGGTGGGATTAACAAGAAGCCCTACATCTGCAGCACAAAGGAGCCAACCACAGTGAACTCTGTTCTCCCTTATAAACCACAAGTTTGCCCATGGACAGTCAGGTGAGACATTTTCTTAATCGAGTTTCCACTTTTCCCAATTGACTGCCACTTGTATTGGCTTGAATGAAACTAGCCAGCTTGTTTTCAACCATTTTATTCATTTTGTTGCATCCAAAACAAAATCCATTTTATTTTCAGCACATACTTTGGACAGGCTAGACTCTTAAGTCTGTGGAAAGCAATCTGGGTGTCAGAACACACTGTGTGTCCATAAGCCCACTTTGCACCAAGGACACAGCAGTGGGAACTGGACAAACAAGAACAGGAGGGATATTTTTACTCTGAGAGGGTAAGGAGAGTGAGTGGTTTGGCTAATGTGTTGGTTCCATGCTGCAGCATTAAGTTCTCATGAGACCAGTTATTTAATATAACACTGTTGCCACCGTGTACGATCTCTCTTCTGGAGACCAGCAGACCAAAGTCAGCGTCCAGTATTGTGAAGGTGCCAGCAGAGCGGCCTGTTTATGAAGTTCCATGCCTGTGGCTACTTTGTTGTACCCTGCCACCATAGCCTTCCTGCCTCTGCAGTCCCGCATGTATTTTCTCCTCTACCAGGGCAGGTGTGATCACACTCAGCTCTACTCAGTCCGTGATAATCATCTCTAAATTCAAAAGCCTCAATCATCACATTTGCAAAAACTTTACCTAAGCTACACACATCAATAGCTCTAGGGATTTCTAAGTAGGTTTGTCACTCTGGGTGCCATTTTTCTGAAGCTACATGGTTTTAATTAATTGCTCTGATGTTATTTGTCTTCCATTCTGTACATAAAGTTTTGCATCTGATCTAAAGTTGAAGAGACAATGGCCATTTTCTGGGTCTGGGTCTGGAACCTGACACAGGTGACTTCACTATTTGACAGGTTAACATTTGCATTTTTTCTCAGCCATGGTTCAATATAATCCTTAAATAGCTGTGTATTTACAGGATTTTCATCCTCCAGGGGCGATGCCAATGGGCTAGATAATTGAGATGAGAGGATGACATACAAGATGCAAATGTTATAGCTCTGAAGGGAAAGTCTCCTGGCACTCGGAAGCTAAAGAATCTCTATGGTTCTGAAGGTAAAGTTATCCCAACAAAAGGAAGTGTACGGCTCTGGTCCAGTGGTGGATGGTTTCCCAGCAAAGTGTTACAGTAGTTGCTCTGGGAAAGCATAACAACTCTGCTCCAGCAAGGGAGGATTTTCCCAGCTGGGTTGTCACAGCTCTGGTCCATGCTGCCCCTGAGAAGAGTCACAACTCGGTTCCACGCTGCTCTTGTTCCAGGCTGCCCCTGAGAAGAGTTACAGCTCTGTCCCATGCTGCTCCTATTCCACGCTGCTCCTGTCCCACGCTGCTCCTGTCCCACGCTGCTCCTGTCCCACGCTGCTCCTGTCCCACGCTGCTCCTGTCCCACGCTGCTCCTGTTCCACGCTGCTCCTGTTCCACACTGCTCCTGAGAAGCATCACAGCTCTGTTCAGCTCTCTGAATGTAACCCTTTTCTTCAGCAAGGGAAAGTTTCCCCAACCAGTGTACAGTGTACAGTTATGCTCTTCTCCTTCCCAACTCTGCTCTAAGCTCTGCTCAGGTGAGAAAAAGTTGTTACATCTCTTTTCAAGGCAGCTCAGGCGAGAGAAAGTTGTTACATCTCTGTTCTTAGCTGCTTAGGGGAAAGTAAGTTGTTACATCTCTGTTACTTTCACAAAGCTCACTAAAGAGATTTATTGGACAGGAAGAAACCAGGAGAGCAGTTGTCTCTACTTGGGTGGAGAAAGGGCAGCCCCAAACTGAACAGTTGCAGGACTTATATAGGATTTCTTAGAGGTAGAGCTTTCCAAGACAGAGATTTTCAGGGTAGGGATTTGTAAGATTTCAATTCCCGAGCTTGAGACAAGATCAGAGATTGGTTGAAATTCATGCTCTGGGATTAGTTGGTTTTCAATTCTTGAACTGATTAGGGGCAGAATGTGTTTCTTTGGCTGTGACCTTAGGACCAGGGTTTTGTTTGACTTTCTCTACTCAGGCCCTGTCTTTCCTTTGTCCAAGAGTTCTGACTGAGCAGCTACTTTCTCTTCCATATCTGTAATCTCCACATGAATAATTACTTACGCCAGAGGGTGCTATGGGGGTTTATGCAGAGTTTCTTTTAGCTGTCTAAAGACAGAGAAGAAGGAACATTTTCATGACAGAGTAAATAGTCCAGGAAAGAATTTGAAAGGGTTTGTGTCACTGATGCTGATCACCACCCTGGAGCAGACTTCGGGAATTAGGCACTTTGCCTGTGCACACTCCAGGATGGAAGGCAAAGGCGCTGCATGATGTCATGTGGGCACTGCAGATCTGAGAAACATGGGGGCATGTTACATTATCATGCGAGGATTCCATGAGAGCGGCTTTAGAGTCACCTGGCCAAAAGGAGGGCCACTTATTTTTCTCTTGGAAAAAGTCAGAACCTTTATGACTCTTTTGAGAGACATTAACAGAAATAAATGTGGAGACTGAGGCCTGAATGAGGTACAGAAAGGGTGAACCATTCAATGGTGCTACTGGATGCTGTTTCAGAGAGTAGGTGGATGTTGTCTCTGCCCAACACATGAAATAGATTAAGAATAGGGGGTGAGTTAATGAGATAGAAGACAAAATAGCTACCTCTATGACATACAGGGCCATTTACATGCAGTAGCTCCAACCTCTAGGAAGAAAGCCTGGTTCATCAGTCCTGAATTCTGCTCCCAAATGTTTAATGAACTGAAAACATCAGCCTTATGCCCACAAACACTTTCAATACACAGGATCTGAGGACATCCCTCATTTGAGACAGATTTCCAACCAAAGCAGACAGACAGAGAGAAAAAATGAGCTTTTGTGTCTTCAATTAAATAATTTACTTTCTCTATATTTCGGAGAGGTGACTGGGAAAAAAGCCAGAGGCCTGAAGTACAATTTGTTGCTGAAAAAGACAAGACATTCATGTGGAAACAGATACATTTCTTAGTAAATCTGAAGCTATTGACTTGCAAGTCTCTTCCTCATTTGAGAAGTCAGCTCTGGCGTGGTAGGAGTGGCAGAGTTGTCACACTAAAGCTGATAGGTTGCTCAGGGATTTGTGGTGGTGCCTAGGACACTGACCAAAGTGGGACTTGAGACAGTGTGGGGTCACAAAAGTCTTAATGAACTTGATTCTAACACGGCACTAGCCAGTGATTCAGGGTTTGCTGTGGAGACCCCTAGTCAGGTACCACACAAAGCATTTGTGTGGCTCCCCTTTCCCATTTCTCTCACTTATCCATGCCTATCCTTTTTCTTCTTTATCTACTGATTGGCCAATCATTTCTCTTCTTATAGCTCTGTCTCTGTCGACAAAACAATGCAGGGAGGTCATTGCACTGAGTGGGTGCAGCTAGAAGTCACAGAAGGAATGTGAGCATCTCTAGATGACAGCCACTGCTATCCTGGGTTTGTGGATGTGTGGGGCACAGAGGACTGATCTCTGGTGAAGCTGAGATCACCACATCAGTGGTATTGGGGAAGAGAGAGGGAAGACAAAGTCCTGTGCCTCCCAAGGCCACAGTCACATCTGTCCAATAGACCTACAGCTCAGAGCAAGCTTTGTATACCATTGGGTAAAGAAATTAAAACTAGAAGAAACAACTAATTGGAATTAAGCAAGGTACCCAGAACCACTGGCAAGGATACTTCTCCAGCATCTTCAAACCAGGGGGACCATGTGATGCTTCAGAAAGATTTGCATAATTGTGTGGCTTTGCTCAAAAGGATCAGAAGTAGATGGTTTTGATGAGTTGAAAAAGAAAATGAACACAGGCAGGGCAAGGTGAACAAATAAAATGGTGTGAGCCCTGCAAAGCCCCAGAGATTTTGCTGATTGGTTTGTGCCACAGTTGATGGTGTCAGCTATTTTATCTTAATTCCAACTACTGCTCAGTAAAATGAGTTAGAGTCTCTATAATCCATTTAAAACAAAGGGAAATACAGAGCATAAGTTTTGCAAGAAAAAAAGTTATCTCTTGTAATTAATTCTGTAATAGTATTTTAAGAACATGATTTAAGACTTGTAGATGATATAATGAATACTTATAAGGGTTTAAATGTTGAATATATTATCCAATTAGCATATAAAACACTCAAAATCTTTATTAATTATGTGCTCTAAAATTAACTTTTTTGATTGAGCCTTTATTTTTTTTAATAAAGAGAGAACATGAGAGTTTACACCTTGATGATGCACATCTGCTGCTGAGAATGTGAGGTTCACCCCTTGGTGATGCACATCTGTGATTGAGAACATGAGAGTTCACACCTTGATGACATACATATGCTGCCAAGAATGTGAGAGTTTACATCTTGGTGATGCACATCTGCTGTTGATAACGGGCGAGTTCACACCGTGGTGATGCACACCTTTGCTGAGAATGGAAGAGTTCACACCTTGGTGATGCAGATCATATGATGCTGAGAATGGAAGAGTTCACACTTTGGTGATGCAAATCTGCTGCTGAGAATGGGAGAGTTCACACCTTGTTGATACACATCTGCTGCTGAGAATGGGAGAGTTCACACCTTGGTGATGCACATCTGCTGCTGGGAAAGGGGAAGTGAGTGACTGGTGGGTAACCATGACATGGAGACTCCATGTTAGAGCTTGGTAGGTTTCATGAAGCTTTGCATACAGGAAAGGGCAGGAAAGGTCTTGGATTGCAATGCGAAGTACATATTTAGAAAGTGTGAGTAGGTGGGCTTCAGTCAGCATGGGCAAGGCTAGAAATGAAAACTCCAAAGCAGTGAGACAATATGGGCAGAAAATGAGGAAGGAAGGGCAGTGGGAGCAGAACCAGGACTCCTGGTTTGTGTATAAGGCATAGGAAAGATGCCTTTTACCAGGAAAAGGCAGACAAAATAACAAGGATGGTTGGAGCTGTTCTGAAGACCAGTACAATAGATGATAGGTCAGATAAAGGCCTGAGAGCTTTTCCTCTGGAAGGATGAGAGAGTCTGCATGATGGGAGCATCTTTACCCCTCAGCCAGGGTGTCTCTCAATGGTACTGTGCAGGTGGACTGTGATGGTCAGAAGCGATCAGATGGAGACAGGAGAGGATGGGAAGTGCTGCAAGGGTCCAGATGATGAGACCCTGCTTCAGGTCAGAAGCTGTCTTTGGGCTCTTTTTTTGGTTAAGAAAAACTATAAAACTCCTCAGAACATGTGAACCAAAGGGTCTGGGGCACTGGACATCACACAGTGGAAGATTTAGATCCAGGAAAAGATCTGAACACAGAAGATGCATGGCCTGAAGACAGCCTGGTATTCAGGCTCCAGCAGCACAGGGAGGTGGAACCATACAGTGTGGTGATGTTGCTGAGCTGAGACATGGCACATAGATGGTGTGACACACAGTGGGAAGGAACACAGATGGTGTGACACTCAGTAGGAAGGGAACACAGATGGTGTGACACTCAGTAGGAAGGGAACACAAACGGTGTGACACTCAGTAGGAAGGGAACACAGATGGTGTGACACTCAGTGGGAAGGGAACACATAGGGTCACACTCAGTAGGAAGGGAACACAGGTGGTGTGACACTCAATAGGAAGGGAACAGAGATGGTGTGACACTCAGTGGGAAGGGAACAAAGATGGTGTGACACTCAGTGGGAAGGGAACACATAGGGTCACACTCAGTGGGAAGGGAACACATAGTCTCCCAGGTTCAGTTTTATGTAAAGACATCTAGAGAATTCACATCAATAAATTCACAGTCTTCAGGTTGAACTCTGTCAGCTGTGTGGCCACTTATCTTTACTGGATTCTAGACAGTGTCAGCAGGGTCAGGAAATTCTGGTCTAGACCAAATCTCCAAGTTGGCATTTGTTCTGGTTTCTGGATAAGACTATTGGAGCCTAATATTAAATCAACCGAGTCTATGGACTGTGTATCATAGATAAGCCAGGAAGAGATTCTGTGAACACAGGAATAACTATCACAATTCTGCAGACCTCTTGAATAAACCCATTCCTTCAGTTAAGTAAGGACGACCTGACTTTAGATCTTGCAAGTCCATGTGACAGCTCCTTTTTAAAGAAAGCTGAGTAGATGCTTGGGCTTTCAAAATATCTCACTGAAAAGCATTAAAAAGGAAAACAATAGCCATTTTATCCTAGCTGCTTCCTGAATCTGTTTGCATATGCCTCTGCTTCTGTGAGGATGGAGGGTGTCTATCCAGCACATTGCAAAGAACACATCCTCAGCAGTCGAGATTCTGCTCCCGTGTTGTCGTGAGGCCAAGGGGCAGCACCCACTGTCTTCTCACCCAGAACCAACTTGAGCGCTATTGTGCTCACCAGACAGGAAAATGCATGCTCACTTCAGTGAGTTCATTTGCAGAGTGCAGGGAGGCTGGTGACAGCAGGCACCATCTGCAAAACCCCAGCTGTCATTTACGGGCTGCATCCATGAGTCAGGCACGAAGAGGCATTTGCCAGCCCCAGGCCGGGTTGTAAGACACTTCCTCACACTGAAACAGTCTGTGCAAGTGGATTCTCAGACTAAACAGTTTGCTTGATGACAAATCAAACACATATACAAATATATTTGCTGGATACTATAAGTTCCAGCTTATAGCCATCAACTCAGAAAACCCAAATCAAAAGGAAACTCCAGAGTGACTTCAAAGGAATGACTCATAACTCACAGCATATTAAAATGTGCACTAGAAATTACTTGGGAAATCCCTCTAAGAGCTTTCAGTTCACTGAGCCATGCATACTGTTCCATGTGAGTCTGCCTATCAGAAAAAGGCTGGGGTTCACAAGAGGAGCCCTGGAAGGGGTACTTGGAAGAGTCAAGGGAAGGCCATGCCAGCACCAATACACCTGCTCCATGCTGACAGTGACCCAGATGTTATTCTGTGATGACAGAATGTGTAACTTTGGGGAAAATTCCACCCCTGAGCATTGGCCTCAGTACATGTCAGAATTGCAAGTAAATTGGGATTAAGGGAGAGTTTGAGCCTCTGCCCTGTCAAAGTGGACCATTCTGTATCTGGGGTGGGCACAGCACAGTGAGGGTCCAACACTGTAATGTCGAACCCCTTGTACTAACACTATGTTTACCTGAGTTGGGTTGAAAAGGGTCACTGTTAGGATATTAATTGGTTCAATTAACTGCAAGTTCCTGGTCGGGGGAGGCGCTGCACAGGCTCATCACAGGCTGCCTCTGTTCTAGTCTGTGCTCCCATCACAGGCAAGGGAAGAACAGTGCCCAGTTCAAAGACAGCTGGAACTTATA
This sequence comes from Chionomys nivalis, assembly GCF_950005125.1. NCBI lineage: Eukaryota > Metazoa > Chordata > Mammalia > Rodentia > Cricetidae > Chionomys > Chionomys nivalis. The sequence goes on along the minus strand of NC_080100.1, from coordinate 3,261,660 downwards.
GATAATTCTCCCTTTCTTGGTCTGTGGTCAGATCATGTCCCTTGATGAATGAGGTGCCCACTGACCCTGGGGCTGCCTGCCTAGTCAGCCTACTATGGTGACATCACTCTGAAGTAGGTGCCCAGACAAGAGCAACCTTCACCTCTGCAGCCTAGTCAAGACACACCCACAGCAACCACCACACATTATTGCCCATGACCCTCCAACACTGTGTGTATAGGTTTTTTTTTTTTTACAAGGAATGATCATAATTTTGGCAGGAAATGAAGCATGGATAGTGAGTTAAGATCATTTCTCTGGTTGTGCAAGTCTGTAAGAAGCACTGGAATAGTGAGAGAAACAGAAGCAGGGTTAGTGCACATGGTACATTTGTGTTATTATCAAGGCAGATGGTGAGAAAGGAGTGAGTACTGGCAACATCTGCAAACAGGCGGCAGCCCTGGAGAAAATCAGCAAGGATGCATTTCCTACTCCTCTTCAGAAGTCTGTCCTGTCCTCACTGAAGACATGAAAGAAACACATAATCTCATTTGGTTGGCTGCATTCTCTAAACTGCCATGATCTCTCACGTGCTGAGATTACAGGCGGCACGAACGGCCAACCCCATCCTTAAAACTCACGTCCTGGGACTTATAAGTTGTCTCACTAGATGAAGGTGGTTCCTGCCTAGCCTGACAACTGGAGGTCAAGCCCAGAGACACACAGGGTGAAAGGAGTAACCCAACTCCTGCAAGCCATCCTTGGACCTCCTCATGAGCAAGGGCGTGTCATGTGAGCGTGCACACACACAAACAAATACGTATATATAAAATAGTCCATATGGACTCTTTGAAATACACGTGTTATTGATCGTAAATGTGGAGGAGACCATAGGACACTGAGAGGTTTGTAGAAGCTTTACACAGCTGGAGGGTTACCTAGGGACAGCTCCATGATGGTCCATGGCCCGCAGTAGTGTGTTAGGATGTCTTTCTTCTGCTCTGCCAGCATTCTTCCTGGAAGAGGCTGCAGGGCAAGGTGGCAATATGGGAAGAAGACATGGAACTGGTTCTTTCATTCCACCCATCTGCCTTCTGCCAACAATTATTTTGTATAGAGCCACAAGGAAAGACTGTGAGTCTGTCTTTCATTTGCTCTCTATCTGCCCTCTGCACTCTGTTCCTTTCTCACCAAGGTCTTTGAAAGGAATTTTTAAATAGAAGACAAAAACCTGCTTACATATTTGAACTCAGGTGCGCCATAGTTACAAATACCAAGCACTAAGTAACCTCGCCAACCAACGCCCTGCCAACATGGCATAAGGAAAGAAAATGCTTTCCATGATTAGAAAACCCTTAACCAGACAACCTCATGTCTGGTGCCACCTGTGATGAATCACCAATAGCCCGCTATCTGCATCGTCATCCCAATGTGTTTCCTTTTGAATAGACTACATATGTAAGACCTTATTGTCTGTCTTGTATGAATCCCCAACTTGTTAGGCTTGTCTTTGGCACACGCAGGAGTTAGCTCCCACTATCTCTACTTGTCCTTGAGTGTTCGTTGGGCATGAGCAAGCCCTGAACTTGAAGGAAGCTGTTTCAACACAACCACTCGGGCCTCTTTCTTGACAGGTGTGCCCTGGCTGGTCTGCAAACTGTGGCACGGTGTAGGACCATCTGGAGGACAGCTGAGAGCAGGGCCATGGAGCCTATAAGAAGAGTTCTGAGTCAGTGGAACTGAGCCGCCATGTTTTACCTGAAGCCACTGATCTAAGGACATCACCCTGAGAAGCTCTGGCCTGGGTCTTCCTCTGTGGCCTGGTCGCAGGCCCAGAAAGACATGCATGCTGTCCTCTGCTGACCAACACCAGGTCTCTCCCCTGCCTTTCCTTATAGCACACTTGCAAGTGTGACAGAAAAGGTTGCTTGAAGTCAATTGCTTTTTCTATAATTACATTTCAGATCTCAAAGAAAAATGAGAAAAGTGCCATGCCTTTGCTCTCTCTTGATTGAATTACAGTACATAATAGAGTCTAAATGAATAGTTGCTCCTGGGCTCTAATTCTCCTCTCAACCAGATTAATCTCACGCTGACATTTCAGACTTTAAATGGACTCATGTTCCTATTGTCAGCTTCTAATGAATATCTTACATTCACGGCATCTCTAAAGGAGCCTCTTCTTGGAGTTTAAGTGAAAAGAGAGCTCAGATGGCTTGACCCGAATAGCTTTCATAAATCAACCACACACCCCATTCAAGTATGTGTGGACCCAGGAGCTCAGAGCTTGCATTACAGCAGGCTGAAGTCATGTTGAAAACAGAGTCCACCCCACCCATCCCACTCCTCCTCTTCCTCCCCAGCTCACAGGTGCTTTGCCAGGAGAATAGGAACCCAGTACCAGAAGATATTCCAAACAAATCAGGGACTTGGAAAAACAGCTGGCACACCAAACGCGCCCAGCCTAGGTCCCTCTGAGAGATCCATGTCCAAGCACAGAAGGAACACACGCATCCCATTTGTCTTGCATGTTCTGACGTTTTTTTTTCTTTTTTAACATTATTATAACCCACACAACTATATTTCAGTTAAGAATAACCGGTGTAATTAATATTTAATTGGTTGTTTTCATACATTTAAATATAACCCACAAGAAAAAATAGGGCATCCCCACCTGTATATTTTATGTTTATTTTTTGAGTCTTTATGGACCCAGGTTTTACAGATGTGACTGGGTGTTCATCATCTCTGCATTCCAGGTTCTGGTTTCACTGGTTACAGGGCTTGTTCTGTTTAGCCACTTAGTGATCATTACTTCACTCAAATTCTCCATAAAACCAAAATGAGACAACTCCCTAAACTTCTTCCCACTTTTAATACTCTTGAAGAAGCTTCCAGTTTATGATCAGCCATCACACAGAACGGTTTGATGTCCATGGAATGAATAGGAAAAGGAAAGGATGGACATCCTTGGGGACAGAACAGAGAGAGAATATGTCCCCTTGAGGGGTGTTTTATTCCTTCATTTTTTTTTTTTTGGTGAAAGAATAGGTTAGGTAGAGCCATGGACATGTTAGGATAATAATTCTGTATCCTACAGGAGTGGGTGAGCAAGGGAAGGAGAAGGGAAAGCCCCAGGCCATGGAAACCTTAGCTCAGAGCACTCATGGTAGGACAGAGGAGCTATTTTAACACAAGAAAAATCTAAAGTATGGGAGAAAAGCCAGATGAGCAGGGGGAGCCAATATTTCTTCAATTTTACCACTGGCAAAGGGATGGATTCCAGAGGTGATGGGCCAGTACGCTCCACACTGACAGATTCAGGAGGACTTGTGAACAAGCTGAGGAGGGCTGCATCAAGAGGCGCTGATCACAAGACCTAGCTACTCAGCTAGTTTTGCAGAAGGCAGCGGCTTTTCACATTTAATTTCACTAATCAGCTTTCGCTGGATACAAGTCTCTACAGGGCAACCATGAGCAATCTCTGCATGGATGGAGACCACTCAGCTGGGGCACCCGATGACTCGGGTCCCTGGCTTCCTGTGTCACCTGGCTTGAAGTGTCCATCTGCTGTCCCTGTGTACTCAGAGAGACTTCAGCACAGCCAACCGGAGCGGTTTCCACCCACCTGCTCAAAGACCTCCACTAATTAACTGGGGTCAGGCAAAGGGGAAAGCCCTAACAGCGTGCGGCAGTGCACTGTCTCCATCACATGCTAACTCCCCTTCGGTGGTTTGGATGAAGGCACAAAGAGCAGGCTCACAACATTCACGCATGACACGGAACCGGAAAAGATCGCTGACAGAGCAGATGACAGACTGAGCTTTAGGTGAGTCCCAGAGGGAGGCAGAACCAGAAAAACAAGACACAGCTAGATAGAGAAATGAAAAGCAAGAATCACAGGACTTCACAGTTGTGCAGCTGCGCGTGGCTTGGCAGCAAGAAGCGCTCTGTCTTTCCAGAATGGAGCTCAAGGCACGTGAGTGTGCCCTTGCGGAGACCTTTGTGCGCTGGCTTTAGGAGGCAGTGGGAACTGCGTTACAGACAGGCAGATCTGCCTACACCCATCCACGGCTTATGGTTGTCTTCTCCATGTGGGAGCATGCCGGAGGGAAGGATGGAGGCTTTGACTTCACACAAGAAGAACTCTGGGCTTAGATGATCAAGTAAGTGCTGGACACAGGCATTTGACTTCAAGTAAAGTTAGATAGCTGGTTCTCCGTCAGCACTGTGGATCTGCAAACTCCCACATATGGTGGTGGGTTGCTTGTCATGAGAGTCATGCGCAGGCTTGAGGACCAGGCCTGAGCCGTTGACAGTGAAATCATACACCTTAGGGAAAGTAGACAAAGAATAACCCTGATGACCCACCAGGCCCTCTGGCTGTTTACTTTTCCCAGGGCCTGAGCTCATCAGATGCTTAGTACATATGGTTTCACTGTCCCCCACCCTGACACACACACACACACACACACACCCTCCAGAACAAGGTGCCTTGGAAGAGATAAGACATGTCAGTGTTGGGTCTAGTCTATAACTTGGTTCAGAGGCCTCTTTGCCCCAAGCCTTAGTCTTTCTGGATGCTGTAAAGCCCACAGCATCTACTCTGTGCTCCATCCCCATCTGTTCACTCTAGTGCAGTGAAGGCTGCATGGGCACCATGCATTCCCTGTTGCATTTTAACAAGGACACTGCCCTGTGTGGCTTTCTCCTTCCCTCTCGTTTGTTTCCTATAGCAGTGTTCTGCACGATGAGGTAATGCTTGTCCCGGGTCCAGCTCTGAATTAGGACAGCATGGGTTCTGAAAGCTTGATGAAAATATCTATGGACAATTAACAAAGGAACTGTGTATGCTAATTGCTGATTTCTCAAAATTACTTCCACAAGAAAGGAACATCAATTACTTTGGATAAAACAAAAAAATGTGATAAAAGAAAACACAGTACATGAAAAAAAATTGAGGTTTAATTGAACAGGACACCAAATTCATTCCCCTCCCCCTCTGTGTGTGTGTGTATATGTGTGCATGTTGTGAAAAACGTGGAGTGATAGCTCCGCTTTATCAAACATGACTTGGCACACTGTGGTAGATGACAGCGCAGTGGTCATCCACGCCCACATCTGATGACCAAGCCTGCAGAGTATATTTGAGGTTTCAGGCTGTTTATCCCTTAGCCGAAGGAAGAGTAAGGAGATGGAGCAATGTTACTGTGACTTGTCAATGTCCTTCTTGACTTAGAATTCCAGTGTTTTCCCGGATCATGTCTTCTACCCATCAACCCACGGATCCATTCTCTCTCCACCCACCACTGTCTAATGCTCTAATGTCTGTGTGTTCAGTGTTAGTGGTACTGATGATGGTCCATGGAAACGGATCTTCAGATGATGATCCATACATTCTGGGACAGTGGATCTTTCAGGTCACAGAATAACAATGAACACAGACACATCCCCTTCATGAAACAGACCAAACAAAACGAGGGTTTTTATCTACCAAGGCCAAGGACTTACGGGTGAGCTACCAGAGGCTGTGGAGGGAGGTGGTGGGGACTTTTAGAGTTTTAAGTAGAGATTCCAAGAAAAAAAAGTCATACTAATGTTAAAGGTTCCATAAAGCTGTCTGGTGGATTAGAGCACCACGATTGTGGAGATTTGGAATATTGCAGACCTATAGACAAATGATCTTGGATTATTGAATCTATCAGCTTTCAACAATCAGGTAAAGCCAGAATCCACCACCAGCCTCCATTAACGCAGAAAGCAAGACGAAGAGCAGAGTTTTCCCGCCTTTCCTGGAACTTGCTCATCTGTGCTCTGGCCAATTGATTTACAAAATGCCTTGACTTATGACCATGTTTTGTTCTGAACATGAAAAGCTTGCATAAAACAACTTCCATGGCCGGGCGGTGGTGGTGCACGCCTTTAATCCCAGCACTCGGGAGGCAGAGGCAGGCGTATCTCTGGGAGTTCGAGGCCAGCCTGGTCTACAAGAGCTAGTTCCGGGACAAGCACCAAAGCTACAGAGAAACCCTGTCTCAAAAAACCAAAACCAACCCCCGCCCCCCCCCAAAAAACACTTCCATGTCAGAACGTGTTATTTGAAGCAACCTCAATCCATCTTCTCAGTCAACGGCTACTCATGGCTACCTCAAAATCGCCTGTGTCTGACTTCTTTTGAAGTGAAACTTATATTTGCCTCAACATGAAGGATGTCCTATTGCACTTTGCCATGCCTCTGCTCTCAATATTTTGCCTAAAGGCGACGGGAACCAGAGTTCTGTTGACTAGGAGAACATGCTGGGCGATATTCAATAGCATCTCACTACTTGGTGTGAAGACCATACACTCTTAAAATAAGTAAAATTCCTAAAGAAAGTTCCTCTTGGATGGATGTTTTCACACAGGTTTAATGGTACTAGGGAGACATAACTCAATACTGAACCAACCACAATTCTATAGCTTGAGTGAAAGCCAAGGAAACTTAAGATGGAAATGCTTTAGTCTTAATATTGGAAACATGCTCCTTATTCCAACCTCATTTGAGCTGCCATGGAGAACAGTAAGGAGTGGGGTTGAGAACGGATCTGATGGATCCATTTATGAGTAGGATCCATGATAGGATTTCAGAAGAAATGGCTGGGGATCTGGGGGCAGAAATAAGAATTCTATACCTATAATTGCTCTTTCCATGTGTCTAGATATTTTAGAAGGAGATCATGTTCATAGCACAGGGCAGGATAGATATTAAGTGTCTTCTTGTATTTCATTCATCTTATATTTTGTGTGCAAGTGGTTTTTTTGCGTGTATGTGAAAACTTGATACTATTTTTGCTTAGTTTACAATGCATAATTGCAGTTAAATAGCCAAAGCTCCCCGGAATTCAGCAGTGAGATTAAACTCATCACCCATAAGATACGATTTCAGGTCTCTGCTGTCATGGCAGAGTCAGGTCTGAGAAAGCATGTCGCTGCTAGGGGGCAGGACATCTCAAGCCCTGCATATCCCAGGTAGTCTCAGCTCTCATAAGCAGATGCCTCTCTTCCCTTATGCAGTGGCTGGAGGCTGGAGCCATATCCCTGCAAACCGGACTGCTCACAGCTTAGCCTCTGAGCTGTCGTCCCCAGACCTGGTCTTTCCCCACTCATTCACAAGGAACCATCCTTAGCTCAAGCCTTATTCCAGTGTCACAGCTCTGTTGGGTGAGACTTACCCAGCTGTCACCCACAATGGGTATGACAAAGGTCTTGTTTTCCTCTATGGAGGGATTGCGTGTAATGTTTCAACTTTACCTCCTCAAAGTTAATTCTGAGTTCAGCACATGATATAGTTCAAAGTCTTCACAGAATCTGAATGCCTTGCAGGGCTTGGCCTGTCTGATTTTCATGGCACATCTGCCACACTTCCCCTGGACATGTGTATGGTCTGTTATTGGTTTCTCCAACTTCCTCCATGTCCGGGATTTTCTTCCAAATTTTTCTGTGTCCAAGGCCACAGGTTTGGTTGATATTCTGGCAGCATTTCTAAACTGTCTATGGTCAAAATTTCCTCTCTGAACTCCTGGTCTCCAACTGGAGAAATGACCAAGGCTACTCTAGCAAAGCGTCAATCAATTCAGTAACTTAAGCCCAAGCCCATTTAAACACAGCCTTTTAAGAAGCTGGATGCTTTTATGAGTAGTGCACAGCCACATCAAACCCCACATTCACACATTCCAACAAGCCACTTCCTAGTGCCTTATCGATCTCAGTTTTAAGTCCATCTAGTAAACTGTTTGGGCAAGACTTAGAGGTGACCACAAAGCATTAGATGTTAAGGCCATGAATTTCCTTTTCATTTAATATTTAAAAACACTTAGAGGTAGATCTTGCTGTAGACACTTGGAAGTGGAGGTTATACAGTCAAACACATAGGCATAGGCATGAGATATGTAAAGCCACCCATATGGAGATGAGAGGGGGGATTTGTGGAGCTAGAACAGAGTCAGGAATACATACAGGTTTAGGTGTAAGTGTAGCCAGGAGACCCACCTGCAATCATCTGAGTGACGTGAGATGATTAATGGTCCTTACAGGCAGGACATCTCCAAGGATGCAGGTATGTGTCACATCTCTAAAACTCCAAGACATCTGTTCTGGGAAGAAGGATGAATGCATGAGAAACAATATCAAAAGACAACACATTCCCTGGTGTAAAGGGTATAAGAGTACACAAGTAAGATTTATTCCTGCATAAAATGGACATTCAACAATGGTTGAAGGGGTGAGGGGAATGCTCAAGCCAGTAGAGTATATGCTTGTTCTACAAGTATATGGATTGGAGGACGGATCCCATGTGAAACTTCAGACACAGAGATGTGTGCTTGTCATCCTGGTGCTGCAAAGGATGGAGAGAATCCCTGGAGGTCATCTAGCCAGCTCATCCAGAGTAATCAGTTCTTTAAGGGATCCTGTCTCAACAAATCAGATGGAGCATGATATTGGCCCAACCTCTGGTCTTGGCGTGCTTGCACACACATCCACACATCCTCACACAGATGTGCGCACTGTGAATACCTACACATGCTTGTATGCCACACCCAACAGAAAGTGGCTGAAGGTTAGTTGGGAAAGTATACAACTACCCAGGGCTAATCAAGTAATGGATCATGGATGAGAACCTATAACTGCCACTTACTTTCCTAAACTAATATAACCCACAACTGCATTTTAAATACTTGCCCTTTATGTGCACAGATAAGTGTAATCTGTTCCCCTTATCAAAGGAGCTTGTCTTTGTAGCAGATGAAGACCATTATAGAAAACCACGACCAATCAAAACACAGAGTTATGGAACTCAGTCATGACAGATACATCTACAACACAACTCCTTTACCTAAGGGTCAGGGACCACTGTGGAAGACTGTAAGAGCCAGAGGATCAGGGAGTTTGCTGTGATACCGTGTCTTTAGGAATGTCAGAAGGTACTCCAATAAAGTCTCACCAACATGACTGACTAAACATGAGCTCAACACGAATGGCACCAACTAACAAGGCAGATGGGGAAGGCCTCAAACTGCACAAAGAATTATAGGCAACTCATGAAAGCTGAGAGCAAAAGAGTCTTCCTTGGGAAGACCATACCAGTTGGTTATGCAATGCTGAACAGTCATTCTTAAAAACATGCATAAAAGTAACAACATACAGGCTGATCATGTTGCACTCATGTATTTAAGACTACATATGTATATTCATATAAGTATGTAACAACACTTTATGAAAAAAATAGGCCATGAATTTGAACAAGATCAAAGAGGGGTATCTGGGAGTGTTTGGAGGTAGGACAGGAAAGAGGAAATGATGTCATGGTACTCAGTTGGCTATTTTATATTGGCATTATCTGCTTGCTCTTTTGTGTCTCCTCTGGGTGATTGCTCTAGTGTTTTAGCAGTTTATAGGAGCTAGGACATGCTTGCTCAGGCTCTGCAGTGGTTGATCCTTGTCAGCTTGACACAAACTAGAGATTCCTCAAAAGAGAGAACCTCAGTTGATGAATTACTTTCTTCAGATTGGTTTGTGTTGTTGTTGTAATTAAGGATTGATGTGGGAGTGCCCAGTCCACTGTGGGCAGTACCACGCCAATGCATGTGGTCCTAGGCACTGCAAGAAAGAAGTGATTGTGTCACAAGGAGCAAGCTAGTTAGCAGCACTTGTCCATGGCATCAGCTTCGGTTCCTGTCTTTAGTTCCAGCCCGGACTTCCGTGATGTTGGACTGTGATTGCAACATGTAAGCCAAATAAACCCTTTCTTCCAAACTTGTGTTTTTCTGGTCATAATGTTCCTCTCAGGAACAAAGAAGCAACGTAGAGCAAGCAAGTTATTGGACACAGTTGAAAACTGTCAGAGGATCCTGGATTCATATGGCCTCTGGCACGGAAGCCTAATGCACACGTATTTCTTTTTCAGTTTACCCCTCTTGACATTAATACTATTGTCTGACAAATTCCTCCTAATTTGTATAGAAGTGAAAACAAATTGGCTGAATGATGTTATGTAGTTTTTTGAGCCAACGTTGTCTGAAAATTTGTGAGTAACTTGGGGTTCGGGATGCCATATTATTGCTTTAGTGGATTACATGGGTGGCCTAAACTGAAAATCCATAAATATGAAGCTTAAAGCTTCTAATGGAGCACAGAAATGCTTTTAAATATGATTTGGTGGCCTGTTGTAATTTTTAACATTTGTATTTTACTGGTCTTCAATAATTCATAATAATAAGAATTCTTACTTAATTCAATGCTCTCTTCACAGCCACAAAGGAATCTCTCCTGAGAAATTAGTGGATCTTGGATATGCAGCTTGTACTTAATTCAAAGCACATGTTGAAAATTTCATGGTTTTGGACTCAGATAACCCAAATTATATTCAATGTAGTTATTCCATCTGTCCTTCCTTCCTTCCTTTCTTTCCTTTTATTTTTCTGCTGAGGAATTCTTATTAAACTGAGTGTTGTGACCAAATGACAAATTCAATACTTTTCTTACTGCAGTTAATCAAATATATATATATATATATATATATATATATATATATATATATATATGAGCTATTTTAGGCACAGAGAGTTTAAATGTCATTATCTTAGCAGAACGTTGGTAGAAAATGAAGAGTATCTGCTCATCCTCAGCATCTCTGTTTCTTGTGAATTCCCCTCATTACGACCATCCGTGGTCTTCAGTCCCCACCCTTTCTCACACACGTTCCCCTGTATACTTTCACGTCCTTCCATCTGTTAGAGCGATGGCCTCTGTGTCTCCTATACCCTTCCACGGGACTCCCTGAACAACAGAAGGTGAGTGTGATTCAGGTCTATCCTGTCCTTTCCTTTGAGAGAATTTTCATGTTTTTGCAGGTTTTTTTGATTGAAGTGTGTGTGGGGGTGCGTGCGCATGCAATGGATATGAAATATAGATGGCAGATATAGCTTATCTCAGCATAGAGGTTAGTGCTGGATAGAATAAAGTCATAACCAGACAAGGTCACCATAGATGAAAAATTGACAGGTCACTTACAGCTCTGGGGATGTCAATAATTAACCACAGAACCACCTTCCCAAGCTCATCCCTGATCTACCAGCACTGAAGATTCTGGGAACTTATGGCTTAGGTGGTGTGGGATGCTTTATTCTGCTCTGAGGTGACTGATGGTTTATTAAGGAGCATTACTGTGGCAACTGATGAGTCCCCTGAGGATGCCTATCCTTGACCATGCCCACTGAACAAAGTCCAGATTACACAGACTCATGTTGTTCCTAGGCCCTGTAAGTGGTGCTTGTCTGTTTCTCTGTAACAAATTTAAGTAGAAGGAAATTGGGTTAACTCTCCATGGCTTCCTGAATAGTCATCAAAAAAGTTAAAAATTTTTGAAACATTTCCCAGTGATCAGCTCATACATCTCTAGGTCTGAAGTCTGGCATGCTGGGCTGGATTCTCTACCCAGGGTTGTGTGAGGCTAACAAGGCATGAGACACTCTCTGGGGAAGGATACACTTCTGTTTGTTGTCAGTGTTTGGTTGCATGTAGCTGTAGGACAGAGATTCCTGCTTCTTATTGGCTTGGCAAAGGAGCAAGGGAAAAAGGACCTTTTCAGCTACTAGAAGTTTCTCACAATTCCTGATGTGTGCTTCTGAACTTCAAAGCCAAAAGTCTCATGAACTCTGTTCTATATGATCCCCACATCTGAGGTCTCTTCTGCCAGAAAACTATGAGTGACTGTTAGAGGTCCACCTGAGTACTTCAATCTTCCTGCATTAAAGTCCATTAATTTGAGACATTAATCATATATGGAACAAATCCATTAACCTTGGTGCTTTAAATGGCATTTCATTGAATAACTGGGAGATACATAAACATTGGTGTTCTAGTTCACTTTCTGTTATGGTTACTATACACACCATGACCAAAAATCAGCTTGGGAAGTAATGTGGGATTCCCCTCTGTATGCTGTGAATACCACTGGTTAATAAAGAAGTTGCTTCAGGCCTACTGCAGCACAGAATAGGGCAATGCAGGAATTCTAAGCAGATAGAGGAGGAGAGAGTAGGCTGAGTTGAGGAGATACTATGTAGCCACTGGAGAAGAAAGATGCCCACATGCTGGTACCAGTAAACCACAAGCCTCATGGTAAAGTATAAAATAAGAGAAATGTGTTCATTTAAGATCTAAGAGCTAGCAATACACCTAAGTGATTGGCCAAGCAGTGTTTTAATTAACACAGTTTCTATGTGATTATTTCATGTCTGGGTGGCCAGGGAACAAACAAGCAGCCTCTGCCAACAAAGTGGGGCTGACTACATCCACGTAAAAATTGAGAGAGCTTAGAAAGAAATTCTAGACACAAAAGTACAAAGTTAAGCATGGCTTTTTGGTAGTAGCATTTTCTCATGTGAGCTTTGTTTGCTAGAAGCAAGCAGAGGTGAGATATTTAAGAAAATGCTTCCCAACTCAGTGGTAGCAGCAAAAACTGTGCAGTTCCTTTAAGAAAGCTTTCTGGTTTGTGCCAGTTAAATGGACAGTTCTGACTCTTTCAGGAGAACAAGCATTTGAATGGGGTTTGTGAGCAGAGTGTTACAGCTTGCTTAATGGCAACATAGTCCCACTTTGTGCCTGGAAATGGAGCTGTGGCCATAGCTTACAGAGATGGCACTGAAAGAACCTCCTCCACATTTGATTGAGTGGAGCCAAAAGGCAAAGCAGACTTAGTCCTGGTCATGCCACTAAGCATTTTAAGAAGCACTCCTGGACAGAAAAGGATTACAGATACGCAATAAAGACAAATTCAGATGAAAAAGACATCTAAATGGGCCATGGTATGAATAAATGTATGTAGATTTGGGAGAGAGAAGAAATAGTTATTTTAAAAAGTAAATGGTTTTTTAAATAAGTAAAGTTTTTAAAGAGATAGAGTGCACAGAGTCATAAATTAAAGGAGTAAAAAATAATAAGCCTTATAAAGATAAAATATACTCAGAGAGTCTGAATTATGTATATTATTGTGTTTTCTTAAAAAAGTTTGACTGTGAATGAGCTAAGTACAGAGAGATATTTTATTGTATGGGCTGCTAAGCAAAACCAACACACACACACACGTGTGTGTGTGTGTGTGTGTGTGTGTGTATATATATATATATATATATATATATATATATATATATGATACCTATAGATATCCTGACTTCAAAATTTGGGTCTAAGGATATGTTACTTTAGAAAACCTCTGTTTTTACTTCTACAAAAGATGAGAACCTGTGAATTCCTTCCAGAATAATGTGGTCTGATGAACTGAGACCTCCTGAAAGGTCACCATGAGTGCCCAAAATACTTTGCCCAACAAAAATCAGGAAGCAGTTTGGAGAAAACTATGTGAAAATTCCCAAATATTGTTTATAAATGTTTGTTGTCACTTAAAGGGGGATATAGTATTGAGATGAATACTTTGCATTTGTATAGATCTTGGTCTATTGATACAAATTTAAGGTCAATTTTCTTATATGTATTTCTGCTCTTGTTTAAGGTATTGGGTTTGGGCAGCTCACTTAAAGATGAAATGTATAATTAAAAACTGCAGGTTAACAGATAGTCATCTATAATAGCCAAGTTTGAAGTCATATTAGTTAGATTTTCTAGATGTACAGAGATATTTCAGATGGATATTTATTCATCAAACCTTTCAAAGATCTATAGAACATGGCATTTAAAATGTTTAAAATCTCAGAACTTTTCAATGAGACTCATCTGCTCCTGGAAGCACCAACCTACTTCAAGAGGATTTTTGGCATCAAAAAGGCTCCTTATGAAGTTTATTAGACATTTGGGCAAGAAACTGCTCTTGCCTGGACTTTTTGATATTATGCTGTATGAATTGAACATGCAGAACCCACATAAAAATGACTGCTGAAGTTGACTAAAGATGAGAAAGTCCTTCAGAGTTCCTACTTCATGAAAGAGTCTGCCAGACATTCTGCAGGACACAGAAGAAAGTGAACGACAAACTACTAATATAGGTAAAACTGTTTTTGGAATTTCTTGCTTCATGGAAATGTCTGCCAGATACTATGGCCTTTAGGTTGAAGATTGGTGCCCCAATGTTACAAAAGAACTTTGGGTGACTGTACAGGCAGCGAGATGTCTCTGTTAATTCTAGAGTTTTGGAAGTTGCTTACAATGCACTTCCTGTTTACTTAGGTAATATTATATCCTTCTGGAGTCTTTAATGGAGTTGAAAAACAAGTAGTTATAATTATAGATTTCCTTAGTCATGATAAAAGATTAAATAGATATAAATATTGTAACTGTAATTCTTGCTTGATAACTGTTTTGTTGTATGTAGTCTTGCTATGTTTAAGTTAAAACCTTCCTTTTTATTGAGACAGTTAAGGGGAGGTTATGTGGGATTCCCCTGTGTATGCTGTGAATATATTGGTTAGTAAAGAAGCTGCTTTGGGTTATTACAGCACAGAATAGGGTAAGGCATAAATTCCAAGCATGTAGAGGAGGAGAGAAGAGGCACCATGTAGCTGTTGGAGAAGAAAGATGCCTGCATGCGGATACCAGCAAGCCACAAGCCTCATAAAACATATAACAATAGAAATGGGTTAATTTAAGATACAAGAGCTAGCTAGCAATGTGCCTAAGTGATTGGCCAAGTAGTGTTTTTAATATTATTACAGTTTAGTAATTAATACAGTTTCTGTGTGATTATTTTGGGTCTGGGTGGCCAGGACTTGAACAGATAGCTTCTGCCAACAGTGGAGGAAAGGGTTTATTCATCTTATACTTTCAGTCCATCATGAAAGGAAGTCAGGGAAGGAACTCAAGCAGGAATCTGGATGCAGGAACTGAAGCACAGGCCACAGAGGAGTTCTGCTTACTGGCTTGCTCAGCCTGTTTTCTTACAGCCCTCAGGACCATCTGCCTAGTAGTGGCATCACCCACTGTGGGTTGGGTCCTCCCCTATCAGTCATCAATTAGGACATTGCTCCTTAGGCATTCCTTCAGGCCAATATGATGGAGGCATTTTCTTACTAAGGTCCCTTCTTCACAGATGCCCATAGTCTATGCCAAGATGCCAAAGACTAAGCAGCCCAGCTGTGGAGTTATAATCTGGTGAGCCATTTTAGAACTGTTTACCAGGGAAAAAAAAAGGGACCCTGTCATTTTTACATTTAGCTTTCATTTGCTGAACCACTTTCATATTATGACTCAATACTGTCCATAAGTCAGGGCCCATAAGAGTCGATTATGAGATCACTGTATCTATCTCACTGACAAGGGGCACACACGCTTGGCTGGATGTTGTTCTACTATCTGCAGTGCCGTGACTTTATGCCGGGTAATGGTGAGCACTGGAGAGCAGTGAAAATGTTTCTTAGTGAACCGCTGAGATGGGTTAACAAAGGGTTGGGCGATAAACAGGAAGTGTCTGAAATACAGTTAGTAACTAGAAATGGGGATGTGAGATAAGGATAAGTTTGGGGAGAAATAATCCATCCAAAATTTATACGATGTGTTTGACTATTCTTCAAGAAGGACATGGGCTGTCGATTGCTGGTGGAACAGTTCTGGAGATGTGGGTGGGGCCGTGGATGACAGCGTGTGTGAGAGGAGTGAGAGAACTCAGGCCTTCCCCTTGATACTCGAGTATTCGTGTGTGTTTATTTCACCTTCCACTTTGAAACTATTTGAAGCACCTGCCATCATGATATTATTATTTTTTCCTTCTCCAACCTCCCACACACACTCAATGTAGTGACTGGCTTGCAGTAGCTACCCAGTGACTGTTTGTTGATAGCTTTAATGACGGACTTGTAAATCTCCATTCCCCAGATGGTTCCCTATGTCTAACAACTGTGCCAAATCCTAAGGCCAGTGAAGATGATGTATTTGAAACCATTATAAATTCAAAGACACTTCAATACTAAAAATTATTATAAATAGTAGGAGAGGCAAATAAATGCAACTAGTCCAGTCAAAACAATAGAAAAATAGTCCCCCAAGACTTTATATAGTTATAGTCTCTGTTGCAACTCCTTGCAAGCCTGGGAAATGTATGCCAACTCACTGATGGGATCAGTGCATTACAGATACAGAAAGCAGAAGTTAGCCAGTATCATTATCCCATAAAGAAGAGTAGCTTTGTAGAGACTTCAGAGGAAGCTCTCAGTGGTGTCCTAAAAAGCAGGATTTTAACAGGAATTTTCTAACAAGATACAAATCTCCATGAGCTCCTGAGATTTTTCTCTGTTGAGAATGCCCCATTATTGATCATCATTGACATAAACCAAGAAGCACATGCAGATGATGGTAATTGCTAATGTCTCTCTGGCTAGAATCCATTGACAAAGATACTCCTTTTTCTTTCTTAATCAACTTTACCCTTCCCCACCTCTGAACAAATATATGCACCTCACCATTCCTCTAAGGATTGTGGACTCTTGGTCAGTCAGGAGATTTGGCCTAAGAAAACCTTAGCAAATCTGACATATCCCATAATGTTTAGATTCCCTGAAGCCCTTAGTTTATATCTTGAGAGTATGATTCCACAGGTTTCCTCTACCTATATTACTCTTCTGTGACATTTAACTCCCTCAATACTTAATAGTTTTGCATTTTTGTTTCATGTTTTAAACTTATAATTTTATATAACTTAAGATCTTAAAGTACTTCCGAAGAAAACTTAAAAATTCTGATTATGAAGTCAGTTTTGCATCTTAAAATGGGCATTTCAAGGGCTCTGTTTAGTGGGAAGAATTAGCTATAGAAATGATTTTAATATGTGGCTTTACATGAATGCATATTCCATGCTGTTTTGGATACTGCAAGTTATAAATTAAAATCCAACTCTGCAACTCTCCCTCGGAGAATGACAATTGTCTGTGGAAAGAAACGACTTCTGCTCCTTCCTGCCTCATTGGTTGGTTATTCAGACCAGGGTGTTGGTCTTTTACTTTGTTGTTCATTCCAGTCCCTTGAAGGTTGGTCTTTCTGTGTTGTTGCTGCCATCAGCTGAAGCCAGGCACGCAGCACCTCATGTGTGATTGTCAGTGAAGTAAGGACAGAAGCGACCTGCAAGGAAAAGGTGAGTTAACCACCCTGTCACAGGACAGTGAGGAGGTGGGAGTTACTTCCTCCCCTCCCTCTCTTTGTCCCTCTGCACACATACATTGAGCTGTCACTTTCCCCATCAAGTCAATGCACCCACAGGGAGAAGCAACAAAAGTCAGTCCAAAAGGCCAACAGCACTGTTGCAAATGTTACGAGAGAAAGAAGCTTTACACTCCGGCTGCTGGGACGATGCAGAGGGATTCCTGGGGAAGGCCTTTCTGTCTAAGCTGAGTGTGGACAGAGAAGCAGCAGGAGGCATTGAAGAAGGTGGCCAGGGCTCCAGGACCCGGGGCATCAGAGGACAGAATGTCAAAGGGGAATGAATACAGAGCGTGTGAGTGTACATGTGCCTTTTAGCGTGACTCGAAGACTGGGTTCAAGAGTGTCTGAGTCAGAGTTTTTATTGCTGTGAAGAGATATGATGACCATGGTAACTTTCATAAAAAAAACATTTAATTGAGGGGGCTCACTTACATTTCAGAGATTCAGGTCATTATTATCATGGCGGGACATGGTGGCATGCAGGCAGACATGGTGCTGGAGCAGTAGCTGAGAATCCTACATCTGCAGGCAACAGCAAGTCAACTGAGACCCTGTGGTATCCTGAGCATGAGAAACCTCAAAGTTTTCCCTCACAGTGATGCATTTCCTTTAGCCAGGCCATATCCACTCCAACAAAGTCACACCTAATAGTGCCACTCCCTATGAGATTATGGGGATCCATTGCATTCAAACTACAACAAAGAGAAAGAGGCACAAGAGAAGGCTGGGGAGGAGCAGCGAAGGGAGGGGGTGTTTTTTGTATTCCCAGGGCATGCCGGAATTGACAATGATGAAAATGATGATCTTTAGGGTGCTGAAGACCAATCATCACGTTTCTCTCTAGGATAAAGGAGAATGCATAACATACAGTAGGCACATGAAAACGTATTTTCAATAAATGAATGCATATGTGTTTCTCCTTTGTGTAATTTTTTTAAGATTATAATACAATTACAGCACTTCTCCCTTCCTTTTTCTCCCTCCACACCTCAGGCCCCGAGTAGCAATAACTCTGTTCATCACGTGTTCCGTGGGTCTGGACATGTGTAGATGAGACTCCTTCGGAACTATATGAAGTAAGTGAATTCTACACTCATGTGACCTAGAGTTAAGGGATGGGATGTGTAAAAGGAATATGGTCTTAATCCCCAGGAGTTTCTCATAGCATGGGGTCAGAAAAATCTCCAGCACTGTACAGAAAAATTGTAGATTGTACATGGGAACAGGTGACAGGGAGCAAGCTGGGAATCCTGGTCGCTGCTTGGCTTTCCCAAGCTGTGCTCTGTGTAGTGGAAACTGGAGAGTTAAGCTCGGAGGCTGCCTGAGATGTCATCACACCATTCCACTATAGTGGTCCCTGAAGACATTTCTCATCTCCACTCCCACACTTCTGGTCCAACTAACCTGCACTCTATCAGACTAGTGCTCCCCAAACACCCATTTGATCATGACACTGCCTGGGTCAAACAGTTACAACCTAGACAGCATTCATCTAACAAATATTTATCATTTGGCAGTCTGGGGTGCAGGGCGACAGCAACGTGGATGTGAATCAGCCATTTGCACGGCCTTCGCAGTGCTCAGAGCTCGGCTGGGATGCTGGGGCAGAGCAGCAATGCAGTGAGTGCTCTCATCCCTTTCTGGACACAGCTGACATTCTGCTTCCTCCTTTGATTGCATGACCCTGAGCAGGGGGCTCTTATGTGTGTTGGGCAGAGAGCTCTATTTTTCTTATCTACCAGTTGGAAATTGTGACTGTCCGTCTCATAGGGCACATGACCTAGAGTTCAGCAGACGCCAATGATGGTCAAGATCCTGTCCTCCAGACAGGGTGCCCTCATGTTTAGAATTTGGGCTCCTTGTTTGAGCTATTTTGTGTCTATTTCAAAATTTTACACCTGCTCCAGAAAGCTTCTTTGCCTTTTTTCTCCCTCCCTTCCCAAATGTAGGGAAAAAGGACTGTCCACTGGTTTACGGTAGATAATGCTCCCTGGAGGCCGTCAAATCACAATGCTACTTTGTCATGTGACAAGTTTTCTTCCTTCAAATTTTGCTTCTAAATGACCTCAACCTACTATGAAGATTTCAGCTAGGCTGAATTCTATCATGTAGAGAGGAATATACAAATCAGTAGAACTAGATTCTTCTGTATTGGACATCCTGATAACTATGGCTGACTGTCCGAGGTCAGACAGATTATATTATCCCAAGACTATGTGATAACATACGCAACTTTGGGACATGAGTTTCATGTAGAGGTAATGATTCATTTAGACTTATCATTTCTGTCCGATCTTTCTTTCTTGGAAATGTATGATTTCCTTTTTGACCAGCTTCTTGGGTCTGTAGGGTAAAAGGTGTTTTTTTTTTTATTTTTATTTATTTTTTTTAGGACTGGCATCCTTTTGGAATATGAGTGGTGAGATCAGCTTCCTCCAGACGTCTGTCATTCTGAAAAGCGCCTGCTCATTCAGCTGGGCCCCACAAGCGGGACAGGAGGCACTGCTCGGAGTCATTTCAAGAAGAAGCTGTCTGCTAGCTATTACACGTCTGGAAGCTATTTTCCTGGTTTTAAGTAGCCAGGATTTGCTGCTAATACAGTCAGAGTCAGCATTACACCCACACTCATAAATGACTTATTTAGAAAGAAACAAGACATGTTGTGACTTGGCTGTCTTCTCGTTTTTTTCGAGATAAGGTAAAATTTCCTAGTTACAGAACATGAAAACAAACTTATTACAGTTATTTAACATATGTTAGAAGTAAATAACGGATGGCTCACATTCCCCCTTTCCCCTTGCCTTTTATTATTTCCTTTGAACTAACACATTCCTCCAGCTGCTAGACACATGTGTTTTGAGCGACGGGTTTGGTTCTTCGGGAGCCACAGCCACGGCATGATTTCGATTCTGTCCTGGTCCTGTCTCCTGCGAGCGTTGCAGCTCTGAGTAGATGAGAATATGTTAAGATGCCACGGAAGTCGCCTGGCTCCCCGGTACTTGGTTCTATGCTGGACTTGCCGCCTGCCGCAGCATGAAGATGGAATATGCCCTTTCCAGTTGGCCAGCGTAGAGAAAAGCAGGACCAGACCTTGTCATTCCCTAAAAGCTGGACTGTTGTCCTACTGGGGTCAGGATGCCCACAGAAGACAGAATTCCCTAGTGGGGTTTATTACCTAGTATTCCTGTTCTGGTCTGATGAGGATGCTTCCAGATCCAGCACTTAAGGTACTGCCTGGAAAACCATGAAACCTCTTGCTTGCTTCCACTTTCTTCATGATATATACCTGATGTGATGTTTGAAGTTAAAAATAGATGTAATCCTATAACTCCTTTATTGTGGTTTGGCTCTCCAATATTCCCCAAAGGACACAAGTTAACAATCCGGTCAGTAGTTTCAGGTGCTGTTTGAAGCCGGTGAAGCTTTCAGGAGGAGGAGCTAAGTGGAAGGAAGTGAAGTTGTTGGCTTTGAAGGGCCATCCGACTCCTTCTTCTCTCTGCCTTCGCTTCCCATAGGACAAGTAGCTTTTCACACCACACACTCCAGCCGGGCTTTGGAGCAATGGACTGGACACTCTGAACCCATGAGCCGCAAATAAATACATGGTCTCCTCTTGTGGAGTTTTTCAGGAATTCTTGGTGGACGAATGAACAACATACTTCCCAAGAGCAGTGCTGTGACCAAAGTCTTTGTAGCAATGGTGATGATGAAAGTGAGCCCAGGGGGCAGCGGTGCTGAGCACAGCGATAGTTATGTATATGCTTTTGAACATAAGGAGCATGAGAAGCATCCTTTTGTAGCTAGAAATAAACAAAGACCACTATCAATCACTTTTGTTAATTTTTACTTTAACAAGTAAGCAGTCTCTGTGTCTTAACGGATAACTCAAGGGGAAGAGATAAAATAATATCTCCATGATGCTTCCTTTTAAAGGATTTTTACCACTGGTGCATCCCGGTTTTAAGGAGTTCCACTCAGGTGTTTTGTGGAGTACTGCTCATCAGTATGATTTGTCAATGTTTTCCCCTCCTTAGGTTCAGTCTTCAGGACTCTGGACAAGGGACTGTGGAGATGTTTCCATTTCTGTTACATCACAGCAGGTGTATGTACTAGCAAGATGGCTTCCCATCATGGTACTAACGGGTTCTCCCAGCAGAGAGAAGGTTGGTTAGGCTTCCTACTGTAATTGACTCCTCCTGCATTCTGAGCCCTGAACCCTTCAAAAAGCAGTGACTATGTAGAGAACAAACATAAGCAGAGTGTTTGACACCTTAGAGGTGGGGGCATGAACACTGATTGCTTAAAATTGTCGTGCATGGAAAGGTTGGCCATTTGACCCTGTCTCTCTCCATTTGCATGCTTATTCAATTATCCATCTGTATCTGGAAGAATTCGTGAAGACTTGTCTCATTCTGTACCACATGATCTAACTCCACTTGACTTTGTGGCTTAGATTACCTAACGTTGGCTTCTACATCTTTCTGACATCCCCCTGTCACCCCGAGAGTTGTTTACATTTCTACTAATCATGAGCATGTCTTTTGCTTATACACCACAGGCTGTTGTAAGTTCAGGCTGCCTCTGGTCACAATCATAGAAACAGCCATTTCCCCAGAGTCCAAGATGAAGATTTTTTGGATTATTTGTATTTAGCTCTCTCAACTGGCATAGCAAGGGATACGTATTACATCAAGCATCTATGTGCAGTGTATTTTAACCCTCATACATAAAAATATATGTATCAGTTTTTCTATGTCTAGCCACATGTTTTACATCATGGTAACCGTGAACTTTTGCAGCTGCTTTGGGGACTAATCCATTACTGCACGCATAAACCTCTTCTTCCTTTCTTGCTTATCAGCTCCTTTCTCACCTTCTGCCAACCATGTACCTAGTTAGGCAGTCCTAGCACACATGTGATGCGGTATCATGCTTGCTAACCTGTAACCCCAAGTAGGGAGTTTTATCAGTTACGCTGCATGGCTCTGTCCAAATTCTTTTCCCATTTTCTTACAAACTCCGCTTATCTTCAAACTTGCCTGGGATGGAATTTTTTCCTTATCTCCTTCAGTGAGATTGTTTCATACGTTCGTAATGCGGCTAAGTGGCCTTGCCACATGATCCCTTTAATTCAGGAATCCTGGACCTTCTGAACCATCTTTTCGAACATTTTGCAGATGCTGCATCTCCCTGTTGGTGTTACAGATAGATATTTACAAGCATTTTAAAAAGCACAAGGTCATGAGCCCATGATTATGGCATCCTGAATATCAACAATTGACTACCCTAAAATTCCTGTGCAGCAATTATTCACCCCTCTTTCTTCTCCCCCTTTCCCACCTCCTTCCCACTTTCAGCAGCTGGAGGAGATTAAATGATTCCTTGCCTGAGTATTGTTGGGGGGGTTACTGAATGGGTCAAGGGCACTTTCCCTGTGGCTTTGCCACTGAAGAAAAGGGTACCACCCTCTCCAACAAGAAAGAGACCCTTGATACTGAATTTCTAAGGAGAATTCCCTATTCAGAGTAACTTAATCCTTTACTGATGTGGAATTAAGACCAATTCACACCCTTTGTTAGTGAATAGCGGCTTTCCTAGATCACTTTCCTTTTGTCATTTCCGGAAAGGTGGCTGGGCCACTTCCAGGTGTGAATGCCCACAGGTAAATGCTACCCAAACTATTTTAGTATATGCTCTTCAGGGGTGTAAAGTTTATAGTCACCTGGGTAATCACCTAGGTTCCCTGTTTGTAGGGAAGAGAACACTCACCTTGGTGGGCAGTTTCCCACAGTGTTCACTGAAGCACCTACATAGGGTATCCATTCGTATGGCAGAAAATGAGGCTCCTTCTAGCTGGGCATCCTTCCTCATCAGAAGTTGACACCGTGATGGTTTTTTAATTTTACTCTGTTTCTTTTGTATTCTCTGCTTTAATATGCGCCAGTCCTCATGTTTACTCTCTTAAATTTGAAGTTCCCTAACGACAGTGCTAAAATCTCTTCACTTGCTATTTCACTGTTCAGATATCTTGCTTAGTGAAGACTTGGGTAAAGCATTTACACTCTAAGTTGTCCTGCTACGGTTGGGTATTGAAAGAACCCTGGATGTCACACAGATAAGTCATTTTCAGGTGTGTGTGTGTGAACATCTTCCCCCACTCTGTGGCTCCAGTCATAATCATCTTGTCAGTATTTTCCACAGACCACACATGTCAATTTAAATGAAATCTAATTCAGTTTTTTGCTTGTTTGTTTCACTAATTATGCATTGAGCCTTTCCTTGCTATTTTATCGCATCTACTTGTTTGTGTGTTACGGGTATGGTACACACATGGCGGCCAGAAGTCTACAAGCTGATATTGGTTCTCTTCTTCCTCCATATGGGTCTGGGTGTCTTGAGCATGGCACGGAATGCCTTTACCCACTGAGCCAGCACACTGACCCTGTGTTGGCAACCTCACCAAGCTCAGTGCTTTCAGCATTTCTTCAGTGGATGTTGTGAACTTTAGTGCTGTATTTAAGCAATGTGCATATTCGGAGCAGTTGTGCAGAAATGCGGGGTGGGTCTGCCAAGGCTGTTGTGTGATTGTTCGGATGCCTTCTGTAGATGCTGGTTTTGGAAAACCAAAGCTGAGGGGTTTCTTGGTGTCTTACATCTCTCCACCCTGTTCTCTGATCTGTGTGTTTGTATTTTCATCATTCTATATCTTTATATCTGAAAATAATTTCTTTAATCAGGTCTATTCCTCACATGATAAGGCATTATACACATTTTTTATAAGATTTACACTTGAGTGTTTTGATATTTTCATGTAATCGAAAATGCAGTTGTTTATTTACTATTTCAAATCCCACGGGCCTTTTGTGGGCAAACAAGTCAGAAACGTGGTTTTGTAAATCAGGTTTATGTCCTGAAGCCTTGCTGGCGTTATTAGTAGCAGGACATTTTAGACTTTTTAATCAAGCCTTTGCAACATTTTATAAAGAAGATTATGCAGTCTGTAAATGGTGACAATTTGTATCTTTTTTCTCCTTTTTATTTCTTGTTTTACTGCTGTATCTGTTTCTTTTGTGTTTCCATGGTAACACATTGTCACCAAGGCAACTTATAGCCATGTTGGGTTTGATTTGTTGATGTGTGGGATTTTGTGTCTATACTGAGGCATAATATTTCAGTGTTTCCATTATTATATTGTCAGTATTTGCTTTGTTTTGTGCAATGATGACCCCAGAGACCAAGTTAGAAAGCTTCCTGCCCATCTCAATTTCTGGAATCAATTGTAAGATGTATCATTTCTCTTGTGTGTGTGTGCCTGTGTGTGTGCATGTGTGTTTTATGTGTGTGTATGTGTGTGGTTGTGTGCGTGATTATGTGTGTGTTTCTGTGTGCATGTGTGTGTGTTTTCAATATTTACTGTGAAGTCGTTCGGATGCTTAAAACTTTTGTGTGCCTACCACATGTTTGATCATTCTTGTCAATATATTTAGTCAAGTTTGGTAGTGTTAGTTTTCCTTATTATCTTACTAATTTATGCATTGCTTTATCAATGGACTTTTTAATTTCTCTCTTCTACATTAAAACCATTGTCCTCATCTACCACCTCACTGAGTTAGACGCTTATATTGTGTAAGGCAGTGGTTTCTCTCACACATGGAGGTCTATGAGTTTGAGGCTGTAGGCACCTTCTAGATGCAGCTTACAAGCTTGGTTGATTCCGTTGCCATTTTGAGTTATTTTCAAACTCTGCTTAATTTATCTTGGAGCTTTGAAATATCAGAGTTTTCAAGAACTTTCTGCTATATGTTGATTTATGGCACAAGCTATTGTTGCTTGAGAACCTATTTTGTGAGATCATATTTTTATTTTTAAGATTTATTATATGGTTTCAAACATGGTCAGTCTTTGTGAACACCCTATGTAAGCTTGCAGAGAATAGTTTTTCCTGGGTGGAGCTGCACACAAGTGTCGATTAGACAAAGAGAACCCACATTTTCCTCCAGGGCAAGGATCTTATTGTGTTTTCTTGAGCCCATAGTTGCTTATGGAAGATGACTCATGTATCAAAATGTCAAAGAAGTGATCTACATAACCACTTTACCTTCCTTTCAGGTCAGTTCTCTGTCACTACTTCTGCAGTCTGATGTGGGGACTTCCTTCCACAACTCCTACCTTTGGCTGCACAGTCGAGCCCTAATCTAGATGCTGACCAGGAACATTGCAAGCAGGCAGTTTACATCCTGTATAAAGGAGGATTCTTGGGGGTTTTCCAGTGAGCCCAAGTAAACACAAGACCGCTACAAAGCAGGGACCATTCTCTGGGTGTTGAGAAGGTGGGCATTCCTGAGGGTGTGTGTACAGGAGAATTGGATGCCACTGGGTCATGTGATGCTCCATGACCAGAACATAGTGAGACTGTTGGGCTTTCCTCGCTATGAGCCTGAGTTCATCTCACTGCATGTGACTCTTCATGAACCTTACAGTAGGAAATTCTCAACACTCACTGCACTTCAATGGCACACTGCAACAGGGGGTAGCTCACTGCACTTCAGTGGCACCACACTGCAACGGGGGGTAGTTCACTGCACTTCAGTGGCACCACACTGCAACATGGGGTAGTTCATTGCACATCAAAGGCACCACACTACAACGGGGGTAGCTTACTGCACTTCAATGGTGTCACACTGCAATAGGGGGTAGCTCACTGCACTTCAATGGCATCACACTGCAAAACTGTGGCCAAAGTGCATGCTTCTCTATCCAGTCAGGTCTTATCTTCAGCCTGAGGAGGTAGCCACAGCAAAAGAAATAACCTGTAATACTTTAGGAATCTCTTGAACTACTCTGAACAGTAACTAGAAAGGTGATTTCTCATGCCTTGTAATGGAGTTTTTGGTAGCTTGTCTGTGTATCTCAGAGGTTTCATTGTCAGCCTAAGTGACTCTTTAAACTAAATATGTATATTTATACATACCTACACTTATATTGGCATATTATTAGATAAATAATAATACATTGTTATGACCTTTTAAAGCATCCTTAGAGTTATTTCTCTCCTCCCTCCCCCACCTTCTGCATGACTTCCTTCCTTTTCCCTAAGTAAGGTACCCTCTCCCTTTTTCCCATGTCCCCTATCATAACACCTGTCCTTGGTGAGTGTCCTCTCTCCCTCCTCACATTGAATTAGTTCTCTAGGGCTGGGGAAAAAGAAAACACACACACACACACACACACACACACCTCCTGACTGTCAGGATCTCGTCCAGGGTGCTGGTGAATGGCAAACCTTCAGCAGGTCAGAGAAACTGAAGAGGAGGGAGATGCAGAGTGGATAAACTGCCAGACAGACAGACACACAAGGGCGTTTCTGAGGGCCAAAGCCAAGTTCTTCGTTTTGTTATTCTTTTTGTTGCTTGTTCTACTATATTCCTTTTCTGTTCTGTTCTTCTACCCTGATGTTTCCCTTATCACTTCTTTATTTTCTCCCACAGCTTATAATCCCCAACAAAATCTTTCAAACATTATAAAAATTATAATGTGTTACATTGTATCTTTAAGAGAACGATAATATGAATACAAGGAAAAAACAACATGCTTTTATTTCCCTTACATTATTAAACATTTTACATATGACAGGTAAAAAACAATCTATCCCCAAGATCCCACAAACAGCTAAACAATTATCTTTTAGGTTTCTCATAGATCAGGAGGCTTTCGGTCATAACTGTTTATGTAGGCAGCAGTTTTTATAATTGGCAGAAAAACAGGTTACTTGTCTCACTTTTCATGTCCTGTCCAAGTATCTTGACCAACCATCCAAGGCTTTGTTTTCTACTTACATGAAGCCATCATTTAAAGCTTTGCTTTAGCTGTGATGCTCACCAAAGCCTGTGAACACATTTCTCAGGATCGGGAAGAACTTGAGTGACTCATGGAACTCGGATGTTTTTCTTAATCAATAACCTAAACCATAGTCTATATGTCTCCTCAAGAGAAACTCGAAAGTCCTAAATGTGTGACAATTTCTTGGTCATCCTTTCTATCCTTGCTCTACCAGAGATGGAAGCAACACTACATCCTACCTTTACCTATATTAATTCCCCCCTAAACTAACTCTATCATAATCCCTTACAACATTTGTTAGAAATCCTTAATCATCAAAATTCTATTTAAACTCACTATTATTGTACAAAATCATTACTTCAGTTAAGTAGCAAAGCTTAAGAGGAAATCATCTTTATAATGCATAGGTAAAAATGTCCAGTAGGATGGGATATTTCTGTGAGCTAATCACGCTACGTTAAAGGCAGTGGGGATCCATGCCTGACACCACAGAAAAATGGCAGCAGCAAACTTGTAAAGGCACAGCAGTGCAAGAGGCATTCCGGAGAGGAAGCCCTAGGGGCCTTGCCTACCCAGGATTCACCCATCAGTGCCTTGCAATCTGATCCTCTGAAGCTCAAGTGCCACCTACTGCTCCTCTGACAAGGCAACAAACAGACAGAAACACCACAACTTTAAACAGTCAAGACCACTGGAGAAGAGAGTCTGGGTCTAAAGCCGAAACACAGCATCTTCTTCCTCCTACTCTGAATCCATTCCCAGCCAATGACCTCCGAGCCAAGGTGCCAGGCTGGCTGGGGGTACCCAGAGCTTGGGAAAGCCCACTTTACCCACCTGACCTGGCAGAGGAGGAGAGGAGGAGAAAGACGGAAGAGAAACCAATCCAAAGAGAATCTAAGAGAATCAAAGCCAACACGGTCAAATTCATCCCCATCCTGTGACTTGTGCCCACACTGAAGGGGCTGCTTACCGTGTCTTCTCATCGGAGAAAGAAGGAGTGACTGACTGACTGACTGACTGACTGACTGACTGACTGACTGATGGAATCTGAGTGAGAGATCTAGCATGTTAGTGGAGGTGAGAGGAGACTAGAGAGATCCTTACTGGACTAGAGCGTGAGAAGAAGGCTCTACACTTGATGGACTGTTGACACAGCTGTGGCTAATGTCACTCCCCCGTTTCATCATCTTATTTTCAGACCATCTTTTTAGGCTCCCACGTAATTAGTCTCAGGCTGTTTATCTACAGGTAGATGCTGGCTGCTGTGTCAGACTCTCCCATGAATTCCCAGCTCTCCGTTTCCTGAACCTGGTTCTGTTTGAGATTGTGCTTTCATTTTCACTTTCTTTTTAACACAGCTCTTTCTTTGTGAAATTTTGAATAACCCCTCTGATATTTACTGTAGGTATTTACCAGTGCAGGACAACGGCAAGTTCCCCTAGCTCAACTAATACTTCAGACAGGAGTCTCGCTGAATTTAGTTTTTGATCTCCCTAATTTTGAGAAATTTCTTTATAAAAATTTATACTTTCCTCCTTCATGTCCTTGACATTAAAAATATATTTATGATTTCATAGTTATGTCTTTTTCAAGGACCTGGGAGTCACACTTTGAAGTGCAATCATCAGAAAGAAAGTCTCTCTAAGAAGACGGACTTTTTACTTTAGTAGGGTGGCATTTAGGAAACTCAAGAGACTTCAATGAAAGAAAATAGTTTGTAGAGTTAGAAGTCAGTGTCATGTGCCCACCCACTCCACTAACACCCTCTCCTAACTCACCCCAGACTTTAATATCCTGTCGTTCCTTAAATCGGGAGAGAAGGCAGCTCAACCTTCACGTTCCTCTCCCCGCACCCCTGCCTGAATGGTGCCCTGTCCATTCCCTGCTCAGCTGTAACCAATGCAGACTTTTCTCACTAGGGTGCATTTTCTCCTTTCCTAACTGGATCGGGTCAACAATGTCATCATAGAGCTACAGAAGAATGTGAGGAAGGACATGCAGAATGGACTATTAAAGATGTTGACTCCATAGAAACCCAGACCCTGCAGAGCAAGACTCAAAGCCCCGTGCTAGCCATAAAAAGTTCTCTGCTTGTTTCACTGCCTTACAAGGATGAAGGGTTTTATTCATTATCATGTCCAGAAAGTCACATCTTCACAGCAGAGATTTTTCTCTCTGGACAACATGCCCCTTTCTCCCATGGGCAGAGATTTTTTTAAACTCATCTCTTTCACAATATGTTTTTGTTTATTCCTTGAGAAGCTCTTGGCACTATACTAGGAACTATTGTTGTCACTTCCCGCTTCCCACAGCTCTTCCAGACACTCTTCAGGTCTCCTCAGCACCACTCTCGTCTTATATGTGTAACTACTGAGTCCTGTTAGCGCTAACTGTATGTACATGATGTGCAGGGCCATGCAGTGGAGCACTGCTGACCTACCAGGGGACACACGCTATAGACAACTGACCCCCTCCCCAGGAATCACCAGGAGTTCTTTAGCTAGAAGTGGACATTGACATTAAAGTCCTTCTCCAGCCATGTTGGAATGTCAGCTGACATGATCTCACATAAACCTTGTGCAGGCATCCAGAGCTGCTGTGACGGTTTCAGTGAAACAGCCCTGTCAAACCTGGAAGGCGTTTTTCACAGGAGTCTTTCAAGGTACACCCATGCAATACACCCATGCCCTGACTCTTAAGCCCACCTTTCCAAGATGCTCTTTGAGCTTTAGGGGGGAATGTGTGTGTGCCATAGGATTCCATTTATGGTCAAGCACTTCTCAGACACTTATTCTCTGAGTTTTCAACAGCTGTCTCTCTCTGTATTAACTGCCATCCACGGGGGTGGGAGTGGAGCTTCCCTGCTGATGACTGGTATATAGCACTAGTCTTGAGTGTGGAGATTAGTGTTCAGAAGGCAATTTGATACTATGTTCATTCATCAAAGACATAGCAATATGTTCTCTTCTAGGGACTAGGAGCTTCCAGCCATGGGTTCTTGGCTAGATTGATAGTATCAAGGATGAATTTCCTCCTGTGCAGAAGGGTTTAAATCCAAGCAGAAAACAGCCAGTTACTTCCTGGAAACATTCATGCCATATTTCATGTATGGGAGCATTTTTCATGCCAATCATTATAGTAGTCCACAGCTGTATAAGGTTATTGTGACTTTCTCCCCTAGCAGCCTGCCTAAAACCTTCTGGAACTATAAAATGAGGAAGGAGGCTTCCCGGTCAGTACCATCTTGCTTTCTTCGTGTCCTGCAATCAAAGCGTGAGGTGTCCTCAAGCAACAGAGTCTTAATATCAAGTCTAGTGAGCAACCAAGAGCAACTGTTGTTGGTTGTTTTTACTCTTTAGACTTTTTGAGGGGCCTGCTACCAAGCTCCCAGTTAAATCCCACATGGGAGCCTTATTCTCATTTAGGAATGCCTGGCCTCAGTTTACCTTGTTTCTTGTCAGCCTTTTTTAACTTAAATTATTCCATCTATCTCTGGTCTTAAGGCTTTTATCTTTCTCTATTCCTGTGTACCCCATCTTTCCTTCTTATGCCATGTCTGACTGTGTAGCTGGATAGCTAGGTGGCTGATCTCTGAAGTCCTCCTCCTTCCTCTCTCATGATCCTTTCTCTCCCAGATTTCTCCTCATATTTATCCTCTCTGCCTCTTTCTCTCTCCTGCTTTGCTATCGGCCATTCAGCTTTTTATTAGAACCACCAGGTGTTTTAGACAGACACCGTAGCACAGCTTCACAGAGTTAAACAAATGCAGCATAAACAAAAGTAACACACCTTAAAATAATATTCTACAGCAACAATGGTAGCATCCCGTGTTGTTCTGGGCTCTCTGGATCACACCCTGCGCAATAACTAGACAGAAGGCACACGGCCCTCAGCCTGGGTATTTGATTTGTCAGCTGACTTCCAGGAGGAGCATCATCCCTCTTATACAGTAATGATATAAACTTTATTTTATGTATGTGTATTTTTGGAAACATAAAGTAGTTTGTTTCCACGTGGCTAAAATAGTCCTTTCTTATTTTTCATCAGAGAAGAATGCTCTCTTCTTCTCCCTTGAGAAGCCTCTCACCATGTGGTCAACTCTAGGCACTCATAGCCAGCAGCATGACTCTGTGGGGAGGGTGTGAGGCACCTTGTGTCTGCAAGACATGGCTGCCCTTCTTCCCTTCCTACTGGCATGCCTCTCTACACGCCCTGACGGATGCGTTCAGTTTTCTCTCTGCTGTTCGTCCCACTGACCGGGAAGGACCTTTGGCTGTGGAACATTTCCTACACAGCTTTCTCAGCTCTGAGTGTCAAGATAAACTGTAGAGTAAATTCTGAGCTCAGGTTTTAGCAAACAGATCTTGCAGCCCTGGAAGCTGGAGCAGCGCTCTCACTCCCAGCGTCGCCATTACTGATTTGCTTTAAATCATGTACTGTAGACCTGCCATGACACAGCACGAGAGGGTAGCCAGCGAAAATGTTGAAAATAGTCCCCCGTATCTGAATTTTCATTCCGAGCATCTGCCTGCACTTTATCAGATTAGGTAATGCTGAGGAAGAGCTCAGCCCCACCTCTCAGTGAGTACCCAAGGGCTTTGTCTGTGCTCAAAGAAGTCTTTGTTAAATCAAATGCACTTGTGAGTTTTGACCAACAACTGCATTAAAGTTTGGTAATTAGAAGAATCAGTGTAAAAAAATTGTGCAGAACGCAATCAATTTCCCTGGTGTATCTGAGTGGTTGGAAGTGCATCAGGCAACTTGATTAATTGAATAAAATGATCCATCAGGGCTATTAATGTTATCAGTGATTTACGTTTTAAAGTAGCGAAATATTGTAGATGACTTGAGATGGGTTTTAAATACTGAAACAGAAGAGGCTGTGTCTGTCTGAGGACAGTAGGTTATTTCAGGAACTGTCTCCCCACCCATGGTGCTATTGCAAGACCTAGTAGCATCCTCTCTCCCTCTCTTCCTCTCCCCCACCCCCTATCTTCCCCCACCTCTCTCTCTTTTCTAGGAGAGAATAAAAGCCATTTTGATTTTCAGGAAAGATTACCTTTCTAATCCTTTTTTTTTAATTGAAAGTAATCAACAGTTTCTTTATAATTTCTTCGTGCATCTACACCTTGAGAAGGGTGCTGGTCTGGGTAGTATTTTGTCGAAAGCATCACCTCAGCTCCCTAACACCCCTTTATATAAAGAGTCTGGAATATTATAGTCAGGGGCCTCCCATGTCCTGGCATCCATCTTTGGAATATTGGGTGGAAAGTTCCATTTCAAGCCTCCTCCCTTGGGAGTTGCCTTAATCCAAACTCAACCTCTGAGAGGGTCCACCAAATAGTGACCCCTCCCCAGAGAGGGTTAAGACCACTCCCACAGGCTACTTAAACTTCCCACGAGAATGTACACATGGTCTCCCCTTCTCTCTCTTCCTCTCACCAAGCTTTCCTGGTGCCCCCCAGGAGCACGGCATTAAACATGGGCATCTTTTATTCAGTCTAATGTGGTCTGATTGGAATTATTTGCTCGTTCTAAGAAATATTCCTAACAGGTAGGTACTGAGTGTTCATAGGGGAGGGGACAATCTGACATCAGAAAGAAATGCCCACAGGGCCATCTTGTATGTAAAAACATTTTAAGGTGTTTGCCTTTTAACCCCACCAGTCTTAATGAGATATACAAAAATGCAAAATAAAACCCAATTTTATTATACTTTTTAAAAGTTACGGGTTCCTTAATTAAGAAACAAACAAACAAGCAAAACCCCAATTGTACAGGTAAATGAGACACAGAGCAGCAAAGGACAGCATTTCCTCTAAGCCTTATTGGCTCTGTTGAGTTTCTCCCTTGTTCCTTTCTTGACTATTTAATTAGTGGGAACTCACTTGGCTGAGCTTCATAAACATCTAAGTGGTGCGCGCCTTTAATCCCAGCTCTTGAGAGGCAGAGGCAGAGGCAGGTGGATCTCTGTGAGTTCGAGGCCAGGCTGGTCTACAGAGTGAGTTCCAAGACAGGCTCCAGTGCTACAGAGAAACCGTGTCTCGAGAAAAAAAAAAAAAAGGCTAATTCACATCCCTTCCCTGCACTCTGTCCTCCCTCCCACCAGTTCCCCTCCTCTGCCTCAATCGTCTGGCCCCTAGTTCTATATCACACATATGCCGCATGATCACATAAGCTCTCATAGACATATAAAGTAGATGAAAACCTGAGACTTCTCTTAAACTACCACTAGCCATGTGCACAGTTTAAAGTGTTTTACTTTATTTATTTTATTGGAGCCTCAATACTATTTTAGTCTCCCCAATATATCAACTGACTTCTTCCCAGTGATGAACATTAAATTTTTACATTTTATTTAATTATTTGTGTCTGTATTTATCATGTCTGTGCACATGTGCCAAGGAGTGTGTGTGAGTGTGTGTAGATGTCAGAGGAAAGCTTAATGAGGTTGATTCTCTCCCTCTGCCTTGTGAGTCTCAGAGCTAGGGTTGGCCATCAGTCTTGGTGGCACGCACCGTCACCTCCTGAGCCACCTTGAGAGCTTTTTTCTGGACCCTCCTTCGAGGACTTATTTTATGTACAATTGTGGGTGAATCAGTGTGAGTATTTGTGCTCATGAATAGTGATGCCTGAAGAGGCCAGGAGAGGGTGTCAGATAGCAGTGCTGAGAACCAAACTCAGGTCTTCTCCAGGAGCTGGTGTGTGCTCTCAACCACTGAGCTCTCTTTCCAGGCCCAGCTCTGCACATTTTGAATCATTTAATTTTCAACTGCCAAACGTTCCCATCCAGTTAAGCATTTTATACCACCATTCTCTTTATGCTGCACAATTTTAATATGTCTCTATATATATATATGTGTGTGTGTATGAAGTTATACATTGCATATATCATATACATATAGCCATAAGCACATGTGTATATATCTATTTCACATTCCCTCTTCCTGTCTCCTAACGGGCAGCTAAACTGGTTCTATAACTTAGCTACTGGAACCGTGCTCCAGTGAGTATGGATTTTGTTCCATTGCTTGCTAATTTTGAACCCTCCAGGAATACATCCAGGATGTGTGTGCGTGTGTGTGTGTGTATGTGTGTGTGTGTGTTTGTAGCTACATCATCTTGTCATTCTGTTTGAAGTTTATAGGAGCATCTATGGTAGTTGCTATAGCAGCAGGACTAATTTATCTTTATGCCAGTGTGTAAGGGTTATTTCTTCGTGTCTCCTTCCAGCATTTTAATGATGTGTGTTGTTTTCATAGTGATAACAATCCAAATCACAGTGAGATTGAACCCCAATTCAGTTGGTTCATTTGTTCACTGTTGGCCTGAGATAGGGTCTTACGTCATAAGCCAGACTGGCTTGGATCTTAGCAGACCGCAGTGTAGCCCAGGCTGGTCTCAGACTTGCCATAATCCCCCTGGAGCATCAGGAATGCTGAGACTTGAGGCACGTGTCATCCTGCCTGGTATGCAGCTTCATTTGCATTTCCAGGACTGTCCAGCATTGCTGCATGTATCATCTGTCAGCCTTCCTCACTACTTCTGTCACGAGCCGTAACTTCCGTCCATTTGCCCATTTATAATTGGTCTTTTCTTCCAGCATTTAATTTCGAGCAGTCTCTATCTACTGTGAATATGAACACCACGTTAAAGACATAGCTAGGACAGCGTTTGCTCCACCCACTAGGCTATGTACTCCTGGGAATTTTTCCCTGGACTATTGCAGGAAAGTTTTCATCTAACAAAATCTCAATTGCCAATTCTCGCTATGTATATTCTGGGCTACAGATATAGAAAGCCATTCTTTTGTCCACATACTGAACTGTGTTGTTCATTCTCTCTGCAAGCTTCAAGGTTTCATGTCATGCCTTGAGGTCTTTGATCTGTTTTAAGATGCCCTTGGCACAGTAGGTGAGATAGAGAGTTTCCGTCTTCTCCAGCAGGGCATCTGCTTTTCCCACTACATTTTTTAAGCAGCCATCTTTCCCCAAGAGACCTGTGTTCTATGTTCATTTTGAACATGCGATGATATTGTTGTTGGCAGTGTATTTCTGGGTCTCCAAGTTCATGACCTCTGTGTCTTATTCATCCTAGTCATGGGATGCTTACTTTATGATAAGTCTATAATAGAATACTTTCTCCTGCTAGAACTGCTTTGGTCATTGTTTGTTTCCACACAAATTTCAGGATTTTTTCCTATTTCTGTGAAAAGTGTAATTGGGATTTTATTGAGATCACATTAAGCCTGTAGCTCATTCTCAGGGAAATGGCCATTTCCATTGCAGGGCCTCTGCAGATCCACCGTCTGTCTTCTAATGCGCTCTCCCATTTGTTCTTTGGTATTTGATTTAGCCTTTTACCTCCTTGGTTATATTAATTTCTGGTTATTATGTGACTCTGTAGATAGGTTTGTCTTCCAGTTTCTGATTTTCATTGTTTCTATGCAGAGAAGCTAACTGGTTTTATTATAGTAATTTGCCTCCCAATTCTTTGCTAAGAATTTTTGTCTAATGTTTTCTGGTGTACAGGTATTTAGGGCCTTTTAAGTACAATGGCATCATGTGAAAACATGATTTTTTCCTTGGATCATGTTTCCTTTATATTTCTTTATCATATCCCATTACTCAAATAATTGAAGCACCGTATTGAATGAAAGTGGAAACAGTGCAATCTTTTGTCTCATGTTTTAATTTAGAAGAAGTGTATTGGTTTCACTCACTTGGTAGAAGGTGGTGAGCAGTTTTGCCACCTTCAGTGTAGGTTACAGTAAGGTACAGCCCTTCTGTTATTGCTTTCTTTGGAACTTTTATTGCAAACAGATATTGAATTTTTTTAAGTG
Source organism: Chionomys nivalis (assembly GCF_950005125.1). NCBI lineage: Eukaryota > Metazoa > Chordata > Mammalia > Rodentia > Cricetidae > Chionomys > Chionomys nivalis. The sequence continues at coordinate 3,225,818 of NC_080100.1, read as the reverse complement.
CCTTTTCAGCATCTACAGAGATGACCAAATGATCTTTTTCTTTCAAATTCCATTCAAGAATCATAGTGTATTTATTGATTTGTAAGCTTTAAATGACTTTTGCATTCTAGAAGGAAACCAATTTGATCAATGTCTATGAACTTCTTAATGTGATGTTGAATATAATTTGAAAAGACTTCCTTGAGGGTTTTTGCATCTATGGTCACCCAGGGTTTAGACACATGCATTTTCTTCTGCGATGTCCTCATTCAATTTGAAGCAGAGTGATCCCAAGTTCTTCTTTCTAGTTTATGAAGAAGTTTCAGAAACACTGGTGTTATTTCACCTTAAGGATGACAGATTCAGCATCAAGTGTACCGAGCCCTACACTTTTCTAAAGTGATGTTTAATTACTCATTTTATCTTATTATTGGCTATTTATCTGATACATTGTTTGAATCTTCTTGGATCAATATTGATGATATTTCTAGAATTTGATATTTTTAGATTTTCAGTTTTACAGAAGACATTTTTTTCAAACTAGTTCCTAAAGATCACCTGGACTTCAGAGACTCCTGCTATAATAGTTCCCTTTTCATGGCAGTGTTGCTTGTTTAGTATGTTTTTCTTCCTTTAGGCTGATCTGATAAGTCTTTTCCAATCGTGTTCATCAAAATTTTCATCATTGTCCCAAAATGAGTAGCATGAGCATCTTAAATGAGGGAAATATTTATTTTGATTCCTAATTTCAGTCCATCATCACATGGAGGTGGTAGCAAAGCAAAGAGGGTGTCACACTGTGGGAGGGAGCTCAAGATTGGGATAGACAAGTCAGTAGGTAGATAAATGATAGATGATAGATAGATGGATAGATAGATAGATAGATAGATAGATAGATAGATAGATAGATGATAGATATAGGATGTATAGATAGATGATAGATAGATGATAGATAGATAGGTAGGTAGGTAGATAGATAGATAGATAGATAGATAGATAGATAGATAGATAGATAGATAGATAACAGACAGACATACAGGAGCACTCCTGTTTCCCACTCTATTCCCCTGTACACCCCCTTTGCAGGCTGCTGGCACCCCATTCAGAGTTGCTCTCCATAATGAAGCAACTCTCAATGAACTACTGATCATTCAAATGTGTATTGCCCACAGCTGTGTGTTTGGAAAGGTTCTGTATGAGACCTCCTTATACTGATTTCTACTTTTGTAGCAATTTGATCCAGTCAGTTATATGAAATTATTTCAGATTTCTTGAATTTTCTGAGTCTCGCTTTGTTGTTTCTGAGGTGATCTGTTTTGGAGAGACTTTAGTGGCTTCTGAGAAAAATACACATCCATAGTATATTTGTAAGAAGACACTCTGAGGATTCTGTTCGGTCTGTTTGATCTGCTATTCAGTTTAACTCCGATGTGTTACTGATCATTTCCATAGTCAAACCATGCTGAGATTGGCTTCACTTCGCAATGCTCAGGCCTCTCTGCGATTGTGCTAAGTTACTAGGAGATGGATTGTGTCCTTGTGGCAGCAGATCCTGCCAACTCCCCCAGTCTGCTAGAGTACAATCTCCTGAAGCCTATTTTTACATACACCACTCTTGTGGGATGGGTATCTGCTGATCCTGGGGTTTAAAAGGAAGCCTCCCTTTATTGTAAAGTGCTTGAATCACCTGCAAGCAAGCCCAGCTCTAACACTAGCATTGTGAATAATATGAACATCTTAGTCTACTCTGCAGTGTAGATAGACCAGTCGCCAGCTGTTCCAGATTTTGCTGCTAGATAAGGACCATTTATACATAATGGGGCATCATTGCTGATTCTTTGAAATTAGTACAATCGAAGATAACATCACCCTCATTTCTGAATGCCTAGACACTTCCTGTGAGGTTGAGTGTATTTCAAGTTCAGAACCAGTGAAGGTGGTAACCCACAGTGTGGCAAGGGATTTTGACAGCATGAGTGTGCTTCATTGGAGAGTACCGAGCAAGGCTGTGAATCGCTGGACACTTAATTGATTCATGAAGGGATTTATTTATCCAAAGGATATTTCCCATCCTTATTCCTGATGGGGGCCACCCATCTCAACCTCTCCAGAGTTTCTACTGTGAAGAGGTGACAGGAGGAATGTGAAACACACAGGCGCTGTGACAAAGGAGACCAGGGCTAATGGGTTGCAGAACCCAGCAGCAGAGCACCTTAGGTTATTAACTGGAAAGTGGCTTGGCATTTTATCATAGTCCACATCAAAGTTATTACAAAAGAACACACAAGTCCTTGACTCACGCCTCATGAGTTAAGGCATCTTGTAAAACATGACCTCTCAGTGCCAAGTATATCACCCTGCATCAGTGACCAAATGCTTTGTGCTTTTGGGTGCAGAAGGTCTGGGGTCGCTATGGGGTGCTCTGTGATGCCAACTACTTTGGACAATTGTAGGTCCCCTCTTAGCCTTGGACCTTGTGATGTGAAAATACAATTGTCGTTTCTTCGTCAGCAGATGAAAAAGAATTGCAAAATTGTGTTTTGGGCCTGAGTAGTGTTATTCTTCTCCCAGGGACTTATTGAGAGGAGGCGGCAGTTGGGGACATTGGGAAACCAAAGTACTCTTTTGGCTCTCGGCCCCTCAGAAGTCAGAGCACAGCTCGGAAAATGAAGAAGATCAAGTTGTTCCTAAGAACAAGGGGGCGGGAAGAACATTTTTAAATCAGACTATATGGAGCCAAAGCAAATACATCTTGTCAATGGTGAGAAATGAGGTATTCTTGCTGATAGGAGCATTGTTCTAGAAGTTTGGGGATCAAGTAATTGTGACGAGAAGAACTTCCTCCAGTGCGGCCGATAAGAAACATCAGTGTGGACCTGGTGGCTCCTTCCTCTGCAAATGAAATATCCTATAGTACAACCCAAGACACAGTGTCACCAGGGAGGGGTGGCCTCTTGGTGCAATGGCCAGAGTGTGTCTAACGTATATGATTCCACTGAGGGAAAAGAAGGTCTTCAACAAAAGTAACAACAATGATGATGATGATAACACATGTGCATATCTATGCTAGATACTGCCTCACAAAACAATGCGCTCTGGGAGAGAAGCCCCACCACCACTGTCTTGCTCAGAGCACTCTCCCTGCTCCGCAGCATCGTCTCAGCAAACATGTGTGAGCATGTGTATGGAGGCCAGACATTGTACTGGCTGCCTTCCTCAGTGGACATGATCTTTCTCTGAACCTTGTTTGTTAATCACCACAAATGCCAAACATAAAAATTAATATATGCACATACAGAAAATCACAGTGTCAGAGAAAACTGGACAGGACACTTGTTACAGCATCTATACAGCTGAGCCTCATCTGTCACTTACAGCTTTCAATCATGTAGGATCATGGGGTAATTGTTCTCTCATTTGGTTCTAGGCCCACCAAGAAAGAAGCCCAAATATATACACACTTTATTTTTTCGTGTGTGTGTGTGTGTATTGATATTGAGTCTTGTTGTAATATGGGCAGCAGGGCTGTGTCCCCGGCACCCGGCCGCCCTCATGGCTTATGCCCTGAAATAATTACACGGAAACTGTATTTTTTTTGAACCCTGCCTGGCCCATTAGTTCCAGCCTCTTATTGGCTAGCTCTTACATATTGATCTAACCCATTTCTAATATTCTGTGTAGCCCACGAGCTGGCTTACCAGGAAAGATCTTAACCTGCGTCTGTCTGGAGAGAGAGAATCATGGCGACTCCTTGACTCGACTTTTTTCTCCCAGCATTTTGTCTGTTTACTCCACCTACCTAATTTTCTGTCCTATTAAAGGGGCCAAGGCAGTTTCTTTATTACTTAACCAATAAAACAACAGATAAAAAGATGACCCACCTCCATCAGAGTCTCACAAATGTATATCCATACTGGTCTTGAAACTGTTAAGACTGTCAACCCAATATTAAAACATAAGTGTATGATGTCATCGCTTCTAAGGACATTACAAGTCACAGAGTGAATTTTTAAGAGAAATGTAAGAAAACGTGATATTGCCATGGTGCCCCAACTCAATAAGCCATCAGGGCAGTTACTTCTTTGGCGACACAGTTCAGAGAGTACTCACGGCTGTTCTGGATCTGGCAAGGCTCCTGCTGGGCCAGCCCCGCGTCGTTTCGGCTGCCGTGTGCTGCAGCTCATGGCACTTGGCAGGGCCACTGCACCCATAAAATGGAGTCTATAAATAATTACTAAATTAAGTTCATACTGAGTGTGGAAATCAATTACTGTTCAAATGCCCACAGCAGCCATCGATCTAAGCTACAATTAGAGAGCTCCACTCCCTGTCCCCAGTGCTGTGTGCAGCCATGGGGAGGGGAACTGGATATATGGGATGGAGGCTGCTGTGTGATTGCAGATGGGTTGGGATGAGCAGTTTCCCTTGGTGAATGACTGGGGCCAGGTTGACGCCTTGGATGCAGCTTCCCTGTCTGCTCTTGCTCTGGGGAAGCTGCCTGAGAAGGCATATCCAGCCGGAGCTGCTGGGGTGCTCTGTCCCAAGGGGAATTAATTCTCTCTTTCTCCCCCGTGATTTTTTTATTGATTGATTGGGCCTAGGGACAGAACAGAAAAAAATATGACTCTACTGTTTATTAAATATTTAAATTATTTCTTTTTGCCAAAAGTTTAGCCTTTTACCAACCCCAAAACTTTCAATTGTCAACACATTGGTTCTATCTCTATGAAAATTTTAGTTGTATTTTCTTCATAAATACTATCTATGCAAACCATATAAAGAAAATATACTAGAAGCAATGACACAAAATTTAAACACAGATTGATTGGTGACAGATTGCTGACAGATAATCTCACAGGTTTGCTTTCCATCACACAGAAACACTACTAATTTATACTGGAAGAACGTGTTTGCTTTGAGTGTGGACACTCCCTGCAAGCAATGAGGAGTTAGCTAGGATTTACCTAGGTGCTTTCCTCTCTCATATGATTGGATAAGGTAGAAGAAGATCATATCTACCTTCAAGGAAAGTCATAAGCAGGGAATAACACTCCTGAAGAACATTCTAATTAGAGGGAAACTCCTACATGTCCCAGAACTGAAGGACGACGCTGTGTGTATGATCCCAGAACTGAAGGAAGATGCTGTGTGTTTGATCCTGACAGTGAGCCTTCCCTCTACCCATCAAGGGAGCAGTGTCTTTCCCTCTCTGGGGTGTTCCTCTGTACATTCTAGGAAAAGTCCACGGAGCAACTGGCAAACCGCACCTCCTCTCAAAGATGTCTAGGAGCACCATCCTAGGGACAAGGACTTCAAGGTCCCATTCTCTTTGCACCCACAGCACCTGTGAGAACCACCGGGTTACATTAGACATTCACTAAATACCTCTAACAGGTAGGTTGAGCTGCCCTTGACCTCAGGAACTGCCCTTTCTAACAGGAAGTTACTCGTCAGAAGGCACTACGGACATCCATCTGTGAGTCAGCTGCCTGACATCTGGCCGCTTCCTTTAGGTCCATTTACAAGTTCGGGTGCCGTACTCAGAAAGCATGATGCATGACATGGACGGCCGCAGTATTTTTAGTCCCAGCTGGAGGCATCACCTCATCTCTGACTCCTCCCCCAAAACCCACATCAGCTGGGGAAAGTTTTGCAATACTGAAGCCCTCAAACACCAGGGCCCCAATCATTTGATTGAATTTGTTTTGCTTGATGGTAAGAAAGATCAATGTGTAACATTAAGAAAAGTTGTGCTTCGCAAGGAGAGACACAGACTTCAATGATATCCTGACACTCTTGGCTGCCAGAGAAAAGAGGTGACATTTATGTAATACCTCTTAAAGTAATATTGTTCCTGGGAGGTTCTGTCCCCAGGGGTTGGTGCTGCTGTTTCCTTAACAACAGGTCGTGATATCATGAGTGCCTTTGTCCTCCAGAGCTCCGGATGACATAGTGGGAGAGGGCCACCTGGATGGAGGTTGGCAATGCTGGGCCAGCTGTAACATGCCTTCCTGTCAAAGGCGCCCTTCCGTGCCGCTGCACTTTCTATTAGGACACTTTCCCTGGGAGGTGATTTAGGCATTCTTGCATTTTTCATCTTGAAAACTCTATCCAAGTAGAATTTTGAGATATTATTTTCCACTTCATGAAATAGCATCCTGAGGTACTTGGCAGGAAGGCTGGGCTCAGCCACAAAGCCCGACGACTGTGGCACTTATAGGTACCCAGAAAGCAAGGGCCTCATCCTCCCCTCCCCTCAGCATGAACCCTCAGGAGTTTGAATAACATAGGAGCAAGAAACCTCATCTGAGGGCCCCATTCTGACTCTCAAGCATCTTAACACCATAGACAGCTGTCAACATGCGCTTTAGCAGAAATAGCTTCCAGAGGAAGCCAGCAAAGCTTTGTGCTATTTTTAAGTCTTTATATAACGCACATCCTTTGTCACTGAATGAATTGTCTTAGAATCAGGATGTAGATGATTTTGCAAGACTGTATGCCATGTACACTGTACATGACCCACACACTTCAGTCCCTCAATCTGACAAAGGCAGAGTAAGAAAGCTCTATTTCATCTCTTCTAACTGAACCAGGCTCCCAGATTACTCACAACAACACACACTTGCAGGCGAAGTTCTCCTTTGGTGAAGTAGGGTTAGCAGTTCTCTTGATGTCAAGGGTATCCCAAGGTCATCCCAGCAAGTGGGAATGAGTGGGGCAGCTCATGAGCCCAGCTGCGAAAGGCTGGGAACCAACGAGGTATTTTGAGAGTTATTTACAGGCCATAAACATTAAGATTTCTAAGAAATAGCCAAGAAGAACAAAATAAAATGAAGTAAGGTCATTCCATGACTCTTACAAACTCGGAGATCTGCACTCTAAAGTCTGTAATCAACAGAGAAGTGCTACAGGCTAATTAATTATTTTTAGCTTAGATTCTATTTTAAACACCACCCGGCAGCCTGAGACATGAGTTCCTAGAAAATTTGGGCAGTTCTGATGGGAAATAAGGAGCCCATATGTCTGTTGCTTGGGCACATTGTTAGAGTCACGTCGTGTAAGGGATCATTTTCCCTTATTCCTTAAGACTGGATAAATGCAGCTGAAGCTGGCTTTTATAATGTCCCATCATCTTTTCCAGTAATGCATGCACTAACTCCCAAGAGCACTGATGGCTATGCCCACTCCATGGAGCCCAAAACCTGTGCTATGCCCAGTAGAATAGTTGGCTCTGTGGCAGTTCTATCTTTAGTTTTTTGAGGAACCTTCATACTGATTTCTAGGATGGCTGTATAGGTTTTTTCTTCCAAGAGCACTGAGTAAGAACTCCTATTTCTCATCCTTTCCATCATAAATGGTCATATTTCTCAATGACAGCCCTTCCAGCAGGGGTGGGTTGTCTCTCCTAGTGACTTTGTGAGCTTGCTTCCTTCCTGGTGTGACAAGGTGTTCCTAGGTCACACTTCAGGTTTTTGCCCCATAAGCGAATCTTTTTAAACTAACCCTGAAGAGTCAGCTGCACAAGTTTTGAGTCTCTAGTGCCCAGCGCTGGCCATAGCTGTCCTGAGACAGCAATTATGAATTTATATCAGGCATCGAAACACAACATTGCTCTCTACCAAGTTTGTGCTTGAGGACTCTGCAATCAAGCCACAAAACAATTTTTAAAAAAAGCAGTGTTTAAGTTAACTGTGATGATTTTAAATAGAATGCAGCTCCTAGTGTTGGGCATTTGAACCCTCGGTCCCTAGTGTCAATCCTGTTTGGGGAGGTTTTCGTGGCACACCCTTGCTGGAAGAAGTATGCACTGTGGCTGGGATTTTATAGTCAGGATGTCCACAACTTCCAGGCTGCTGCCCAGAGGACTCAGGACTCAGAAGAACAATGTCAAGTCTTTTCTGAGCTAGAATGCTGGTCCAACAGGGATCGTGGCCTTGCTAATCTCCCAGTATCGACAATGCTCTAGAATACAGCTCAGTCTCTGGTTCTGCCTCTTTCTCCACACCCACGGAGATCCTGTTGGCTCTTTCTCTTTGCAGAGTGTTCACTGAGTTCAGGAGTAGTATGAGTCTAAAAGAGCCTTCAAAGATGCTTCTGTGGGGACTTCACCACAGGCAATGGCAGACAGAGACGTTAAGGCAAGGTTATACATCTCCAGTTGTAGCCTGGGACATTGGTTGGTGTTGGAAGGACCCTCCTTACAGCTATTGCTCTGAAGTGGTCTCTCTGCCTTTGTCACAGGTCTGCATGAATGCTGCTTCCCAGGTACAGTGGTAGCATTCACAGGGGCAGGGTGAGGGGACAAGCTCTGTCTGCTCCTGGCACAGAAGCCCAGTAAGAGCAGAGCACATCCGTCCTGCTGGCGGTGAGGTGGAAACTCCCCGCTCTGGATAGCCAGAAAGAGGCTCGCCCTCTCTCCGCTCCTCTTACTGCCATTCTGGCCCCTGATTGCATCTGATGTTTCCCAGATGTTCCCGCTTGCATCGACCCCCTTCCCTTCCAGAAACACAGCCTGTTTCTGTGCATGAGAGGACGTGGCACTTAGCACTGTGCCCTCCTCCACAATGGCAACTTCTCCCACGTGTGTCCATAGGGCTCTGGGCTCCTGGGACTGTAAACCAAGCAGAGCAATGCTCAGCAGAGTTCCACACATCAGGCAGGAACCTAGTTGGCCAATGACTTTTCAGATACCATGCCTCTAATTGCTTCATTACAGAAGCAGAAAGAATTGAAGGCCCCAACAAGTGATGGGAACCCCTATCCCTAGCTCAGGTAGGAACCTGCTGGATAGCAGGCATTCTGGCTTCCCTAAATAATATCTCTTTTGCAAACAGAGTTATAGAAAATCACAGGATGCCATCTACAGGGTAATGCACAGACCGTGGCCTGATAGATTTTACTACTTGCATTCTGATTGTTTAAGCCCCAGGAAGCAGCAGGTCGGGGAAACATCAGGTAAGGGGGGCTCTGTCCAGATGTTGCTGATGACCCACTGGGCAGGGTATTGTACCTCCTTGTTCCACACAACCTCATCATTTACAAATCCTCTACCCAGCATGCCCTCTTGTTATTATGCATTTGGGGAACTTTTTTCTCCACAGAAGTGTGAGTGCTCTGAGAGAAGAGGCCCACCTTTTTGCTGCATCCAGTGCCCCGCACTTGGAAAGTGAGAATGAAAAGGTCACCATGGGGCTGGACAGATGGGATCATCTTCTGGTATTTGGTGAGTCATCAGTCCTGGGTACTTAAAGGGGCAGAGTCTTCTCCAGGATGGCACCGGGCTTCCAGCCATCCATTTTTAGCAAGCAATGAAGGCAATTCCAGCAGCTATGTGCTGGGTGTTGCTGTGATCACAGTGTAGAGAAAAATCATCCAAACCTTATGATTGAGAAAAGTTCTCTGGTCTACAGTCAACCTGCCTGTGATGTGGGCATGTGTACATGATGTGGCTTAAGAATGCTAGTCTTTTCTCCCACTCTTAACATCGTCCCTCTGTTTGCTTGGTCACACAAAAATATGCTTAATCACAAAGCTGATATCCTTGGTATTGAGAGGATTTTATGCCCAGAGTGCTGGGCTTGGTCACCAATGGAGTGATGTCCGTTTATGTCAGAGACCAGCAAGGGTGCAGAGAGGATGGGTTCCCTCCTCTTTCTGATCACACAGCATCGTGCCGCTGACATTAAAACATCAAAGTTACTCTGGCTTCAATAGTTTCCTTTAGTTTCCAAGAAGAAAGTATAAATATAAGTTCAGCAACCATTATCAAAGCTCAGCTAGTCTTTCTGGTGACATATGTATCAGTTCATCTAATAACTTGGAAGATTCTCGGAGATCTTGGCAATGCTTTATCAGAACGAATCACGGATAACACGGTCAATTTGTCTTGATCTTCCCCTCCAGCAGCTTTCAATACGTTGGGCAGCTAGCAGAGGGGAGATCTTGCAGTGATATTACTCCTTAGGGAAAGCTCTGGCCATCCCAGCTGGCCAGCAACTGAGATCCGCCCGTGAGGCTGATGGACCCCGACACTGGACCACATCAAGAGTAGCTACAGATGTTTACCCAGCCCGAGTTGCATGTGTGACCCATTATTCACAGTTTCTGAGGAATTGCATTCATCTTTTATCATGATGCAAATGGCTACATTGATGCCTCCCACACCCGTGTATCCTCAGAGGTAGTTCTCACATTCTCTGACCTCACATGCCAGTTTTCACAGTTGGAGAATCGTTTGCTCCTCAGAGACGGGCTCATTTTCATTGACTTCAGCAACTTTAGAAATTATTACTGACTTCCCAAAGCAGGAGAGAAAAAGGGCTGCTCCGTAGGGGCAAGTGTAGGCTCTGAGGTATCTCAGATTCAGTTCTGGGTGGCACATGTTCATACACAGCCCACTGTCCTTGGAGAGGCATCGAGTCATTGCTTGACGTTAGTGTGGGTGAAACTTCCATCCAGGGCAGGCACAATCCTTGCCATTCTGTACTCATGATATATTTCCCCATCCGGGTTATCAGCGTCTACTCAAACCTTGAGGTAAGAATGTTACCAAGTCCCAGGCCTGGTACTGTCCACGTGGTTAAGACCCATGGCTAGGGAAGTCACAGGCCCAGGGAGAGAAGATCTTCATGCTGCTTTTCTAACTAGCCATGTTTCCAATCCTCTTTCTAATTATATGCTTTTACACCAGGAGATTTGCAAAATATGTCAATTTTATTTGTAGCTCATTCCAGTTAGAGTATTTTCTAAATTTTCTTTTATTATTTTGTTCATTTATTTGAAGTTGTTCTTATTTGTTTTTTAAGTAGTGGGGTGTTTGTTTTATTTCTTTTGCAATATAACCAGAAAACAGCTCGATTTGGATATTTTAATGCCACTGGAACTTGTGTAGTGTCCCAGAATAAAATAATTCCTGGTGGGGATTTGTTTTGTTGTGTTATTTTTGTGGCCATTTAAAAAGCATGTATACTGTACCTTGGTTTTTAGAGTATTTTGTGGATATTAGTCCAAGCTGCCTGATAATTTGATCTAATCTCTGCCCATATAGAATTCCTGTGTGTAAATTTTTTCAGTTGTTGAAATTAAATTTTAACATTAAAGTCCATCTTTTCAAATACATGAAATATGCAAAATACATTAATAATTTTCAACATAAAATACATTAAAAGTTATTTTAATCTCAAACTGTAACTACAGACCTTTTCTTCCTTTGTTATTTTGACTTTGTATGTTCTAAGGTCTTACTGTGTGTATACATGCTTGTGATTCTGTGTTCTCTTAATGAAGTGACCTTTTGTAGTTATGAAATGATACTTTCACTGTGCTGATATGCATTCATGGAAATAAATCTTGAAATTAAATAACTCTCACTTGGTAGGAAGTAAAAGGTTTCTATATGAATTCTTTCATAAGCATATATATATATACACATATAATGACAATATTAATCTAATGACTTTCTTCTGTGTGTTCATTCCTACAATACAACATTTTCATAATATGACTTGAAGAAATGTGAATTTCAGTAGTGGTTCATATTCGACTCACAAGAGTTTTAACTGAAGTGTCACGTTACCACTGTCCAAAACCTTCAAACTCGGACATTAAGTGTTCTTCCTGGGTTAGTAAATGTGTTCTTAACTTTAACATCTGAGTGTTCACCTGGGTAAAGTTAGGTTTTTATGAAGTAAGTTCTGTGAGAATAAATAATATTCGATCTCTAAATTTTCAGGGCAAATTTATCAAGAAAACATAATTTATGGTGCACCAAGGAAGTTGCCACAGTACCTCCCAGTCAGCGATATAAACAGCAAATTTCCTGGGTTTTTTGACTCCTCTCCAGTGCATTGGTTGGCATGGTGTCTCAGAACTTGGTTTTCAATTTCTTAGAGAATGATTCAAGTGGGGCCAATTTTGCAGTGATGTTCATGAGAAATCATGAGATATAAATGCTTGGAGGGTTAACCCTTTCATGTCTCCTGTACCTCATGCCCAGCTCCATATTCCCTCCGAATATGCCACATTTGATAGCAGCTCTCTTTCCCCTTTGAACTCTGTTTTGTGTGTGTACACATGTTAGTGCATGTTGGTCTCACTGGGAAGTCTGGAGGGAAGACATCAAAGACTTGAGCTGCTGCAGAGAAGCCTGGAGAAGAGATGCAATACAGTGGCCTATTTAATTTTCAAAGCCCTGAGGTGAGCCATCCTTACCATTCCAAATGGAATATTTGATATATCATTTCTACAAGAAACACTCTCAGTTGGTCATACAGCTCACAAGGATTAGCAAGTGTTCTAATCCTTATTATGAGTGTTGTAACTTTTCTCTCATTTTAAAGAGGCTCCATCAATGACATTATTCTATCTGTGCTACTCCCTCATATACACACACTAAGTAGCTTCATTTTATATCAGAGGCAGGTCTATGCTATCCAGAAAAGAGGCATTCCACTTGGTAATTATATTTTGACATAAGATTTTAAAAAGACATTATTGTTTTTATATTGAAAGATTAAAAATAAATGATTAATAAAATGATTTAATGTTAACAGCTTTTAAATAGAGCTGTGTGGGTTGACGGTGTCATAGCCTCTTCACTGCCTTGAGGCAGGAGGATGATGAATTTGAGGCCATTCTGGGCTATGGAGCAGGTTTCGGTCTCCAGATAAAAGACACGTATGCAGCCACAACGACAAGAACAAATGAAGAACTTGTCCTTTTGAAAAGCTGTTAGGAGCACAGCACATCCGCCATACTTTTAGCACACAGTGGACTTCTCCTTGTAGCTGCACCAGGCAGGGCTGACTTGTGAATGCTTGCAGCTCACTGTGTGCTCCTCCATGCTTCTCCGGATGGAAGATGCAGCTGATGACCTCAGCATTGCCTGCACTTGGCATTTTCTGCTTGTTTATTCATCCAGGAAAACCAATAGGACTCTGTCAGAGACACAGATTCTGGCTAATTCTGCATATTGAGCTCCCCTGCTTAGGCTCACTTCCAGGTCATGGGTGAGGTATATGTGGAGATTTAGGGTTTGGTCCATCTGTGTTTGTGATCAAGGAGTAAACAAAGACCGCAGGAAGGAAGAGAAAGGAGCAGGCATCGTGTCTCGCTTCCTGAGGCTTCCTTCACCAAGCAATGCACTGTTTTGTAGTGATATTTCATTTGTATTTTAATGACTAAAGCTTGCCTAAAGTTAGAGAGTAAAACAGCTGCACTGATCAGCCTTGCAGATCAGAAAGTAACAACACACACCTTTAACCTCAGTAGCCACAAAGACACACTCCTTTAATCCTAGTGGCCACAGTAGTTTGCCATAGAAACTGGGGGTAGTGGTGCATGCCTTTAATCCCAGTCTTAGAGAGGAATATAGAAGGGGAGATGACAGCTCTCGGTCTTTATCTGAGATTCCTGGAGGCAGGATCGCCATTTCAGACTGAAATAGATGGAGGTAAGAGTCAGTGACTAGCTGGTTTTCTTTTTTGACCTTCAGGTTGAACATCAATTTCTGTCTCTGGGTTTTTATTAATTGTACTGTACTGTGTCTTTGCAGGAAGAAACAGTTGTGGTGTGTTTCATTCATATCAGTACTGGTGGGTTAGGAGCACACGACACAAAGACTATTTCACAGTTCTAAGACCTGTGGCTTGGTCAGAAGGCAGGTCTCTTGGCCTTTTCCAGAATCTGAATATAAAACCACCAGGGGCTTTTGCCACAGTAAACACAAGGCACAAGCCTGATGCCCAAGAGAAGACTGGTATCTTGTGTGTAGCAGCTTCTTTGAACAACAAGGAACTCAAGTGGAGGGAACTTCCATTCTATGCTGTGGTGACTGGTGGCCTGTTGGTGTTAAGGATTCTTTGAGCCCATGGCAACCAGCTGTCAGGCTGACTGAATCATCAGAATGATGACAGGGAACATAATATACACAGGACTCCTGGTGTAGGATGTCACACAAGTATAATTTCCAACGGAGAAAAAGAGTGGTAAAGATTACAGACATCCAGCACCACAGAGTCTCCTGGGTCTTCAACTTGAGAGGGCGACTTCATGCTACGTTTGCGCTTTAAACTGTTGAGTAATAGGACAATATTGAAAGTGACACAGAGTGCCTGCTCCCCACCAAATGCTAATTACTGTCACAGAACAAGTGTCAGGGTCATAAAAGCTGTCATCTGTTGGCCCATGACTCCGCTGTACAGAATCCCATGGCATCCTTTGCCTGCACATGTTTTGAATCAAGCAGCAAGTATAGATGTTATAAACTCATGCCCAGATCCCTCTTCTGCTTGGCCCCTGCTGCCACTGAGAGGCAATGGTTTTCCAGCTCTTTCTCTTCTCAGTGAGAGGCACTTGGTAGCTTTAAAGAAGCTGCAATTGTCCCAGGACTATTTTACTGAAAGTGGTAGGTGGAGAGTGTGGAGCACACTAGGAAAACTTCCACAGGACTGACAGCAGTGCACCTGATATCACACACACACACACACACACACACACACACACACACACACACACACACAGTTAAGGAAACTGTATAAGAGCAATGACATCTGATCTCGGTTTCTGTTCTTATTTTGCCCCCAGTCTTATTAGCTGCCTATTTAGATGTATTTATAAGTTCAAGTCTCGGTGATCATAGAAAGTGGTCTGGTGCATCACATGTGGCCTGGAGATTCTGCCCTGCTCAAGACTGCTGGGTGGAGGAGGGTGCACAATCTACAACCAATCCTAACCCTGCCTGGTGGAGGAGGTGGACAGCCAGCAACCAATCCTAACTCTGCCTGGTGGAGGAGGTGGACAGCCAGCAACCAATCCTAACTCTGCCTTGTGGAGGAGGTGGACAGCCAGCAACCAATCCCAACCCTGCCTGGTGGAGGAGGTGGACAGCCAGCAACCAATCCCAACCTTGCCTGGGGGTAGAGGATGTTATAGCCACAGCTACGAGCTGCTTTACTGAAACCAGGCCTTCAAGTGTTGTGACAAATTCTGGGGGAAATCAGGAAGAGAACAGTGCAGCTCCTCGGTGCCCTGAGGTCTTAGTTACTGCGACCAAGAGCTTCCCCTGGAAAAGGCAGGGCTCACAGCCACATGACTCATGGAAAACATAGCATTTCTCTTACATTCCACAAGGATTTGATTATTTATTATTAGCACTCGTCATCAATAATCTGCACTCTCACCTCCTATTACAAAGGGCAGTTTTGGGGGAAGCACTCCCTGAGCGCCCTGATCTTGGAGTTCTGCTCCCAACTGAATGTAGCGGTTTGAATGGAAATGGCCCCTATAGACTCAAAGGGAGTGGCGTTATTTGAAAGGATTAGGACTAAGGTCTTGTTGGAGAAAGTGTGTCACTGTGGGTGGGCTTGAGGTTTCAGAAACTCAAACCAGTCCCAGAACCTCACTCTTTCTGCCTATGGATATGGATGCGGAACTCTCAGCGAACTCTCCAGCACCATGTCTGCCTGCATGCAGCCCTGCCTGCTTTCTGCCATGGCAATATTAGACGAAACTGTTGAACTGTAAGCCAGCCCCAGTTAAATGCTTCTCTTTTATGAGAGCGGCCATGGTCGTGGCCCCTCTTCACAGCAATGGAAGTAAGGAACTGAACTAGTGAACATGGAACCTAGGGTGAGGGTCCCCCTCCAAACAGGTAGCAGAGGTACCATGTGGTCCAACTATAGCACTTCTGGGTACATTCAAAAAAGACTCCAAATCAGGGCACCGTGGACACACCTCAACATTTACCTTTAATGCTGTACTGTCTACAATGTCTATACTATGAAACAAAACTAACCACACTATAATGGCAGAATGAATAAAATGTGTTGCATTTACACAACAGAGTTTTGGTGAGCCAGAGGCAAGGATGGAGCAGTTTCACTGGCAGGAGGATGATGGGATGGGGCTGCAGATCATCACGTTGGGCAAAATAAACCAGACTTAGCGTCGCACTACAGGTTTCCTCCATATGTGAAATTAATGCTATTTTATTTCTTAAATGCTTTGTTTTTATTTTTATGTGCCTTGGTGTTGTGCCCACATGTGTGTACATATGTACACAGTGAAACACTTGTGTAATTTTCCTGTGTTGCAGAAAATTTTATTTTTTAATGTTTGGAAAAGAATTATTACATTGTAAACCTTGTTCCAAATTTCTGAGCCTGAGACACATACACCTTTCTACCAACTTATGCCAGAGACAAGTCACAGACGATGACTATGGTCCTTGGTACTTCTCCAGTGTCTATATGTCTGAGGTCGGACAGGTAAGTGTCGTGTATCTTCCAGTCACTGGGCAGAAGGTCCCAAGACCCCAGCGGGTGACAACTATCTCTTCAACGAGTACTGTGACATTAAGACGGAAAATGCAACTTCGTCACCATGATAATCTTAAACATACCATTGACAGTTAACTGGAGGAGGTTGGCAGAGCTTTCACCGCCTTGGTTAAGCAGTGATTAACCTTGTCAATAAGACACATCTGTCTAACCCCCGGTGTTTTGGATCTGCTTTCTCCTGTGAAGTCAGGTCAGACCACGTCTAGGCACAGTGACGTGACAGCCTCAGATTTTAAATCCACCTTCTCCTTCGCACTCACGTGCCTTTCTTCCCGCATTTCTCCTGCCATAAATCGCATCGGTCCACACACTAATTTCATGAGTTGGCAGCTCTCACCTTGGCCTTCCTCCATAGTTCCTTGTGAGGAATGCATATTCTTAAATAATTCAGTCTCTTGAAAATATTCCAGTATGAAAAGGGGAGGAATGATTTCTTCCTTTTATTTCCTATCAGATTCAACATTAAATGTTTCTCTTCTATGAGCCCTTTGGTCTAAGTCCATTGGCTCCAAGCAGCACTGATTCTTTTTTATGCTCAGAAAGTATTGAGCTATAGTTCTGAAGGACTCAAAAATCAATTTGCTTGGAAATTTTTATGAAGTCATCACTTGGTTTACTGTGTTTATTTTCTGAATAGGACAGATTTATGGAAATATTAGGTATAATGTGTATTTGTGTATGCACAAATATATAATCAAAGAAAAATACTGTCAACTTGATAGTGGGAGGCATGAGAGGGGCTTGGGGACCATAGCTTGGAGGGACGGCATGGAGAACACTTTTTAAAGATGTATTTCTGTGAGTGAATGTCTCTGTGTGTAGAGGTGTCTGCCCATGCACACGCAGAGGTTAGCAGACAGTCTTGGGTGTGCTTCTCCGTGTCTGCCCATCCTACGGAGGTTTGTTTGAAAGCAGACTCTCACTGTAGCATGAGGTAACCCAGTGACTGGCCTGAGCGTCATGGGTCAACGTCCATCTCCTCAGTGCTAGGGTACAGAGCTCCACCACAGGCAGCTTTGCTTCCTCTTGTGGGTTCTGGGACATAAACTAAGGTTCTCAAATGCGGAGAGCAAGCACTCTACAAATGTCGATGTCTCCACTGCCCTGGTGGAAGACACATTCAGTTAACAATTTCCTTTATGTTTCCATCTTCTTGAAACCCTCTGAGGAAACACTGAGAGGAAAGCAAACTTCACAAAGGAGTGTTCGCTGCCAATGTTCACTGTCGTCCCAGCATGCTTCTACGGATGTGAAAAAACAAACTGTCACACTGAGGCCAGGAAGGTGGTCCTTAGGACATGCCTATGAGGGACTACCTAGGTCAAGGAGAATCTCTGAGAAAGAAAGTGACAAATTTTCTTGACAAAGTTAATTAAGAAGAGGAGGATGCTTCCTCATGTAGGTAGGACCATTCCTGGAACAGGGTGTTCTGGACTGTATAAATTGGGGGATGTGAACGGTGGACCAGAATGCATTCATTAGCTGCTGTCTGCTCTTTATTGTGGAAGCGATGTGACCAGTTCCTCCAAACTCCTGTCATTGTGACTCCACTATCATGACGGACAACACCTTGGAGTTGTAAAGCTAACAACCTTTTCCCTCGTAACTGACTTTGTTGGGGTATGACATCATAGCAACAGGAAAAGAAACTGAGGCAAAAAGCGTGACTCTGCTTCTTCTCGTTTCTGTGACCTTTACTTCCCAGAGACTGCATTTCATGGAGTCTATGTAGCAATACATACAGCTGTCACAGGGCCAGCCCATGTGATGTCCTCTTTCTTTGGCTTTAGGTGAGCAATTAGCTGTGCAGGTTACTGGAGTCTAGGCAAGGCAAGAGCCTGAGAGTCTCTGGTCTCACCCCGATGACGCCCATCTTTCTGTAAACACATGGCTCTGGCCACAAGGAAACTGGGAGGGAGGCAGCAACTAAGCCAGACTGTGTCCACGACAGCAGAAGAAGCAACTCAAACCACATGGTGTGGTGGCTCCGAGCCACTCAAGCCTTCTGTGTGGACAGAGTCATCAGGTCACAATGGCTAATGGCCCGCACGCTGCCAGAGTCCGTTCTGTCTCTGTAAACTTGGTGATGAGTTTATTCCTTTCCATTGACCATGCATTATTTTGTGCATCATTTTAAGCGCCATTAATAACAAATAAAACTCATTTAGTGTTTTAAAATGCTGAATGCTGAAGCTATCAACAATCTGAAGAAGATAAAGTTGTAATCAGGAATCATTTTAAAGTGTAATGTAAGCACTTGTTTCAGTGTGAACATATATTTGCAAGTAGAAATTGTTTTGGATAGGGGTAGGGAGAACAATTATTTCTTAAAAGTGATTCATTGATTGGAGCTGTATCTTATTGGTGGAATGTTTGATTTCCATGCGTGAAGTCCTGGGTTCAGTCCCCAGCACCAGGTCCAAGCTTTTGGTAATGGTACATGCCTTTAATACCATGGTGTCGTAGGTGAAGGCAGGGAGATCAGAAGTTCAAGGCCAACCTGGGCCGGTTTGGGGACACTCTGGCCTAAATTAAACCCAGTCCCAAGAAAATTGTCAAGCATAGATTTGATCAGCTGTGTGGCTTCTGCTAACAGAGTTCTCCTTAACGTAACGAGGTAGACAGATCTGTATCTAAGCTGATGAGCTCTATGCTTTCCCTCTTTCCACTTTGTCACTGTTTTTCCTCCCTTTCCTACTTCTTTTCCCTTCAAAGTTCATGATCTCTTTGAGTATTATACATATATGTGATGCTATATATTTATATGTAAATGGATTTATATATAACTAAATAGATTCAGTAGGTTATTCATACATGTGTGGAGTTTTATACATACAACACACACATATAAATAACCTGCTGAGTCTATTTAGTTTTGCCTATAGATGCATGTATCCAAGGGGAAGTCTGTCCCTGGGGGAAGCTGATACTCCCTTTTAGCAGCTAGTGAGCATGTGTAGCTCTTTATCCAGGGGGCCACCATGTAGCATTTCCTCTACCCCTTCGGCTTGCCAAATGGTGTGGTCATTACATTGGTCTTGTTCAGGCAACCATATCGTTGAGAGCTCATGGGTGTGCTTCCTCTGTCATTTCTAGGGACACGTTCTATCAACAGGTGTCCTTGTTGTCTTTCCATCCTCTCTTCCACGATTCTCCATGAGCCTTTGGTGTGGGGTTTCACTGAGATACGGCAGCTGTGGTTGAGCTCTCCACAGTCATTTATTTCCTGCGCTTTAATTGGTTTAACATCGCTGTAATAGTCTCAAACTGTTGCAAAAGAAACTCCTTTGGTAATGACTGACAGCCACACCTCTCTGCAAATTTCACTCTGCATTTCCTAATTTCATCTATGAATGGCAGGACTTCATACCTTCCCAGAGCACTAATTGTGAAGAGGTTTAGCAGGGTACCACGGATGCTGATCTTCCTCTTTATATTGACAGTGTGTGAAACGCTTCAGGCTGACCTCCCTTGTGTTCTACAGAGAACACAGCTCAATCAAGAAGTTCTGGAAATGCTTGCCTCTTCTCCCCAACCAGGTGCTTGAATCTAACATGACTCTGCCAACAAAAGTTCCCTGGCTGCATCTTTAAACATCAGGCTAAATTATCTGCAGATTTCTTTTTTTAGCATTATGGTATACAAGAAATAAAATAGTTTCAAGGAGGCACACATATTTTCCAACCTGACTCTTTTCACATCATTTAGCTGTTGTCTTGATTATTCTGGAGCCATCTTATTGCTTTGTGATATCTGCCCCATTGTATCTTTCAGTAAAGAAGGGCAGTTTTATAAAGTCAGAGAGATTTGCTACACGGGAGAAAATCTAGACTTGACTTAGCAGTTTATGTGAACAGATGCATTTGGGGTGATATAAGTCTCCCAGTGGGAGACAGTGGGGTCTTTCTGGGGCTGGATACGGTTTGTGTTTATCACACTGATGTGAACTGGGAACTCCCAGGAGTAGGGGAAGAAAGTTCTCTTTTGGGCAGGGGAAGGTGGGTTAGATTAGCTGTGGCAGGTAAAGAGATTGAGGTCTGTGTTGGAGAGTCACCAGGAGCTATGCTTACATAGGCAGGAAACTGAGAGGCCCAGAAGAATACATCCCAAGTGGGGCATCTGTGAAGAGTTGCAAGATTGTGGCGCAAGGCTGTGCACAAAAATAATAACCAAGTTGGGAATGTTGTTCCCAGGGGTACACTGGCCATTTTGTGAAATAGTATAAAAAGCTGACAAAGAAAGCTGTTGTCATTCTTCGGATGAAAGAAACCTCCTGCCTTTGGAGCCAGTGAAGGAAGTGAGGACATGCATCCCACACCATTAAGTGCAGATTGTGATGGCAAAAATGAAGATTTAGTATCAGCTTTGAAAATCAGACTCCTTTTGGCACGAATTTATAATCCCATACTCAGTTCATCTCCTCTAAGAGCCAAATTAAAGTTCTTATACCTCTCTTCAGGAACTCGAAGGACCATAAGATACAGAAGTAAACCCAGAGATGCTATGGTGATAGGAACAGCTGTGTGTGGGGTTACCAAGAAAGCAGAGTCCTGATGAGGTGGAGGGATTTCTGACCAGTGTGCCTTAGAGCTGGGGGAGCCTTGGTGATGGAGGGCTGCGGGCCAGCCAAGTTGCATATGGAAGATGTCATCTTGCAAGTGTACGAACAGGGATGAAGGCGAAAGCATCTCCTGCCAGAAATCAGGGACACGGCATTGTAAATAAGTCCGCAAGGAGGAGAATGGATGGCTATGGGGGAGATCCAGGGCCCCTGCCAGAGGCTTAGAGAACAAGCAGGTGCCTCGTGACACCCCTGAGCAATGCTAGGATAGAAAGCCAAAAGAGTGGAGGCCACAAGGACCGAACATTTGCAGAAGAGAAAGAAGCAAGAGCACCAGTCAGCCAGGCTAGGCAAGACTCCAGGGCAGGGGTGGGGGGCTAAGAGTAGGGTCGGCAGGAACTGCAGAAGTACTGCTGGTTCCCACTTGCAACTTGAAGCTCATCTTCAACAAGCAAGGCAGAGCACCAATAAAAACATTGGTTCTGAGGGATAAAATTAACCATAAAACCTCAATCTATACAGACACAGACATAAATAAGTCAGTAGGGACCTGCTGAGGATTTGCCATTGCTTTCTACAAGTCTGAGTTCATATTCCTTCCCTACTTTTTTGAAGGGCAGTGGCTTTTAAAGATGCAAAACAATTTACCTTTTGTTTGGCCTTGTTTGTTTAAAAGTTACTTTTTAAACCACTGAACATAAAAATAAGCAAAATGCGAAGATCTTTTGCATTTCATAGTATTGGTATGGGCTTTTGCCCTTCCAGCACAGTCCAGATGGATTCTTCCTTTATGAGATTTGTTTCTCAAGTATTAAGAAACACCCTTGATATGTTATCAGTGGTATATTACTGAGAGTGTCCCCATAGGCACAGGAATTTAGATGAAGAAATCTACTTATAATTTTGCACACCCGAAGATATAAAAGTCACTCCCACAGACAAGCGTCTAAAGCCGTGTGTTTTATTACTTCTTTATTTATTGAGATTATAACATGATTATGTCATTTCCTCCTTCCCTTTGCACGCTCTGATTCCTCCTATGTACCCCCCTTATTTTCTATCAAATTTGTGTCCTCTTTTATCATTAATAAAGTCACACATTTAAAAGTTATTTTGTCATTCATTTCCCACACACTTTGGTGCCAATGCTGAGAGATGTTTCTAGTATAGGGCTCTCTGCCCATGAGTCTGCAGCAGTCAGGGTCAGGGGTCAATTATACAAGAAATTGGCTACAAGCCCTTTGTCTGCATCAGATAAATGACAGACCAGGGGGCTCCCTAGAGCAGCTACACTGACTGGTCCTAAGGTGATCGTGGCTGTTCAGTTTCATCAGCTATGGGAAAACATGCAAAAGACCAGGTCTGAGCAGCAGCTCAACTGTCCTTGGCAAAAGATGTCTGACTCTGTGAATGCACTGAAAATCCCTTCCAGTGGTCTTTGGGCCACATGGGTGGGGCTGACACTCACCTGAATTCATCCTGGGACACTGATGACAGGGACAGATGGGAGCCTTGCATGGAGTAAGACCCAACATCTCTTTATCAAATTAATATGCACAAAGTAACACAGGAAGAAAACAAGGGGGGATTCGAGGGAAGACCATGCCTGATAGACCAGCATCAATACGTCTTCTTTTAGAAAAGCTTCCTAAGCCATGGCAAGGAGATCCCCTCACGAGAGGCGGTCATTTCACAGGAGGACAGATGGGCACATGTAGAAGCCCCACTCTACTCCTGTGACACTCGTGTGCTGGACCTGAGACCACGATCCTCCAGCCTTTGGCAGACAAGGGAATAGGAAGTAGCCAGGGCAAGGATGGCAAAAATTGGCCAGCTCTCCCTTTGAAATCACTTTGAGAACTTATCCTGTCCTGTTTAAGGAGAATCAAGGAAATAAACTTAAAGAAACTACTTTTGACTAAAAGTGAGAGATGAGCCATGTTCCCAGAGACAGAACCAGTGGCAGTGGACAACATAGGCGTGCAAACACACACACACACATGCACACACACGCACGCGCACACACACAAACACACACATACACGCACCCCCTATATTGCATCAACTTGCCCAGTTTTTGCAGCATGGGCCCTGGTTGTATGATGGGACATTGCTCTGCTCTAGGATCTCAGCTGTGAGCCTGTTGAGGTCATAGACCCTCTCAGTTCTGCTTGACTGATGTCTAGAGATGACATTAAATGCATTGTACCTTTGGAAGATGAGCCTTTTCCCAGTTGCAATCAGGTGCATGCATGTGGCTGAGAAAGTTTCCTTAGAGAGGGAACATTTAAGCTCTCATCATTAAACTTAACAGTAGAAACAACTATAAGTTACCCAGGTCCCTAATAAAATAGAATACAATATGTGGGCTAGGTGAAGTTTAACTCAAATAATCTGTGTTCAGTGATTGCATTTCCCAAATAAATTAATAACCATGTTCACAGGGCTGCCTGCCACAGTGCTATTCTGGAACAATAGACCCAGGACAGTCGTTCTCATTTGAGATGAACTAATCCATTTCTGAAAGGGAAACTAAAAGAAATTATTTACAGAAATTTATATGTCTTTTGGGGATGTACAGTATATTTCCAAATGCTCTGAATTATATTTCTTCCTATATAGGAACCACCCCACAGACAGGCAATATTGTAGTAAACTTTTCCCACTGGGCCTTCATGAAGAAGAGAGAAACTTCTGGAAAGATGATGGTGCAGCAAAAGAACCATTGAGTCAGTGGGAAAACAGCTTGGTTTTATTTCCCTGGGGTGACTTCATTTAACCTAGATAATTTGAAAAATGTGTGTGTGTGTGTGTGTGTGTGTATACTCCCAGACTGATGAGGTTTTTACCTTTGAAAACATTACCACTCTCAATTATATCTTCCAGTCGGATAGACATTTGAGAATATTCAAATCAAAGTCATAAAAAGAATCAATAGACGTGAAGTTAAGTCCAATGAGAAAAAGCCAACAGAATGTTGATGGCTGGTCTTGGAGGTCAACAATTCAGTAGTCTGGGGGGACCAGGTGTGTTAAGCTGGCCTGCTGAATCCCAGCTTGAGAATTACAAGGGAAAACCGATGGCTTCTAGAACGAGGAAAGATCCTGGAAGTTACGTTTAAGGGTGTCTTCTTGACCACTCAGGAACCGCTTGACTGGAGGATAGACATCGGTTTTCAAAACCCCCAATAAGTTACCCAGTCACTGAAATGGGGGCCCATGGACCCTCATATCTTCTTGCCCTACAAGCATAGATAAAGTAGCTAAAAAAGGGGAAGACACCGGGCTTCACAGTTTATCAGCAATGAGGGAACTGCTTTCTGTGGGTTCACTAATGTTCCCAGACACCTCAGAACATCTCCCTTCGTTGATGTAAAGAGGACCTGGGAGAAATTGGTGGTGTCGGGTCCTGGCATACATCAGAGGATCTGCCATCCCTGCCTGGTGAGAAGTTAGCCTGGAGCTAGCTTTTCTGTAGTCAAGGAGGATGTGGACACTGTGTGTCCCTATAGACTGGGATGTCCGTGTTCACTGTTCACTTTGGAGTCCCCACATCTTAGCAAGAAGAGGCTTCATTCTGGAAATAGGACATTTTAAAACTTGTTCAAAATCCTCCCATTTCTCTGATCCTGAAGTCCTGGCCTTTGACCTAAATGCATTTATGGTCCTGATATTGCACATGAAGTTGCCTGAGTGCTTGGTGTGATGCAGGACTGGACTCATGCTGAGTTCTGAGATTGAACTTTGAGTAGTTGCAAAATTATTATTTTTGTCTTCAGACACCATGGTTTCCATTGCTAACGGTTTAAAGATGTTCTGCATTCACCTCTGGGGTTTAAGACAGTGGGCAGCCAGGAGAAGCACTTGGAAGTCATCCTGTCCGCCCACATCAGCAACAATGGGATGAGAAACATGTCCGTATGACATTGCGCTCAAAGGAGCTAGAGAAAAAAAAAGGCGGAGTCACTTATACAGATATTTTGAAGGTGGCAATCCTAAGGGTAGGTGTCTACCCTTTTTTATAGGAATGGAGTCATGCCCATTTAACTCAATATCAAATGATATTACTTTTGATTTAATTTTCTTCAGAAAGTAGTATTATTCTTTCCAACAATATATTTCAACTAAAGTATGTTCAACTTAGTTAAATTTAAAACCAATATGAGACAAAGAATTTATCTTGACTTTTATGTTTTCCAGCTAGATGCACAAATGTTTAATTTTTAAAATTTAACTAAAATATAATGACATCATTTGCCTCTACTTCTCCTCCCTCCTTTCTCCCATGTCCCGCCTCTATCTCCAATTCATGACCTCTTACTCTATAATTATTATCATTTACATATATAATCTTACATTACTCAGTGATTTCTCTACAGATCCACTCTCCAATCTCCATTAATATTCTCCAAACCCCAGCTGGGGACTTTTTCCTCCTAGAGCATCAGTCCCAGAGTGAGAAGCCTGGCTGCTCTGTTCACGTGCCATTCTGATTGAAGTGAGGTGAACTATCAAAGTCCATTTGCTGATCCTGAGGGACACCTGCATTGTTCATGTCTCTAAGAGCAGAGATTTGAAACCATGGACTATCATAGTTAAACACCCCCAGCCCAGGAAGATGCCTGGTAGACAGACTTTTCATTTTGGATCTCAACCGTAGATATTTCTAAGTCATTGGCTTGGATTATCTAACAGGAGGCAGGCTACTTCTGTATCCCATAAACCCCTGTTTTAGTTAGGGTTTCTATTGCTGTAAAGAGATATCACGACCATGACAATTGTTACTAAGGAAGATATTTAATTGGGGCCGGCTTACAGTTTCAGAAGAGCCCATTATCATCATGGTGGGAAGCATGGCTGCAAGCAGATAGACATGGTGCTGGAGAGAAGTTGAGAGTTCTTTACCTACATTGGAATTTGCAGGCAGCAGAAAGAGAGAGCTACTGGGCCTGGTCTGAGCTTCTGAAAACTCAAAGCCCACCCCTAGGACATGCTTCTTCCAACAAAGCCACACCTCCTCCAACAAGGCCACACCTCCTAATAGTGTCACTCCCTATGGGCCTATGGGGGCATTTTTCATTCAAACAACCATAACCCTCAGCCTAGTCTTCGATGTATGCTAAAGTTATTGCCACAGGCCATGAGCATGTAAGGTTTTGCCTTTGAGTGTGTAAGATTTATTGTGGCTTTCTGTCATTCCCTCTATCTGGTTTAGCTACCTGGATTTATTCCCCAGTTGCCCTCATACTTTCTGTAGGTACTATCTCCTTGATTGTCTCTATAAATAATGGTGACTCTGAGGGTCCAGACTCAGACAGCTGATGGTCACACTCCTACTGGAGGCCCATGGCCTCTGAGATTTCCTCCTCTGGAGGCCTGTCTTGTGCCTGCAGAAGCACACTTACAATGCACCTTTGTGCATTGACTTTCTATCAGGGTATTCTGGGAAATGTCTCCAGGATTTTGCTGCAGCTGACTCTGAGGATACATCTTTCCACCTCAATTAGCTCAGTCTAACATCACTCTTGCAGACACACCCAGAGGTTTGCCTCCTAGGTACGGTTGATATTAACCATGACTTCCCTCCCCAGTTACGTTATGTGTAGGTAATCTTACACGGACTCTTTCCTGCTGGTCACGGAGGCCATTGACTGGGAACACCCTCACAGCCTACACTGAACTCCCATCTGTCAACTCAGTCCCTCTTCACCCTGTTCTTTATATTTGTGAAACAAAGCTTTTAACAACTAGGGGCAATAATGATGCTTCATATAGCCTTGCTCAGATCCCTCTCCCTGTTGTCTAAAATATGACTCTTTTTCTCCCAGCCTGCCCTCCTAGATAAGGTTGCTTTTCTCAGAGTTCGACTCCTCTTCCATCGCCAGCTCTTCTTGGTAGGAAACTGGGCACAGCGTTCCGTCATTGCTTCCTTCCTTATATCTAGCTCTTTGTGTCCCAGCTTGACCCACGAAAGACCTCAACTCAAGCAGCAGCGGACAAACACCTTCAGGGTGCAAGTGGCTAACAAAAAGCAGGAGGTCCAGGCAGCCACGAGATCAGAATCCATGTGGTTGTTGTGTGTGCTGACTGTTCTTACGTCAACTTGATACACACACTAGAGTCATCTGAAATGAGGGAACCTCGGTTGAGAAAATGCCTCCATAAAATATGGGTGTATGGCATTTTAAAATTAGTGCTATGAGAACCTAGTCCATTGTAGGTGGGGCCATCCCTGGGATGGTAGTCCTGAGTTCTATAAAAAAGCAGACTGAGCAAGCCATGGGGGAGCAAGCTAGTAAGCAAGACCTCTCTGTGGCCGCTGCATCAGCTGCTGCTTCCAGGTTCCTGTCCTGTTTGAGTTCCTGTCCTGATTTCCTTTGATGATGAGCAGGAATATGGAAGCGTAAGCCAAATAAACCCTTTCCTCCCCAACTTGATTTAGGACAGAGCGCCTGGGAAGTGACATTGATGGTGTTTTCTGCCATGAATCAAACCAGCGATTCGTAGATTGTTAGAGTTAGAAAAAAGGGAAAGTTGAAGTAGCCATGAAGCAGACACTAGCAGTTAAGCCAGACACCAAAAAAAGCTCATAATCAATAAATCCCAAAGGCTTCATTGAGTTTGCTGAAGAATGGAGTGTTCACAGGTGGAGCACGTCTGAAGAAGGAAAGGCAGTGCGGATAACTGAGAGGGGAAGACAAGCAGTGACAGACACCGTGCAGGTGACGGGCCGAGAGGATGAAGGTCTGCAGGGTGCGAACTCCAGAGTTGCAGTCTGCAGACGGCGGAGCTGGAACAGGGTGTCTCAGTCACCTTTTCATCCTCAGCTGCACAACACTCAGCTCCCACGGCGGCGCCGCTCTCAAACCCTGGGGTTTGATTGTTGGTTTGTTTGTTTCTTTCATACGCTCCTCGGGGGTAAAAATGCAAGGTTGAACATTGAACAAAAAATTCAGAAATGGTCACGTAGAGAGAGACTCACTGGTCAGGATGCTGACAGATCAAAGGCCTGTGCTGAGGGAATCCTCCCCAGTCCCAGGGAGCACTGGTCCCAGAACCATTCCTCTGCTTGTACTCCATCTTTCAAATGATTCCAATTCTACTCTTCTTCTGATATGTTTGTGTATGTTTGCATAAGGATGAAATTTTGTGAAATTTTAGGAACTGTTATCTCTTTTTTTTTTTTTTTTTTTTTTTTTTTTTTTTTTTTTTTTAAAGTTCTTTTTTTTTTCTTGCTGATTTTTTTATTAATTAATTAATTTAATTATTAAAGATTTCTGCCTCTTCCCCGCCACCACCTCCCATTCCCTCCCCCTCCCCCAATCAATTCTTCCTTCCTCCTCAGCCCAAAGAGCAAGCAGGTTTCTCTGCCCTGTGGGAGGTCCAAGGACCACCCACCTCCATCCAGGTCTATTAAGGTGAGCATCCAAACTACCTGGGCTCCCACAAAGCCATTGCATGCAATAGGATCAAGAACCCATTGCCATTGTTCTTCAGTTCTCAGTAGTCCTCATTGTCCATTATGTTCAGCGAGACCGGTTTTGTCCCATGCTTTTTCAGTCCCCGGCCAGCTGGCCTTGGTGAGTTCCCGATAGAACATCCCCATTGCCTCAGTGTGTGGGTGCACCCCTCGCCGTCCTGAGTTCCTTGCTCGTGCTCACTCTCCTTCTGCTCCTCCTTTGGATCGTGAAACTTCAGTCCAGTGCTCCAATGTTGGTCTCTGTCTCTGTCTTCTTTCATCGCCTGATGAAGGTTAATATTCAGGGGGATGCTTATATGTTTTTCTTTGGGTTCACCTTCTTATTTAGCTTCTCTAGAGTCACGATTTATAGTCTCAATGTCCTTTATTTATGGCTAGAAACCAAATATGAGTGAGTACATCCCATGTTCCTCTTTTTGGGTCTGGCTTACCTCACTCAGGATAGTGTTTTCTATTTCCGTCCATTTGTATGCAAAATTCAAGAAGTCATTGTTTTTTACTGCTGAGTAGTACTCTAATATGTATATATTCCATACTTTCTTCATCCATTCTTCCATTGAAGGACATCTAGGTTGTTTCCAGGTTCTGGCAATTACAAACAATGCTGCTATGAACATAGTTGAGCATATACTTTTCTTGTATGTTTGGGCATCTCTTGGGTATATTCCCAATAGTGGTATTGCTGGGTCAAGAGGTAGGTTGAACCCGACTTTCCTGAGAAACCGCCACACTGCTTTCCAAAGTGGTTGCACAAGTTTGCATTCCCACCAGCAATGGATGAGAGTGCCCCTTTCTCCACAACCTCTCCAGCAGAGGCTATCATTGGTGTTTTTGATTTTAGCCATTCTGACCGGTGTAAGATGGTATCTTAATGTTGTCTTGATTTGCATTTCCCTGATTGCTAAGGAAGTTGAGCATGATCTTAAGTGACTTTTGGCCATTTGAACTTCTTCTGTTGAAAAGTCTCTGTTCAGCTCAGTGCCCCATTTTATAATTGGATTGATTAACCTTTTACGGTCTAATTTCTTGAGTTCTTTGTATATTTTGGATATCAGACCTTTGTCAGTTGCGGGGTTGGTGAAGATCTTCTCCCAGTCAGTGGGTTGCCTTTCTGTCTTAGTGACAGTGTCCTTTGCTTTACAGAAGCTTCTCAGTCTCAGGAGGTCCCATTTATTCAATGATGTCCTTAGTGTTTGTGCTGCTGGGGTTGTACATAGGAAGTGTTCTCCTGTGCCCATGTGTTGTAGAGTACTTCCCACTTTCTCTTCTATCAGATTCAGTGTGTTTGGACTGATATTGAGGTCTTTAATCCATTTGGACTTGAGTTTTGTGCATGGTGATAGATATGGATCTATTTTCATTCTTCTACAGATTGACTTCCAGTTTTGCCAGCACAATTTGTTGAAGATGCTCTCTTTTTTCCATTGTATACTTTTAGCTCCTTTATCGAAAATCAGGTGTTCATAGGTTTGTGGGCTAAAGTCAGGGTCTTCTATTCTATTCCATTGGTCGACTTCTCTGTTTTTATGCCAGTACCAAGCCGTTTTCAGTACTGTAGCTCTGTAATAGAGTTTGAAGTCAGGGATGGTAATGCCTCCAGACAATCCTTTATTGTATAAGATTGTTTTGGCTATCCTGGGTTTTTTGTTTTTCCATATAAAGTTGATTATTGTCTTCTCCAGATCTGTGAAGAATTTTGATGGGATTTTGATGGGGATTGCGTTGAATCTATAGATTGCTTTTGGTAGAATTGCCATTTTTACTATGTTGATCCTCCCAATCCAAGAGCAAGGGAGGTCCTTCCATTTTCTGGTGTCCTCTTCAATTTCTTTCTTCAAAGACTTAAAGTTCTTGCCAAATAGATCTTTCACTTCCTTGGTCAGAGTTACCCCAAGGTATTTTATGCTATTTGTGGCTATCGTGAAAGGTGATGCTTCTCTGATTTCCCTCTCTGCTTCCTTATCCTTAGTGTATAGGAAGGCAACTGATTTTTTGGAGTTGATTTTGTATCCTGCCACATTACCAAAGGTGTTTATCAGCTGTAGGAGTTCTTTGGTAGAGTTTTTGGGGTCGGTTATGTATACTATCATATCATCTGCAAATAATGAAAGCTTAACTTCTTCCTTTCCAATACGGATCCCCTTGATCCCCTTATGTTGTCTTATTGCTATTGCTAGAACTTCAAGCACTATATTGAAGAGGTATGGAGAGAGTGGACATCCTTGTCGTGTTCCTGATTTTAGTGGGATGGCTTTGAGTTTTTCTCCATTTAATTTAATGTTAGCTGTCGGCTTGCTGTAAATAGCTTTTATTATATTTAGGTATGCCCCTTGTATCCCTAATCTCTCCAAGACCTTTATCATAAAGGAGTGTTGAATTTTGTCGAATGCTTTTTCAGCATCTAATGAAATGATCATATGGTTTTTTTCTTTCAGTTTATTTATATGGTTGATTACATTGATAGATTTGCGTATGTTGAACCAGCTCTGCATCTCTGGAATGAAGCCTACTTGATCATAATGGATAACTTTTCTAATGTGTTCTTGGATTCGGTTTGCCAGTATTTTATTGAGAATTTTTGCGTCGATGTTCATGAGTGAGATAGGCCTGTAATTCTCTTTCTTGGTTGGGTCTTTGTGTGGTTTTGGTATCAGGGTAACTGTAGCTTCATAAAAGGAATTTGGCAATGACTCTTCTGTTTCTATATTGTGAAATACATTAAGAAGTATAGGTATTAGCTCTTCTTGGAAGTTCTGGTAGAATTCTGCATTGAAACCATCTGGCCCTGGGCTTTTTTTGGAAGGGAGATTTTTGATAACTGTTTCTAATTCTTCGCGACTAACAGGTCTATTTAGATCGTTCACCTGGTCTTGGTTTAGGTTTGGTATATGGTACTTATCTAAAAAAGTGTCCATTTCTTTTGCATTTTCCAGTTTTGTGGCATACAGGCTTTTGTAGTAAGATCTAATGATTCTCTGAATTTCCTCTGTGTCTGTGGTTATGTCCCCCTTTTCATTTCTGATCTTATTTATTTGCGTGTTCTCTCTCTGTCGTTTAATTAGTTTGGATAGGGGTTTGTCAATCTTGTTGATTTTCTCCAAGAACCAACTTTTTGTTTCATTGATTCTTTGGACTGTTTTCTGTGTTTCTATTTTGTTGATTTCTGCCCTCAGTTTGATTATTTCCAGTCTTCTACTCCTCCTGGGCGCGTCTGCTTCTTTTTTTTCTAGAGCTTTCAGGTGTGCTGTTAAGTCCCCAATGTATGCTTTCTCCGTTTTCTTTAAGTGGGCACTTAGTGCTATGAACTTTCCTCTTAGCACTGCTTTCATCGTGTCCCATAGGTTTGAGTATGTTGTCTCTTTGTTTTCATTAAATTCAAGGAAGACTTTAATTTCTTTCTTAATTTCTTCCTTGACCCAGGTGTGGTTCAGTAGTTGACTGTTCAGTTTCCATGAGTTTGTCAGCTTTCTGGGGGTAGCTTTGTTGGTGGCTTCTAACTTTAATCCGTGGTGATCTGATAAGACACAGGTGGACACTGATATTTTTTTGTATCTGTGGAGGTTTCCTTTGTTTCCAAGTATGTGGTCAATTTTCGAGAAGGTTCCATGAGCTGCAGAGAAGAAGGTGTATTCTTTCCTATTTGGGTGGAGTGTTCTATAGATGTCTGTTAAGTCCATTTGATTCATTACCTCCAACAATTCTCTTAATTCTCTATTAGTTTTCTGTCTGATTGACCTGTCCATTGGTGAGAGAGGTGTGTTGAAGTCTCCTACTACTAGTGTGTGTGATTTGATGTCTGCCTTGAGTTTTAGCAATATTTCTTTTACATATGTGGGTGCTTTTATATTAGGGGCATAGATATTCAGGATTGAGACTTCATCCTGCTGAATCGTCAGGAACTGTTATCTCTTATGCTGGCTGTATTTCTGGCTTTGCTAGAGGAGTGAAAGGAAATGCTCAACATCCTTAGTCAGCAGAGAAATGCAAATCAAAACAACTCTGAGATTCCATCTTCCACCTCTAAGAATGGCCAAGATCAAAAACACTGATGACAGCTTATGCTGGAGAGGTTATGGGGAAAAGGGAACACCTCCATTGCTGGTGGGAATGCAAGCTGGTACAGCCCCTTTGAATATCAGTGTGGCGATTTCTCAGAAAATCAGGAAACAATGAAGGCGTAAGTCATAAACAATCCCACACCAGTTTGGAATTATGATTAATAGGGTGGTATTTATTTAAAGGGGAAAAAACTTACAGACCACCATCCCAGACAACAGCCCTCTGCGCAATTAGGAAGAAGTCTAGTCGCCAGAACCAGAGCAGGAAGTAAAAAGAGCGGGGAGGGAAGTAGCCGCTTTTTTAAAGGGAAAGAGACCACGCCCCAATGGGCTGGTATCTCAGCGGCTATTGGCTGGAGGAGCGGAAGGACC
Organism: Chionomys nivalis; assembly: GCF_950005125.1. Taxonomy (NCBI): domain Eukaryota; kingdom Metazoa; phylum Chordata; class Mammalia; order Rodentia; family Cricetidae; genus Chionomys; species Chionomys nivalis. The sequence continues at coordinate 3,193,032 of NC_080100.1, read as the reverse complement.
TCCCGCAACAAAACAACCTTCCTCAAGACCCAGTAATATCACTTTTGGGTATATATCCAAATGCTCAATTGTGCCACAAGGACATGTGCTCAACTATGTTCACAGCAGCATTGTTTTCCATAGCCAGAACCTGGAAACAACCTAAGTGCCTCTCAACTGAAAAATGGATAAGGAAAATGTGGTACATTTACACAATGGAGTACGTACGACACAGCTGAAAAAATTAATGACGTCTTGAATTTTGCAAACAAATGGATGAAGCTAGAACACTTCATTTTGAGTGAGGTAACCCAAACCCAGAAAGACAATTAACATAGGTACTCACTCATAAGTGGTTTTTAAACAAAGAAAACCAGTTCACAAATCACAATCCCAGAGAACCTAGACAACAATGAGGACCCCCCAAAGAGACATACATAGATATAATCTACATGGAAAGTAGAAAAAGACAAGATCTCCTGAGTAAATTGGGAGCATGGGGACCTTGGGAGAGGGTTGAAGGGGAGGGGAGAAGAAGGGAGGGGAGCAGAGAAAAATGTAGAACTCAATAAAAAAAAAGAAATAGTTTTAGGGCTGGGGATACAGTTCAGTGGTAATGTAATAGCCTCGTATGAGTGAGGCCCTGCATTCATTCTTCTGAATGAATTTTAAGGGTTGCTCCCTCCTCTTTGTTGGATGTAATTATAATCCTCAATTAATCCCTACACCCAACATTATTTTTTCACTGTTTTTTCTTATCCTTTAAAAATGTATTTTTATTTAAAGACATGTGTGTATGTGTGTCTTTTTCTGGGTGTACTGTCTGTATGACCTCTGCAGAGGCCAGAAGATGACCTTGGATGCTATGCTGGATTATTACAGGTGGCTGGGAGCTACCTGACGAGGATTCTAGGAAGCAAATTTGAGTCTTATAGGACAGCCACAAGTGCTCATAAGTACCAAACCATCTTCCAAGCTCCTCTTGCCTTTTTGTTTCAAAGGCATAGTCTATGTGTTTCCTTTTTGTTGCTTATTTTTGGACAAAATAATGGTTAGTAATGAAAATTGCTGGTGAGGGTTACTTGAAATGGGGCATTCAAGAAATGGTCATCTTTGTCCACAAACCAAACCATATGTATGTATTTATATGTGTATATGTATGTATTTATATGTGTATATGTGTATTTATATGTGTATATGTATGTATTTATATGTGTATATGTAATCATATACACACACACATAATACTTCCTGGATTTTTTACTCCCTGAAAGGAAATTACCATGCTCCCCAACACTGTTGACAGTGTGCACAAGTGTGCAGAGTTGGGATCTTCTGTCCAGTGTGTCCAGAGTGGAGAAGGGCACACATACAGCAACCGCAAACATGCAGCATCTCTGAACACAGTGTACACAGGGAAAGAGGGAAGAGCCAGAGAACAAACCTTTCCAAAGGGCCAAGGGTGTGGAAAGCAGCAGCTGTGATCTCTCTGAAGTGGCCCCTGACACACGGGCTTATTAAATTAAACACATTGGCACAGAAATGCCGGTGGATGTCATGAATTGAATATGAATCAAGGACTCACACCCTGACTCATTCATGCATCAAGTTCTGTCTTTCTGGAGGCGACAGTTATATGATCTTCTTGACCTTAGTCTCTTTTGTGGTACAATCAGCATGCCCTTGAGCCTGCACATGCAGATCTATCTTGTTCACTTCTCTGGGGGCCTCATGGCTTTGCTCTCCATTTGTTTCACAAAACTTGGCAGACTTCACGCTCCCTCCTGTGGAGCTAATACTCTGTGTGGAACTTTAGACAGTACATCTCCAGCTCTGTCCACCATGAGCCCTGGATACACTGAAGGAGCCATGATACACAAAGCTGAAGAACTGGGAAGATACAGGGAGAGTAAAGAAAACTCTGCAGTTCAGCATGCCTAGAAGCCGATTATGGGGAGAAGTTAGGTCCCCTTTCAGCTGGACTCTGCAGGTCAGGCAGGGAACTTGAGTCTCCTCTTGTACTGGTTGTGACACTCTGTTGGTTTGTACCCTGAGGATGGCTGCATATGGACTGAAGGTGTAGTCTGCACAGACGCAGCTAGCTAGGGTCAGGATTCAGATTCAGGCACGCACAGTTCAGGCCAGCAGGAACACAGTGGCTATCCTAAACACTGTGCTGACACTTTTAGTATACCTTTTCCATGACTGAGCCTCCCACGGCCAGGTCCTTGAGCCTCATGTCTATCCAGAGACACTCTGGGTGTTGGACCAAGGCCATGTCAGTCAGCAGGGATCTGTCCTCTAGGATTTTCTCAGCAAAGTCATGTTGTCCCCTTCCTGACACATCATCCATAACCTGCCTCTGGGATTGCTTGTCCAGGTTGCATTGGAGATTCTATCTCAAGGTTGTTTCTCCAGAGACTAAGTCTCTGTTAGAGCTGCCGAGAAAGCATTCTAATCACCGCCCCTGTGGCTATGGACATTATTGCCCCAGAACTATGGGTTTGATAACCATACTACAGTAAGCATAGATCTTCACATCTGTGACGGAAAGACAGAAAGACATCATCTGTTGTGCAGGGTGTTGCAGGGTCATTGCTGAGGGCATAGGGAACTAAGCAACTGCTGCATGGCTTCACGGTGGCAAGAAAGTGGGCTTCCTGGCATATCAGTCAGAATTCTCTAGACTAATGGAAGTTACAGAATCTCTCTCTCTCTCTCTGTCTCTGTCTCTCTCTCTCTCTCTGTCTCTCTCTGTCTCTCTCTCTCTCTCTCTCTCTCTCACGAGAATGATTCACAGGCTGTGATTCAACTAATCTAATATGGCTACCTATAAACTGAAGATTTGTCATGTCTCGGCTGGTCTTCAGTGAATGCTGGAGTCCCCAGGAAGTAGACTCTAATGCCAGTGAATAAACTGACTTGCTAGTGGGGGTGAGAGAAACTCGCCAAAAAGCAAAAGCTTCCTTCATTTCCAGGTATGGCCCAGATTAAAGGTGTGTTTTCCCACTTAAAAGATCTGGATTAGAACTACATCTTCCCACTTGAAACTAAGCAAAAATCCCTCACAGGTATGCCCTCCATTTCCAGGTTCTAGTTAATTCAGATGTAGCCAATTTGACTACAAAGAACAACCATCACAGCTGGTCTTAAAAAAATGGTGGATTTATTTCAAGGAATCATGAGCTGGCAAGGAGTCTTTAACACAAGGGATCCTATATTTAAGAACGAGCGATGCCATACACTGATGTAGGGTTGATGGGGGTAGACTGAGGAGGAGAATTTGTGGTCAGGCCTTTCTAGAACATTCTGGTTGTTGCTATCAAGGACATACAAAGTTAGGGTCTGGGATGAGGACGAACACTGTGGTGGGTGAGATGGAGGCTTGTGATGGGGGTTCTGGTAGGTGCGGCCCTGCAGGTCATGCATTTGCCTGTTTGGTTGCCATCCGCATGAGCAAGTCTATGGTGTTCAGACACACCAGCGCCCCACTGGCCACCTGCCCTGCTTTTCCTTACCTTCATCAGGGAAAGTGATGAAGGACTCATCTTCTCACATCCAGGAAACAGGATCAGTGAAAACTCCCCGTGGAATGCACTGGACCAAGCACACGGGTAGATGGATGTCTGGATGCACACAGCTGGTTTTTCTCTTGCATCATACGATATTCTGACAATTAGAAAGCACATGTTTCTTCTATCAATCTTCTCTTGCTAAAGGTGCTGAGGGTGTCTGAGACACTCCCGTGAAGCTGAGGGGTGTGGAGGGGCCTTCCGGTAGGAATTTGCTGCCAAGCCATCCTGGCTTTCCAACGGGTTCTCTGGCTCGGCTCCATTTACGACTTAGCCCCAGCTCTGTCATCTTTTGCCTTTGAGTTCTTGGACAGTGACTAATAATCACGTGTTCTCCTTAGCGGTGACTCAGTGGACCCTGTGAGTCTTCTTAGACCTCTCCATTAGTGCCTGTTAACTGGATCCTGCATCCTCGGGACTGAGGGGTGGAACCCCTAACAAATTAAACAAGTTATAGCACATGGGGAGCGGGGGCAAATATGAGCAGAGGGTCCCAAATGAGAAAATTCTCCAGAGAAAACACAAGACAGGGAGAGAGAAGGGCCAGTCCAGATAGAGACAGCGCTTGGAGGGTGTCACCATAAGCTAAGACTGATGGAGGAACCAGCCTGGAGATCTTCAGAGTGATAGGGACCTGCCAGCACTTTGCTCCAGAGCCCCGAGGAAACAGTTTATTCTGTTGGAAGCTATCGATTTCATGGTCATTTGTTAGGGCTGCTCTGGGAAGAAGCAGAGTGTAACACATAACACTGCCCAAGCACTCACGGATCAAAGCAAAGCAAAGCCAGGCACTCTGACGAGCTCTTCCCAAGGAAGCCTGTCAGGTGTGATCATGGCTCAGCAAACAGAACTATAAAGTGCCCATTTCGAGCCAAACATGTCTGTGCTAACCATAGAAGGAGACCTGCTGACCGCTGATTGCCAACTGGTTCTCGTAGCTCCTTTGTGCCAGAACACACTCCCCATAGAGCAGTCTGACTCCCTGTGTAGTGGGTCACTGGGATTGAGCCTGGCAGGTGTGGGCTGCTCTGTGTAGCTTCCCTATGTCTTGGGAGAACCCTAAATCTCCATCCCTCTCACCTGGTAACAAAAGAATCTTGAAAATTTGGGTCCCCTCCCCTCTTATCTTTATCTGTACAACTTCCTCCCTGCCATCTCAGGACAAAGGGAGATGTCATAGCGGCAAGCACCAAATGGAGACCCTGTCCCTGTGCCACCTGCTCGTAATGGCACCTCTCCATCGCCAGGTGGTACGGTGGCCTCCTGTTCCTTTCAATATTCTTCACATTGTTACGACATGAAGAGACATTAAAGTCACGCTCTAGTCTCTAACTTTCTGAGAAAAAAAATAGTTTAAAGTTCATTTTAATAGTTTTACAAAATAGAAAAATTTCATTTCTGCTAATACTTATAAGAATAAAAATAGAATACAAAGCAAGCAATAAAGACTTTGAAACCATCTGACCAGCAGATTGTGCATGGCAAACATTCAGATCCAAGGGACTGATAACAGATTTATGGTATAGATCTGGCCTCATCCCCTTCAAAGAACATTCTGCTCAGCCCAGAAGGAGAACTCTTCCTAGCCTGGACATTCTGGAAACTGAAGCGGCTGGGTGCACACTTTCCACCCACAGTCCTCTGCTGCCCTCTGGTTGCTGAAACTTGAAGTGCTGGAGTAAGATACCCTTTTTTTTTTTTTTTTTTTTTTTTTACAAAGAGGCTCAAGCACGGGCACTTGCCTGGGACCGGGCTACAGGGTCTAAGCGAGCATCCTCATTGCACGATGATGCCCTCTGCCTCTGGGCATCACTTGCAGTCTTGAGTCTTGCTTGGCTGGGTGCCGAAATCTCGGTGGAGACCTCCAATTGCCGCGCACCGCGCCCCCGTGTCTGCGCTCTGTGCACTGGCACCCAGTTTGCGAGCTTCGTGCAAGGGGGCTGGAGGTTAAAATACACAGACAGAGAGACAGCGACACGGGGTCATCCTTGAATTTCCCAAGAATCAGGGGCAGATTATGTAGAGATAGCCATGCCCCAGCCAAACCCATCAGAAACCACTCTCCTGCCATCAGGAACTCGTGAAGGTCTCGTGCTCAGGGCAGCTGTAGGGACTCAGATCAGGGAAAAACAAGCTGTTTACAGGAAATTCAGGATCTGGGGGTCTCACTGCTCCCAACAGCTGGGGAATGATTTCATGACCAGCAAGCATATAAGAGAAGGACTGCAGGAGCCACTCAGTGGATTCATCCCCTACTCTGTTGGCGTCTGGAGAAAGGGTCAACACCTGAAGGGATTTGCTTTGGGCAGAGGGCTTATGATGGTTCTGAGAGTTTATTTGAGGAAACCCTCAACAGTATCACTGTTCAAGCTGGGGACACGCCTTGACCCTAAGATTAGGTTCAGCCAGCCCAGAGGGATGGGAGTCCCTACCCTGGTCTCCTCCCCTTGAAAGTACTGGTGTTCCATCTTCCACCAAGGCCACCTCTTCACCAAAGTCAAGAACATGTCAAACCCAGGTTTCTTCAGAGGAAGCACGCATGGGGAATCCTAGACCGGCCATGAGCAGAGAGGGACATTGAGTGGTCTCGTTCTTATTACCAATGAACCCTCCACAGTCCACAGCTTTCTGACCACAGCTTGGAGGTATTGATCTGTCGGCCTTTCTACTGAGTGCCGCAGCTTCAGAGACCTGAGGATCAGTGATCTGTTCTGACTCGGACTCAGCAGGCTCTCCCGAGAACAGTCACTGGGCTAGTTAGCTGCTGTGTAGACAGCTTAGAAAGGGGACCCTGGAGATGTGACTAACCAAGCCTGCTTATGACCAACAGGGTGGGCAGAGCCAACAGTTGCCTAGTCAAAAGTGGGCAGTTTACTGCAGAGCCCTAGACACATTCCTTTCTGTGGGTGCTGGGCTTCGATTCCCACCTGTCCCTGCTACTCAAATTTCACCTGGGTTACCCATACTGTCCCTGTTAGAAATCTTCAGTTTTCAAGGATCCTGCTTAGCCTATCACCAAATGCCACTGTTGGAAGAAGGAAAACAAAACAAAATAAAACAAACAAAAAATGTCTCTTTTCAACCATTAGTAGGAAAAGTTGATTTGATGAGAATACTATAAAGAAAAGCATGAGAAAACGACCCTTGTAGCAGTTCGCTTTCCCTTGGTCAGCACACACACAGCTCCTCCATAATCAGCCATCTCCCTCACAAATGACTGCCTTCTCTCTGGCATTATCTGGGGAGCTGGCTGACGACACCCACGTGGCGCAGTTTCAGGGTAGGGGAGCCTGGCACTACTGGGGGGAAGTAAGGGTTGGACGGATAGGAAATCCACAGGAGAGCATCCCCCCTCTTTGGAACTGCTGACCCTAGCCACTCCGTTCTTCACCGACTGACCAACGCTGATGTGGGCACCTGCCGGAGAAAGAACCTGAAGACTTCCCAGTCCGGCTCTGAACCTTTGGGAGACAGCTTGGCAAAAAGCCCCGGGCAATGGAAAGGCAGGCTGTGTTTCTTTACTCCCAGCAAGGCAGGAGGCCCAGAGCCAACGGCTTTGTCAGCCACTGGTTCTGACCTCTCCATAGAGCCCAGAAAACTCTTTAGCCAAGAATTCTTTATCCGATGCTGTGACAACCCAGGAGAAAAGTTCCCTGGGCAGATGAATGGCATCGGTCATTACAGTGGGCAGCTCGTGGGAGAGGCTGTGCTCCTCCTTAAAGCTTTCGAAGCTCCTCTGCAAAATGGAAGCCGTTGCAGGTGAGACTATAAAGAGCAAGCAAATATTTACACATGTGAAGGTGAAGGTCGATAGGAAAGTGTGCCCATCCTGGCCGTGAACTGCTGCTTGCAGGTGACTGGGTCAAGGCAGTGTGGGCCGTTGCCAAGGAGACTGGCCCGGAGAATCAGCAGCCAACGCTGAGCAGCAGCAGACATCTCTGTCTTTATTCTGCAGACTTATACCTCCTGCAGCAAGGCAGGAAAACAAGAACAAAACACTGATAATTAAACAAACATTAAGCAAAGCCAGCACTGGAAAATTTTGCTAAACTCCCAGGCACTTGCTAAACTCAAAGCCTTCTGTCTTATTGCCTAATCCCTAGACAAAAGCACCAGGGTTATCATTAAGGCAAGAGAAGTAATTTTTCAAAAGCACAAGTTACAGAGGGCTCTCTCTCTCTCTCTCTCACACACACACACACACACACTCACACACTCACACACGTGTCTGCAGTTATATGTGCGCATGCTCAGCTCACTGCTGAGGGTGTTACATAAGTGGATATTAGATCAAGATACCTGCTGCCTTGGCAGACAAACTGAAGGGCTCTTTCACTTCTAACTGGCAAAGATCTTCCAATTTTAAGCCTTTTGGTACACATTTGTGCTTACTCCTGTGTCCTCTCGGGTTCCTTTTAAACGTTGTACAGGAAGGTTATTCAGCTGGAGATTCGGGGTGGGGGTGGCGGAGTGGCAGTGTGAGCGTCCCTGCATTCTCCTGTGAGCGTGCGCTAGCCCTGGCTGGCCTCTGGGGAGCCACACAGGTCTCACCGCCCACGAGTCTCCTGCTGAGTGAGAGCTGGAGGTAGAGCTGAGCTTGAGGACCAGGAGAGAGACCATTACCTCCTGCTCAGGGAGAGCGGAAGTCCTGAACTGCTGCTTTGGAAAGGGCACACTCTGAACCATCTGAGTCATGATGGCTGAGTATCTCCACCACAGGCCCATGATGTCCTACTAAAGAGGAGGAAACACACTCAGGGCCTCAGTCACGTGTGCAGAATCACTGAGCTCAGTACCATAAGGCCAGCCACCCAGGCCGCTGCCCCAGGAGCCAGTCGCGGTGGTTGGCACTGCGACAAGAGTCTGTGATTTGGACGACAGCAATGAGCTTCTCGGCAGCATATTCCCCACTTTGGAGAGAAGATCTCACTGTTTTATGCATGGCAGTGCATCAACACTGAACTCAGAGAGTTCTCTGTAACCGTGGTTGATCTCCTTTGCTGCAGAGGACTGGCATTTCAGACGAGGCTGCTTAGTCTCTTCACCTCTGCGTGAACCTTTGCTTTGAGAGACTCAGAATCCCATATTCCTCAAAACTTACGGAAGGCTCAATATTGTGAGCATTCTTCCTTGGTTCAATGACCTGTAGAATATCCACAGCCATCAATGAAGAGGGGGCTTGGAGGACGGTCTAAACCTTCGTTGGAGTGGGAAGAACAAGAGGAGGACAAGGAAGCTCACAGGACACCCGAAGGCAAAGGCTTCCCTGGTACCACAGCCCCCTCAATGAGAGAAGTCACTTCCACTGGCTGCCCTTCCTCCCACGGAAAAGTCACTGTTGTGTGGCAAGCACCCGACAGACTTTAGGGAGGCTGAGAAGCTATTGAGTCAGATGGAAAGGCATCCCTGCCTTATGGGGAACAGAGCAGCAGCAGGCTGCTCCAGTACTCTCAGACACTGACTTAGATGCAAAGGCAGAGACAAGAATTCAAGGTAAGTAGCCAGCTATCATCAGTGTTGCTTTGGTGTTTGCTAATCTGTCTTCCTCCGAGTCCAGGGGCAAGCCTGAAGAGCCAATTAACTTCCTGTTTCACTGTGATAGGAAGAAGGAATGAGTCAATGCAGTTAGGTTGGTGCATCCCCTCAGCTTCCACAGACCTTGGGACTGCGAGGGACAAGCTCAGGCTGAAGAAACTGGTGGAAGCATTTCCCCATTGTCGTTTTGAAGCATATGTCCACTCTGGCCACATCAGGCTAAGCAAAGCAAGACCCACAAACCATTGTGATGACATTCTGTGGATAGATCCCACCATGTGCTCTCCCATGAGAGGTATCTCCCCGGTCCCTCAGTGGTGGTGTTTTTGTCTCCTCTCACAGTAGTGTGTTAGAGGTGATGGCCTGTGAGTCATAGATGAGATTTACTGGGAAAACAGGATTCCTGCATGGCTCTCGGGACAAGTCCATAACTCCAGAGAGGCCCAAATTCAAAGGAAAGAGCAAGAGAAGTTGAGATTTAAGATGTGCCCACACCTGAATCTGAAAGTCTGTCCTGCTCCTTGGGGTGAGAAGATGAAATGTTTTAGTTAAAACATCTGTTTTATTTGTGTGCATCTGTTTTATTTGTGTGTGCATCTGTTTTATTTGCGTGTGCATCTGTTTTATTTGTGTGTGCATCTGTTTTAGTTGTGTGTGCATCTGTTTTAGTTGTGTGTGCATCTGTTTTTGTATCGCATGGAAATTTGCAGTGGGCTCGTGAGGTCCTCAGTGTCCATAAATGTAGTTCCCACTACAGTCTTTCTACAAAGAAGTCTACTTGCAGGCTATGTCCTCTGATGGACCCCCATGAGATTCATCTTCTACATCAGAGATTTAGGGTTAGTTAGTACCTTGTCAGATTAACCTATGAACACTAAGCCAAAACAGGACTTTTTTTTTTTTCATTAGAAATAAACATGAGCTATTGGTTGCTCTCCATAAACTGAGGTAGGACCCTATTGCTGCAGATAATACTTACATATCTCATTGAATATGGAGAAGTCAAGATGGTGCCTAACTAGGGTCTTCATCCCCTGCTGTCTAGATTTCATGGTTTGGAAGGTTTACTGTGCTTGCTACCAGAGGAGAAAGGTAACCATCACCACACCTACAAAACCTGTGATCTCTAACAGCGACCTGACTACTTGATAAACTCATTCAATAGTGGCACAAATGTCGGAATAACCAACCACTACATGATTGGATTTTAGACCTGATCCATGAGATAGAACTTATGTCTGACACTGCTCAGGCAGCCAATAATCAGAGGTTGTATAGGCCGTGGGCAGAGTAGAAGATCAACTGTTGTTCTGCTAGGGAAACATAGCGATGAAATCATTCCTACGATATTCTCCTGCACCCCTGGATCCATGTCTCGCTCATCCATCATCAGGGAAGCGTTCTTCTGGGGTGTAGGAGAACTAATCCAGAGACACACATCTGGACAATGTACAGAGAAGGAGAGACTTTGTAACTCAGTCTTAAACAGGATGTGTTCTTCGAATCCCTCCCCTTGGGGCTCAGAAAGCTGAGCAGAAGGCAGGGTAGAGAAATTAGAAGAGCCAGAGGGGATGCGTGCCCCACAGGAAGCAATGTTGTCATCCAGGAACTACAGGATGGATGAACACATGAGCTCACAGAAACTGTGGCAGCAGGCACAAGGCTGGCATAGGTCCAGTCTGGAAGGGTCCCAGAGCTGACAGGAGGAAGTGGACACAAGACCCCATCTCTAAGCAAGAGGCTATCTCTGATTGACAACTGCTTACAGAGGAAAGAATGTTTTTTCCCAATGGAATCTCTGTGGGTGAACAAGCCACACTTAGAGCAGGCCCATGCCCAGCAGCTGATGGCAACACCAAATGAACTCAGGTGCTTTTGTAGCTTTGTCTCACACCGCTCCGGGCATTTTTAATCTTACTGGTTTTTTTGCTTGTGTATTATGGTTTCTGATTTTTTTATGGTTTTTCTGTGTGGTGAGTGTGTGTCCCTTGAGCTTTTTTTTTTTTAATTCTGTTTTTTTTTTTTTATAATTTGTCTTTTTGTTTTCTAAAGAGAGAGAAAAAGAAGACATCGAGTCAGATGGGTGGAGAACGGGGGAGGATCTGGGAGTACGTGAGGAAGGAGACTCTATTTACCGCTTTAATTGATGGTGTGAACCTGAGAGAGTGGAGCCGACAAATCAGGCCGACTAAAGACTCATGAAACAGCCAGTAGAGCGTTGGGCTATTTTCGACTCTAAGAGTTAAGAAGAATCACACAAGTAAGGGGTTAAATCACGAGGACAAGCTGCACATGGCAAAAATATGTTTTCCGTAGAGGCGCATAAACAACCAATAAGGGCCAGGCGTAAGGAATAAGCTAAAGTAAACACACTCTGATTTGCTACACCTGGGAGGGGCACACGAGCGCCGAGGTCACAAGACTCCTATTTTCCCGGAGTTTTCTCACAGGCACTCAGAGTTCTCCCAGCTTCATTCTTGGATCATGTTCAGACAAGAAACTATGATGACAATGTAGTGTATGAAAAATAATTACTTTAGTGAAAACTGATGTAAGTCTAGGCCGGAGAGATACAAGAACACTTGCTCTTGCAGAGGACCGAGGTTCAGTTCCCAGCAACAACATGGTTGCTGTCAAGAGCTTATGACTCCAGCTGGCTCTAGGGGATCAAATGCTCCCCTGTGGCATGTACAGGCACTACACATATGCTCATACACACAGAGATACACAGACACACACACAGATTAGAAATTAAAAACATAAGATTGTGATGCAAATATTCTCCTCCAGTCCTAATTCCAGGGACAGTGTTGGACACAGGAGCACACAAAAGGACATAGGCACAGGACTGCCATAACTGCTGGCAGGCTCAGAGCTGGAGAGGGAGCAAAGACTCATGAGGTCTGCAGTGGCTGGATCATTGTGATTCAGACAGAGGTGGTCTTCTTCCTGGCATGGCCAATAAAGACAGCATTATGTTTTCAGGGCACACAATGAACTGAAGAATAAAGAAAATGATCCACTTGGTGATTTTGAGAAAGAGCAAGAAAGAAATGAGTAGAAATAAAACTTGTCCAGTCATGTTGCTCTTTATCTATTTTAAAGAGATTAATCTGGTTTGGGTGAAAGTATTGTTATTCAGAGAACACATACATCCCCAGCACACAAATCTCAAGACTAACAAAACCCTTTACTTTAGACAAGAATGGTGGTCTCTTTCCCCCAGGTATTTTGCAAGGCCAGGAGACCTTCCTTGGTCTGTAGCGCCCTCTTGTGGTCAATAGAAGACTGGCAATGAATGGCATGCTCAACACCTGGGAGTGGGGGAGTTTTAAGTACATCTTAAATATCTTCTTGTTTATAACACTTACGTGTAACATTTTTATCTAAAATGTATAGTTTAAAGAGCAAAGTCATTTCACCCCTTTACTACAGAGCCAGATATCAGGTGGGATGCTGGCAACCACCGACTGATGCCCTGCTGGGTGTTAGACAGGATTTCATTGGATGGCGTGTGTGTGTGTGTGTGTGTGTGTGTGTGTACATATGTGTGTGTAATGCATGTGTGTGCATATGTGTGTGCATGATGGATGTATAGTGCATACGTGTGCACATGTGGTGCCTCAGTGAGTAGAAGCCAGAGGTCTGCACTTGGTGTTTTTCCTTGACTGTGCCTTATCTTTGCCTCCTGCACTAGAATGATAGACATGCACCACCCCCGTTAGAGACACGCATGACCCCAGTTACAGACACACGCCACCTCACTCAGTGTTTTGCAGGAGTAAAGAGGATCTGAACTCAGGTCCTTGTGCTAGTCCCTTGGCTGATTGAACCCTATAATTTACCTGTTTCATATGACTCTCTCTCTCTCTCTCTCTCTCTCTCTCTCCCTCCCTCTCTCTCTCTCTCTGTGTGTGTGTGTGTGTGTGTGTGTGTGTGTGTCTCCCTCACAGAAGTCAGAGTACCATTTTACACGGCCAGGTCTCTCTCTCTCAAGGATTTCTGTGGTCAGCCTTGTGTAGCAAGGTCGTTAACTTACTGGCCTTACATCTTATTTTAGTTTGTATTGAACTAAATGAAGTAAATGAAGGGGGAAATGGGGTTTAAATATCACATGAGATTCTCAGCAAAGCGCAGGACACAGGGTATCCAGGCTACAACAAGTACCCACTCAATGCTTCGATTCCCTTGGGAGCTTTTGGTTCTCTGTTGCCCCAGAGAACAGGGTTCCTGTTTGCACAGTACTTCTTCCGGGGTTCAGGGCCGTACCTCCTGGGTTGGGCTTAGTTATGACCTCACCTTTAACGTCCACAATGCTTGGCTGACTGGGCCACAGAGGTTCCTCTTGCCGGCTGTGTGTCAGTCCAGATGGCTGTGAACTACCCACAGGAACATTAAGCCATAGGCCTAGACCTGAAACCCTCTCTCTGGTACATGTTCTCTACCAATCAATCACTTCTCTCTCTAATTGATTGCTATGTGATATGACTACAATACAAAGCATCTTGGGTGAATGAATGAGTTTATTTCAGCTTACATCTCTCAGGACACTCTCTTATCACTGAGGGAAGTCAAGGCAGGAGCCCAGGAGACCATGGAGGAGCCCTGCTCACTGGCTTGCTCCCCATGGCTTGCTCAGCTTGCTTTCTTACACAACGCCCAGAGGGCTGAGACCACTCACAATAGTCTTGGCTCTTATACCAACCATATTCAAGAAAATGCCCCACACGCTTGCCTACATGCCAGTCTGATGGAGACATTATCTCAATCCAAGTTAATACTGCCCAGATGATCCTTGCCTCTGTCAAGTTGGATTAAAACTAAACAGTTCACCTCCCAACCTGAGGGAGAAACCATTGTTCTGGATATACTAATGTCTGACAGCTAGACCCTTCTTTGGCCAGGTCCATATAGTGCCAAACACACACTCTACCATGATGCTGGGCATACTCTCTGCCATGATGCTGGGCATACTGTCCACTGTGATTGTGATGAGGTCCATGGTTTGAGTCTTTGGTTGTCCCTAGTTTTACGAGGAGAAACTCGAACTCCAAAGCGGAGATGCGAGAAGGTGAGGTTTGGGGAGATGACAAGATTATAGGATTCTATGTTTCATAAATGAAGCTAGCACCCTTATAAAAAACACCACAGAGAGCTGACATGAGGACACGCCAAGGGTCACCAGGTGTGAAACAGAAGCAAGTATGAACAGAACCCCAAATCTTTCATTTTTCCGCTTTGTTCGGTCAAGGACTGCACACCTAGGGAATGATCCCGCCCATGACGAAGACGGCTCTCTCTACTACAATTAATGTAATAAATTAACCTGCCTGTGTGTAATCTCAACAAGCACGCCCAGACATCCATCTCCAGGTGAGCCTAGAGTCTGCCAAGCTGATAACAATACCATCGCACTGGGAAAAGGCACAATTGCCCTGTGCCTGTCAGAACCTAAAAGGCACAGGCCCAAGGATTAACGGTGTACATTAGTGTGAGACAAGAGAGCGATCCTGAAGGCCATTCATCAGCTGACCATGAGGCGGGGACACTATCCTGGAAGGGCCCTTGCAGTAGCACACACACCCTAGTGAGGCAGTGTGAGCTACAGGTGACTTCCCAATGTCACCTTTAAATATGTGAAAGCACCCTGGACCAAGGAAAAATAGCAGTCTCCGGAGACCGGGAAGCTGACAGAAACAGCCATGCCTGAACATTCCTGAGGAGGCTTCTCTTCTGTTGACACTTCAGTCCCATGACCTGTGCCTCTATGGGGTGATGGATGCCTGCCTCTGGGCCTGGGAGCCATGTCACATGATCCGGTAGTGACAGGAAGCCATAGAGCTGACACTCCTGACAGCAGCACCCTTCCTGAGAAGCCTGTAGCTAGCAGCTATTTATTATTATGTGATTAAAGTTATGATAAATTCTATAATATGTTCACTATAATTATGAGCTCATGAAAACAAATTTAGGAAAAATGTTTGGAGATGAACTCTTGTGCAATAAATTCTGCACTGAATACATTCACCAAATTAGCTCACTCTACATCTAAGTATGAAAAGCAAAGGTGACAATTTATGAACTACAATAGGATTTTAATGTGCAAAAGTGCAGCCCCTTGATGCACAGGGAGGTGTAGCATGTGTTGAATTAGGGTTTGCTTTCTATTGACCAGGAGAGGGCGCTCCGAGCCAAACTTTGGAAGGCGGTGTGGTTGGTTTTAAATTAGGACAGGAGCAAGTACTGGGTTTTACTACCTCATTTATTTAGTAAAAGAACGGATGATGTTTTACAAACCACAGATGAATGTTAGCTTCTGCTAGCGCACACCAAGAAGGCGCAGGACACGTTGATCACCCCCTACCTACTCATCCAGTGCTTTCATTCCAGACATTCAGTAACCACCTGGAGAGCTTAGGAAGAAATGGGTTTAACATTTTTCATGAATGTTGGCTGAACTTTTGGAACAGGCTGGTACCCATCCATACAAGAAATATTTTGGGGACTGGAATAAATTCCAAATGATTTAATTCTTTACGATTCCTTTTGAGAGAGGTCAGATATTTATTTCTTGCTGTCGTCTTTCTCACAGCAACCGCTGTGCTTGGCTAGAAAACTTGAGACCACGGTGGAGGTGCACGCCCCTGGGTGGAGGTGTGTGCACCCCCGGATGGAGGTGTGACTGCCCATAAGCACCCCATTTTCTTTAGTTACACATAAGAGAACCTGGGTTTTGTTTGTTTGTTTTGTTTTGTCTTGTTTGAACTGATCCAACAAGAAGCCCCCTTCTCTGAGGTCACATTTGAGGGTTCGTTTTGCGGTCTCAGGGCCCTTGGCCTCATGGCTTCTCCGGCTTCGTTTGGGGGCAGGCACCACATTCTGACTAGTATGAACCGAACAGTTGAGAACTATGAAGAGAACACACAAGCTTACCTAAAAGTCCCTATGAATATATTGATGAATCATAAAACATAAAACCCAGCTTCTAGATGAAGCTGAAGTGGCCCAAGAAACAGCATTCTTTTGTATGTGTTAAATCATTCATATCCTGAATTCTGTGTAGGATGGTTAAAGTTGTCTAACTATGAGTAATTCTTCTATTACATAAAATTGGAACCCTATTGTCTAATTACATGTAAAGAGGGGTGGTGGAAACTCTTTTGGAAAATAAGAACATATTGGGCATAAAACGCCCAGCGGCCTACAGCATACAGGAAAGGAAGCTGTTGTTCCTACTTCAAACTCATTAAAACATACGTGTTTGTGCTATGTGATTAACAGCCTGTGTTCCTGAAGGAAGACACAATCTCAAAGTGATGGAATGGTGGCAAAATATCAGGAGGGAAAACCGCACCTGCTAGACACTTAGTCCACATTAGTCCATGGTCCTTAAGACGGTTGTCACCTTCTCCTAGTGACTTTCCCTCTGAGACAGTCAGCTTCAGTTTGATTACTGTGTGCTTGCAGATGT
This sequence comes from Chionomys nivalis, assembly GCF_950005125.1. Lineage (NCBI taxonomy): Eukaryota > Metazoa > Chordata > Mammalia > Rodentia > Cricetidae > Chionomys > Chionomys nivalis. The sequence goes on along the minus strand of NC_080100.1, from coordinate 3,176,475 downwards.
TGCGATCCCAGAGTCCTCATGCCTGCCGCCCACACCAAAGCAGCAAACAGACACCAGAGGGTCTACAAAGCTGAGGTGCAACAGCAGGTATCTGTTTATAGAAGTTAGAAGCAGAGGGCAAATATATACAGAGAGAAAAGTCTACAGGAGGATTAGGCCAGCAGGAATTAGAGAGCACGCCAAGACAGAAGCAAAAACCTGTGAAATGGGTGTGGCACCCACCCAATCTTGCTGATGAGGGAAACTTATCCTATGTAAAATCTTTTTGATGGTTTCTGATACACACCAAGTCCTACACATTTGTCCTGATACCCCCATGCCAGCCATTTTCCTTTAAGATCTTTGCTCTGTCATCTACATCCACACAATGGGAACAATTGAGTGAATCACTGGCGTACGGCATGGAAGGGAACCAAGGTGTAACCTGCGTCCCTGTTCATCTGCTACCCTTTCCCATCGCTGCCATTGCTTTTCATGCACACCAGCACCTGTTGTGGTTGCTTCTGACCAGGAAGCACTGTTGTGTGCTCTGAGAGCTACGTCAAAGCCTGGGCTACCTGCCACTCAGTAGCTCCTGATTCTGGGTGACTCAGGTGAGAACTCTCTGAGTCACATTGCAATTGCTTTTCCGCCTCTATTCCCTCTCGTGACTGTGTCCTGGAGCTGCCCTGGCATGGACTCCAGTTAGTTGAAATGAGGCTGTTTCTTACATGTCTCTGGAGTCTACAGTGTCCAGCATTCCTGCTGCATTGTATTTGAAGCTGTGACCTGTTCCTCATCTTCTGGGCTCGGGGGTACCAGGGCCAACTGCAAAACTGGCGGAACAGAAGACACGCCTCTCAAACTTTCGAGTGTTGTCTACCCCTCTGACTGCAGTTTTCTTTCAGAAACGGTTTCTGTAAGCATTTTAAGACATTTATTTTGCCAGAGATTGGCACTAAATAAACCGAGTCCCTCATTAGCATCAATTGTAGTGATCTATATTTGTCAGTACCGATCTATGATCCACTAGTTAATAGATAGGTTATTGAGTTTCCGCATCCATGCACCTTACTGATTTCATTTAATAATACTCGAAGCTTAATTCATTTTGCTGCCATGGTAGAGATTTTATTTGGACAGTGGGTTTGGGGGGGAGTTCATCTGGCAGTTGCTGTGTGTGTCTGTATGTTCATCTTGATAAGCTTTGTACCACTATGATGCTGGCTTCAACAAAGGGACTGTAATACAACAAACACCATTTCCCCCCTCTCTTTGACAGGGTCCAGTTTAAACAGTATCAGAGTTGAGGATCTGTGAGACTCATGCATCCTCCCCTCTCCTGTGAGAGTCTTTCATGTCCCTCCTCTCCTCCTGCCATCTTCACAAACTCCCAAGAGCTCAATCCAAAGTCTCTGGTTCTCCCCTTTGGTGAGTGGGGGCCACCATGCAGAACCACCCACAACTTGATTTATCTGCGCAAATAAGAGGTCAAATATGCCTTGATCCCACTGCAAATGATCACGTCTGTTTTATCCTTTTAATGCTTATTTTCCCATGTCTCAGTGGGCTTTCCCCGTGTTCCTGTCTAGCTGGAAACACTCAGCCATGGCGTTGTGCATTTCTGCTCTGAAAGTGATTTTTCCTTCTAATTCACTTGGTTTTAATCTCCACACACTACTGGCTTTGAGTAAGAGGGCTTATCAAGATACTATGATTAAAAAAGTGTGTGTGTGTGTGTGATCTATGCATGTGTTAGCATGTGACTCTGTGTATGCATGTGTGAAAGCCAGAGGTTGACAGGGATCTTTCTTCTTTAGCTATATCTCATGTTGATTGCGGGTCTGTCTGTTAACTGAAACCTCCTCAACTCAGCTAGACTAGCTGGCCAGTGAGCCTCATGGATCTACCTGTCTAAACCACTAGCATGTACATTCAGTCCCCGTCCTGGATTTTTATGTGGTTCCAGGGATTAGAACTCAGGTCCTAACGCTTGTCCTATAGACACTTTACTGACCAATCCATCTCCCCAGCCTGTTGTGTGTTCTTTCTAAGAGGACCAGTGGATGCTTTCGGTATGTGTTAACTTGGAATCCATTCTCAAGAAGCTTCTGCCTTTCCTCCTATGCCACACTCCGGGACCTGATGGTGACTATGGAGTCATCAGGACAATGGTTGCACAGCTTACCCTGCCTTCTGCCACTCTTCCCTTGGTTTTCCCCAAGGAAAAGATGAGTGTGTGTTGGGAGCAGTGAGACCCCAGATCCTGAATTTCTTGTAATCCCCTGATCTGAGTGACTACAGCTGCTCTGAGCACGAGACCTTCAGGAGTTCCTGATGGCAGGAGAGTGGTTTCTGGTGGGTTTGGCTGGGGCATGACTATCTCTATATAATCTGCCCCTGAACACAATAAAGGGGACATTCTTGGGGAATTCAAGGATGACCCGTGTCGCTGTCTCTCTGTCTGTGTGTGTCTGTGTATTTTAACCTCCAGCCCCCTTGCCCAAAGCTCGCGAACTCGGTAATAGCACACAGAGTGCAGACATGGGGGCACGGTGCACGGCAAGTGTGTCCTTGTTCATTATCGTCCTGGCTTGGGGTCCTGGGTGGAATTGATTGTGTTGTCATTCTTTTTCTAGAAGTTCAGCTTGCCCCCCACCCAAGAAGTGTGATGTCAACAATTCTAGTGCCAACTGTTTGAGTAGCTCTCCATTCTGAACCTGAGAAGATTTACATCTGTGTTTAATACTTTAAGTCTTAAGAGGAAAAGTTGTGGATTAGCCTTCAGGAATTGTCTATGGAAATACAAAAATGTCAGCAGACAAGCCAGACCATTCCATGTAGGTCAACTTTCCAGGATTTTTGAGGTAACGGTTTGCACAGTCAAGGGATTATTTGGGGAAATCTTGACACTGGTGCCTGAAGTCAAGCATCGTCATTTGACAGATCAATACTGTGGGGTGACAACAGAGAGAAAGAGCTGGCCATCTTTTTATCAGGGTAGAGAAATGAAAGAAAATCTGACATCCTACTGACAGTACCGAAAGAGTGCTGGGTTCATCATGCACTCTCCCATCAAGAGCAGAATCCAGTCTCAGGCAGCACTGACCACAGGTGAAAGGCATACCAATAACCAGGCTGGCGAGGTGAACAAGGAACCAGGGTTTATTTAGGACCGAAGAGACAGAAGAATATTCATGATGACAGAGAAGGGTTGGCACACTGTCGTGATGACTACCGGGAGCGGGGGTAACTGTGAGGACAGTCACGGAGAGCCTTAAGGGCGCTTGTATCAAGAGATATGGTAGTGCTGGAGATGTGGTCAAGAGTAGATAGCCTCCACGGAACTGTGCAGGAGCCACTGAAAACAGAGAAAGACGGGTATGAGAATATCCAATGGGCATCCCTAGAGCGCTGTGCTAGAAGTCAAAGATGACATAAGCAGCTCATACCCTACAGAGCACAGGGACAAGGCGAATGAGGCATGAATATAGCTAATCCCAAGGACTGCATTCCTGGTGCTGCATCGCCCTGGGGGCCCTTTACCTCTGAATAGCTTGGGTTCTACACGAAGTAGCTGGAGAAGAGACTATGGGATGAAGTACCGAGGCAGCAGTCCAGGGAGTCGTCCTGCTTTCCTGCTTTCCCACCTCCTCTCGTGTCTGAGGTTTGAGACTTTCCTATACTGACTTTCACATCAGAAAAACTTCATTAAGAAAATCTTGATTTTTCCATAGGAAAAAAAAAAGTCATCCAAGGTCATAGATGATAATCAGTTACTTATTCCAAAATTCCTGGTGTCCTGCAAACTTTGGCCTCTTGGGGATCTCTTTAGCAAGAACAAGATGACCTTCATGCCTCCTGAAAATCAATTTAGTAAGTAATGAGAATCTTCCCATGAGTTTGATGTGCTGACCTCTCTTGTGCTAATGAGGCACCCAGGAAAGTCATTTTAACTTAGAGTTGCATCTTACCTATAAACTGTATATAATCCTTAATATTGCCTCATAGGATACAGTCTCATTAAACTTATCCAATCTAGAAAACATCTCAATGTTACAATTATTCAGTCATTGATATATTAACTCAAATAGCAAAATGAAAAATAACAAGATGTAAATTTGCCAATCCAAAATACCAACAACCGGGTTTCAGAATATAAACCCTGGCATGAACGTTACCTGTCTTCTTCACATGGAGTGTTGTAAAGAGAGTCATTGGACACCATTTCCCTTGAGAGGGAAGACTGCTGAGGACTCACAGGGAAGATGCGGAGATGCCTGTGCGTCTCATTCTCTACGGCTTTAGCCTGAGAGATAGGGAGAGAGTTTGCCTTCTCCCTAAAGTCCACAGGAAACTGAATCTTTATCCACATGTTCCCTTGACCCTGACTCCGGCATGACACATGAGCTTTTTCTTTCTGGTTTCCTTATTCAGATACAAGGTGAGCTACAGGCAGTTTTGGATGGTGATATTATCAAAGTATTTAACGATTTACAAAGTCATGTGATCTCCCTCTGCTTACTCTCTTTAATGTGGTCATTGCTGGTCTACCAGCTACCATACAAACCTGTTTTGAAGTTGATGAATTGTGTGGTCACACAAGCCTGTCACATCAGTTTACAAAGACACCTGGCATAACAAGAAGTGACCTGGTGGAGTACATCAACTTCTACAATGGTTTATTGCGGCCGACACTGATAGAATGTGTGGTTTTCCCATTGGATATTACTAATTAGAACTGTGCGTGTCAGGTTTCAGGTCCATAAGGAGAGACTAGAGGGGGTGTGATAATGAATAAAGAATTTGAATAAAAACGAGTGCCCGTGAATCAAGTCCAAATACAACCTGTGCGCACACACACACATCACAGAGTTCCCTCTCCTGCAACCTGTGTGCACATGCACACACTACACAGTTCTGTCTCCTGCAACCTGTGTGCACACACACTACACATTCTGTCCCCTGCAACCTGTGTGCACACACACACTACACAGTTCTGTCCCCTGCAACCTGTGCGTGCACACACACACACACACACACACACACACTACGCAGTTCCTCTCCTACAACTTCCGGGAAGGAATAACTGACTTGGGGCTGACAGACCATCGTTCCTCTGCAAGCAACAAGGGTGAACCCAAACAGTGGAGAATTTTCATCTTCCTTGATGACACATTCAGGAGGTACTGCTAAGTGAGATGACTGTGGACAGAAGTGTGGATCTCCTATGTGTCTTTTGACACAAAAGGAGTTCAGCCATGGAACACAATGGTTATGAGACTCTGGTTCCAGTGTCTCCAAATTCAGATGAGACTCCCCTTCCCCAAGCCCTTGCAGCTGCCCCTCTTCTGTTGCAAACACCACAGACCTACTAGCTGCCATGGAAGGTCCTTGTGTTTGGAGAGTTCATAAGAGACAATGAAATAGTGTTGTAAACAGTTCTAACCCCTCCCTCCCTTTCAACCCCTCCCTCAATATCAGCCCCCTCCCTTTTCAACCCCTCCCTCCCTTCCAACCCTTCCCTCCCTTCCAACCCCTCCCTCCCTTCCAACCCCTCCCTCCCTTTCAACCCCTCTCCCTTCTTTTCAACCCCCCTCCCTTTCAACCCCTCCCTCAATATCAACCCCCTCCCTCCCCGTTCAACCCCTCCCTTCCTTTCATCTCTCCCTCTCTTCTTCCTCTCTCCCTCCCTCCTTCTCCCCATCCTTCTTTCCTTTTAAGGTCATGCTCAACCTCCTTAGTGATCAGAGAAATGCAAATCAAAACAACTTTGAGATATCATCTTACACCTGTCAGAATGGCTAAAATCAAAAACACCAAGGATAGCCTTTGCTGGAGAGGTTGTGGAGAAAGGGGTACCCTCATCCATTGCTGGTGGGACTGCAAACTTGTGCAACCACTTTGGAAATCAGTGTGGCGGTTTCTCAGAAAAATTGGGATCAACCTACCCCTGGACCCAGCAATACCACTCTTGGGAATATACCCAAGAGATGCCCTATCATATGACAAAAGCATTTGTCCAACTATGTTCATCTTTGTCTTTTATGAGAAAGGTTCCAGTTCTAGCTTGTGCTGGACAAGGTTGCAGGATGTAGACAAGGTTGACTTCAAACTACCATCCTGCCTCAACCTCCCCAGCCAGGTGTGTGCTGGGATGGCAGGAGTGGGCTCCCATTGTCCTTCCTAAGAGCTGTGAGTGTAGAATAAAGGAGTTAGCATGAAAAAGAAGAACAGATATTGAGAGGAAGTCTATGCATATAATTTCCCAAAGATGAAGACATCATGGTAAACTTTTGATATCTGCCTAACATAAATCTCAGAGACACAAAGAATGAAGGGATTGAGCTTCCCTGAAAACTCACAGAAGTTTTATATATATATTCAGGTCATCAGAAAGGGGATTGAGAGAAACAAGCAGGAAGTGAAGAGAACGACTCTCAAGAGTTAGGATAAAATAATAATTTTTTTTTATATTTTATATTTTACAGGAAGTAAGTACAATTTTCTCTTTCTTCCTCTCTGCTTCCCTCCCTGTCTCTTTCTCTCTTCACCCTCCGTCTCTCCCTCTCCCCCTCTTTCCTCCTTTCTTGCCTATGTTTTTTTTCTTACTTGTTTTTAAACCATCAGAGTTTAAACTCAGGGCATGCTTATCATACTGGAGTGCTCCGATCCTGAGCTGTGTTCCCAGCGCTCTCTCTCTCTCTCTCTCTCCCTTTCTTTCTCTCTCCCTCTCTCTCCCCCCTCCTCTCTCTTTCTGTTTTGAGACAGGACCCGACTAAGCTGCCCAGACTGGCTTTGAACTCATGGCCCTCCTGACTCAGCTTCTTGAGGACATGGAATGGGACGCCTAGCTTAACAACTGATGATTTTCATGAATAGAATAAAAAAATTGTAATTTCAGAATAAAATCCACTAACATTTTATCCAAAGACAAAATAAGACATGTTCTTTCACAGTTTGAAAGGGTTATGGAAGCCAGTTAATTCACATTTATAATATATGGGAACATTGGGAGACAACAAATAATTTAATCATGCAACCAAGGAGAGGTCAATCACTCTTATCGCCATTGTCTGCCCACGCCTGCCTTCTGTAAATTAGGAAAGAAACTGGGTTATTCCACATGTCTTATGCTTCGAGAACACATCTATCATTACTGAAAATTCCTACCATCTTTTTGCTTCTATAAAATCAACAGGTGGACCAAATGTACGCTGTGAAATTTGGGCTCATCCAAGTGTATCCACGTGAATGAATCTACCACAGGCCTGTTGGAGGGGGAAATGTCTTTTTGTCATCTGTGCGGTCATATTAGGTAATTAATTAGGAGGGGACCAGAGACACCTCTTTAAGTAATTACAAGGCATGTATGCGACTATAAGTAATACAAATTATTGACTACTAGCCTGTGGCTTTTTAATGTTACTTCTTATCTTGCCATATAATGATTTTCTTTTCATTTAAATCCACTGCATCTGACTCTGCCACCATCATCATCATCATGATGACAACAATCAGCATCAATATCAGCAACAACACCACATCACCATTGTCCCTATCACCCACCATCCCCACCACCACCACCACCATCCCACAATCCTCATCACTGACATCATCACCATACACAACACCATAGCCATAACTACCCCCGCTGCCACTATGGTCACTATCATCACCAGCGCCAGCAGCTCCCTCCCTTCCTCCCTTTCGGCTTTTCTTTCTCCCTCCCTTTATCTCATCCTACCCTGCCTTCTTTGTCCTATGTGTAGCAATACTGTTCTCCAAAGTATATATTCCTTTGTTTCTTCCATATCAAAAAATGGCAATTACAACATCTGCATTGACTCATAACCATCATGAATCACCTCTCTCTCTCTCTCTCTCTCTCTCTCTCTTTCTCTCTCTCTCACTAAAATATTTCTTCAGGAACACAAGGCTAGAAATAAAAAATTGCAAAAGAAAATACATTGAGAACACATTTGAAGTTTAATTTAAATTCATCCAACCATTGTGGGAATGTTTTATATTATAAACAGGCATACACCTTACTGGAGCAAAGCAGACCATCCTCTAGGTAAATGCATGGAGCCTTTCCCTCTACTTTACTTTTGCTTAGTTAGTGATAAAACTGCCTAGAATGACTATAAGACACTAGAATTAAGATTGTCACAGTAATTAAGAATAAATGGCTGGACAGTAGTTTTATCTAGGATAAAGCCTTCAAAATAGTATCATTAATATCATCTCTACCATATCTGTTACCAGTGTAATTAGAAACCTTGGCTCCAAAATGAACAAACTACAAACTCCTTCAGTGTATGTTTTCTTACACAGAAGTGGGTTTCAAAATAAATCCTTGTGGATTAATCAATCTCTCAGGAGCCAGTATTCATTCCTATGAGATGCAAAACTTTGTTCGAGTCCCTGACAGGAGTTGGTGGAGAAAACTCTAGAAGATTGACATGTTATTACACTCTTCAACATGACATAAATATTTCAAGCTTTACCATCGAGCTAAACAGAAGCTTATCTGACAACAGTACACAGTGTGATTGGGTCTGCAATTAACCCATCTGAAGTCCTTAATTTTTAAGGATATTATGAAAATAACTCAAGAAAACCAAAGTTCATACTATGATGAGTGAGAAATTAAAAACTTTTAAAAATAGTTATTCAAATTTGATGAAAAGGTTAGTTCTGATTGAACTAACTCAATATTCACTTTAACAAATGATATTTAAAACTTGTGTTTTTGTCTTTAGTTTTACATTTTAACCTGTCTACAGCTCCAGCTGAAATACTACAAATGCAATTGTTTTAAGAAGAGTCAGCCTAACTATTGACTATTGCAGAGGAAATGTTGCATAAAGGACTTTGTTATTTTGAGTGGTCGGCCTCAATAAAAAGGAGATTTGTCCAAGGAACTAACCGGCAGCTGAGGATAGGGAACCTGAAATGGCCCTATCTTATAGCCATACTGATGAATATCTTGCATATCACCATAGAACCTTCATCTGACGATGGATGGAGATAGAGACAGAGACCCACATTGGAGCACCCAAACGAGCTCCCAAGGTCCCAATGAGGAGCAGAAGGAAGGAGTACATGAACAAGGAAGTCAGGACCGTGAGGGGTGCACCCACCCACTGAGACGGTGGAGCTGATCTATTGGGAGCTCTTCAAGGCCAGCTGGATTGTGACAGAAAAAGCATGAGATAAAACCGGACTCTCTGAACATGGCGGACAATGAGGGCTGATGAGAAGCCAAGGACAATGGCATTGGGTTTTGATCCTACTTCATGTTCTGCCTTTGTGGAAGCCTAGCCAGTTTGGATGCTCACCTTCCTATACCTGGATGGAGGGGGGAGGACCTTGGACTTTCCACAGGGCAGGGAACCCTGACTGCTCTTGGGGCTGGAGAGGGAGGGGAGAGGAGTGGGGGGAGGGAGAGAGGAGGGGGAGGAGGGGGAGGGAAATGGGAGGCTGGGAGGCGGCAGAAATTTTTTTGTTTCAATAAAAAAAAAAGTTAAAAAAAAGGAGATTTGTTCAGATTAGGTGTCCTACGACACTTTCAGGAAAGCCCATCTGTCACATGACAGATGAATATATGAAAGGACTCAGCGGAAAGGAGACCTCGAAGATGAGGTTCAGTTACAATGGGCTCTGTACTGACAGTTTCTCTGCCAGGTCTTCTGTCAATTCAGTCAATGTTAGGGCTGATTCATGGGGTGTCCTTTGCGTCCCCTGGTAGACTATCATCGTAAACTCATGCAAGATCCCCGCCACAGTGTCATTAAAAAGATGCATGACCCGAAGTTCTCGCTAACTTTCCTCATTGAAGCTCTGTGACTTACAACTTTCATTCTTGGGAATGGCAGGGGTGTTTGTCAGCTATTACAACCTGAATTTCCAGAGGTCCTCAATCTATAGTGTCTGTAGTGGGGTGGAAATGAAGGAACAGCCATCCACGTGCTCAGATGCTAAGGCCGGGGATGTGAAATTAGCTGTCATAACAAGCCCATAAAACCTCAGCACATTGTTTATCTTGCTCAGTTTATAAAGTGTAAGATGATGTAAGCCAGCTCTCTGGAGGACGGGGTGATCTACTGTAATGAGGAACAAGTGTGGATTTGACCCTGGTGAGATTATTTTTTACCAAGACATTCTGCTCTTTCATGAGCATCCTTAACCCGAGTCATCGATCTCTTCAGGTTTTCTCGTGATCCCTTTATCATCTATTAAATAATAATTTAATAAAATCTTCTATTTTCCTTGATAAAATCCAAAAATCATTATTAATAGCTCAGATAAAGGGCTGTTTGTGGGACAAGTGTAAGTATGACTAAATTCACTTTCTATGAACCAGTTTAAAAAGAAAATGCTTGACAGAGTAGGGATGTAAAAGGCCTTCCCTGTGGCGGGTTCAATACAATTTTTAAAACACCAGAAAAGTGCCCCAACCTGTACAACATAAAGATAGTGTTGATGAGTTGCCACAGCTGGGGCATCTCAGAAAACATCCCAACCTGGAGGTGGTATTGATGCCTTCCCGCTCATGGGGCATCTCATTGTTGCTTCCTTTTGACTTTCAGCTTTAGACTAGGAATCCTGGACATTGTGATTTGTATTAATGTTCAGGGTTAAAAATATAAACTATCATGTTTCATGTGACATGTGTGTACCAGCATCTTCATAGGGGTGTGTGTTCATCGTCTGACTGTCGAGATCCAGTGAGACACCTGAGAAGGATGCAGTAACTTCTATCATATGTATTTGAATCTTAAAAATGAACCTCCTAGGAAAGCTGTATTGAATCAGTTGTTCTAGATTTATACTGTTTTACACAGCGTGACCACACACACTCTAGCTTAGGTATGAGCACACAGGGAACAAATTTCATCTCCTAAAGTCATGCCAAAGCTTGGCCTTAAATGTACTCCTAAAAAGTGCAGGGAAATACATATGAGGAAATGTTCCCATGACAACCCAGCAATGGCCTGTTGTGTCTACCAAAAAGGCCACCCTAAACAACTTGAAATTATCCCAAAGACTTCATGGCATACTAAGACAGCCACTATTTTACCCTCTGTGAATACTCTACCTTGAGGAATTATCTTCCCACTGCACGAGGCATCCCAGCTACTATGACGTCTGGCTCAGAGGGTGCTTATTCTACCATCACTCCACCTGGGGCTGGGCAAAGGCTATTAGCCACGGTGTAGAGATGGAAAGGGGGAAATAGAAGGTTTAGCTACTTTATAGTATCGTTGAACCAACAGTGGATTGCATGCTAGAATAAGCTCTCTCATACAGGGTTGAAAATAAATAAATATTATTGGTGCCAGTATTTTCAATCCTGTATGAGAGTGACTTGGGGAAACACCTAAAACATTTAAAACCTTTTTGATTAACATTAAATGATTGCATATATTCACGGAAAACAGTGGGATATCTCAGGAAATGTATAACACATAATTATCCAAGAAGGGCTGCTCATACATATATTGTTGTTGAATATTAGCTTAAGATGTGTTACATCTGTTTATGTTGTGAAATATTTGTTTAATGGTGCAAAGATGTGTTGCATTCTTTTGTGTTGCATTTGTTTAACTCTGTGAAGCTGTGTTACTTTGCCTGTCTAAAGCCCCTGATGGTTTAATAAAGAACTGAACGACCAATAGTGACGCAGGACAGGGATAGATGAAGCTAGGAGGCAGAGAGAATTAAAGGAGTAAAGGAGAAGAGGGAGGAGAGAAGGAGAAGAGGAGATGCCAGGGGTCAGCCACCCATCCCCACAGCAGCAATGGAGCTGAAGGAAAGAAAGGAATATAGAACAGAGAAAGGTGAAATCCCAGAGGCAAATGGGGAATGGGATAATTTAAGGAAAGCTGGCTAGATACAAGCCATGCTAAGATCGGGCATTCATAAGTAAGAATCAGTCTCTGTTTATCGTGTTGATTTTCTCAAAGAACCAGCTCTTTGTTTCACTGATTCTGTGTATTCTTTTCTTTGTTTCTATTTTATTGATTTCAGCCCTCAATTTGATTATTTCCTGTTGTTTACTCCTCCTGGGTGAGTCTGCTTATTTTATTTTTTATTTATTTTTTGTTTTTCGAGAAAGGGTTTCTCTGTAGCTTTGGTGCCTGTCCTGGAACTAGCTCTTGTAGACCAGGCTGGCCTTGAACTCCCAGAGATCCACCTGCCTCTGCCTCCCGAGTGCTGTGATTAAAGGCGTGCGCCACCACTGCCCGGCAAGTCTGCTTATTTTTGTTCTAGAGCTTTCAGGTGTGCTGTTAAGTCACTAGTGTGAGATTTATCCACTTTCTTTATGTAAGCACTTTGTGCTATGAATTTTCCTCTTAGCACAACATTCATAGTTTCCCATAGGTTTGGGTATGTTGTGCCTTCATGGCAATCCTACCAAAAGCAATCTATAGATTCAATGCAATCCTAATCAAAATCTAAACACAATTCTTCACAGACCTTGAAAGAACAATACTCAAATTCATATGGAAAAACAAAAAACCCAGAATGGCCAAAACAATCCTGTACAATAAAGGAACTTCCAGAAGCATCACCATCCCTGGCATCAAACTCTATTACAAAACTACAGTAATGAAAACAGCTTGTTATTGGCATAAAAACGTACAGGTTGACCAATGGAATCAAATCAAAGACCCAGATATCAATCCACACACCTCTAAACACCTGATTTTTTTTGACAAAGTAGCTAAAATTATACAATGGAAAAAAGAACATCTTCAACAAATGGTGTTGGCATAACTGGATGTCAACATGTGGAAAAATGCAAATAGATCCATATCTATCTCCATGCACAAAACTCAAGTCCAGATGGATTAAAGACCTCAATATAAATCCGACCACACTGAACCCAATAGAAGAAAAAGTGGAAAGTAGCCTTCAATGCATGGGCACAGGAGACCACTTCCTAAATATAACCCCAGTAGCACAGACATCAAGAACAACAATAACAAATGGGACCTCCTGAAACTGAGAAGCTTTGGTAAAGCAAAGGACACAGTCAACAAGACAAAAAGGTAAACCACTGAATGGGAGAAGAGCTTTACCAACCCCACATAAGACAAAGGACTGATCTCCAAAATATATAAAGAACTCAAAAAATTAGACATTAAAGCTCTAAATAACTCAATTATAAAATGGGGTACAGAATTAAGCAGAGAATTCTCAACAGAAGAATCTCAAATTGCTGAAAGACATTTAAGGAAATTTTCAACATCCTTAGCCATAGAGATTTGTATGGATCTTGGTTTATTGATACAAATTTAAGGTCAATTTTATTATACTATATATATGTGTGTGTGTATATATATATGTATATATATATTTCTGCTCTTGATTAAAGTATTGTGTTTGTGCAGCTCATTTAAAAATGTAATGTATAGGGGCTGGAGAGATAGCTTAGAGGTTAAGAGCACTGTCTGCTTTTCCAGAGGTCCTGAGTTCAATTCCCAGCAACCACATGGTGGCTCACAGCCATCTATAATGAAATGTGGTGTGCTCTTCTGGCATGCAAGCATACATGGAAGGAATGTTGTATACATAATAAATAAATAAATCTTAAAAATGTAATGTATAATTAAGAATAGTCATCTATGATAGTCAAGCTCATAGTCATATTAGTTAGGTTTTCAGAGATATATTTCAGATAGATAGGTATTCTTTAGATCTTTCAAAGATTACAGAATATGGCATTTAAAATGTTTTAAGAAGTTAGGACATTTCATGACATGAGACACATCTTCTCCTGGCAGCACCAATTACTTCAAGAGGAAGATGGGCATTGAAGAAGCTCCTTATGGAGTTTGCTAGCTATTTTGGAAAGAAACTCCTCTTGTCTGGACTGCTTGATGTTATGCTATATGGACTGGGCATGCAGGACCCACAGAGAGATGACTGCTGAACTTGCCTAAAGGTGAGATGGTTCTTTAGGGTTCCTGCTACATGAAAGAGTCTGCCAGACACTCTGCAGGACACAGAAGTGACTGCCAAACTGCCAATATAGACTGAACTGTCTTTGGAATTTCCTGCTTAATGGAAAGGTCTGCTGGAAACAAGGGTCCTGTAGGCTGAAGATGGATGCCCAATGATGTAGAACTTTGATTAACTGTTCAGGCAGTGAGATGTCTCCATCAATTCTGGAGTTTTGGAAGTTGCTTACAATGTACTTTCTGTTTACTTAGGTAATATTACATCCTTCTGGAATCTTTTATGGAGTTGAAGAATATATAGTTATAGTTTTCCTTAGTTATGATAAAAGATAAAGTATATATAAATATTGTAACTGTAATTCTTTCTTGATAACTGTCTTATGTAATTTACTATGTTAAAGTGAAACACAAGCATCTTTAGCATTCATCCACATAGATTACACACATGTGCATGCACAAATATCTGGTGTGATTATACATACACATATGATAGACATATGCCCACATACAGCATGAATGAGCATACATGCACAGCATGCATGGTAAAAATTAAACATAAATATACATAATTCACACATAAAGACTCATGAACATATGTTCACATATATGCACAATTACACACAGCACAAAAAGACCAGCAAACAACACACACATACACACATGCTGGAATACCAGATATTTTTTTAATGCTCCATCTGATCTTCATAAAGATGATGCCCTTCCTCCCAGAGACGAGGTCCTCTTTTCAGACCCTCGATACACACTGCTCCTTGTTTCTAGTTTAGCAAATGCATCCCAGTGCTCGTGAGGCAGCCGTTCCTCCGATGCTTGGCATGTGGTGAATGACCCATGTTGTGATAAAGGGGATACAGGTTCTTGCACATGCCACTGAGCCATGTTGCCACATGTCATGTTGAAATCAGTGCCATAGTTGGTAGAACTGGTAAGAGCAGGCCGTCCTGGAGTAGCTGGTACAGTGACGAGACTGTGTGTGTATTGCAGAAGCGCTCAAACGTTCTTGTCACAGATAGACAATAAACACACCCACAAAAACGTGTAATGCTAGTGGCAATTAACAAAAAGATGGCAAAGTAGATAAGTTATCATTATTTTCAAATAAATATTACTGTTACCAGATATTAAATACCTTTGCTACTTTTTAAGACATGTCTACTTTTATCAGTTTTTTTTTTTATTTTATCTGAGCATGAATAATTCAAAAACATCTCCAAGTCAGGAAAACACTTAGGGGCCATGTGCTCGGATTTGAAAGGTGAATGGTCTCATCCAAAGTGCCTAACTTCCAAGTGCACATGCCGTTGTGTTTTCTGTCTGTAAATAAAGACAGTGTGCACACAAGCTAAGGAGCTCCTGCAGCCATTCCCAGCTCAATTCGACACTGATCAGCCCATCTCCATTCATCTTCCCACGGGCGTTTCCGAAAACACACCTTGGAATTTTCCCTAGTACAAAGCAGTCAGTAATGTAAGATGAGGGAAAATACACCATCCCGATAAATCAGGGTGTTAAGGCTGAGGGGTGGGGGAAGCTGCACAAACCACTTAAGCACACTCATTATTATGGCTATTGCTACCCCAGGCCACTGGAGACTTTATAATTTAGTCGGCATTATGCAGTTTGAAGTGTTTCATGTTCTGCATGGGAGCAAGCTGCAATTCAAATATCAGTGGCCATGGAAAATATGCACATACGTTTAGTAGGAAAATCTCCAAGGGGACGGCAGAGGAGATGGGCACATGTCGTCGCCTTGCGATGGAGGGTTTCACTGAATTAATCGTCTGGACGTGGTTTATCACCATTTTCCATTTTGCCAGAAACACCGCCCCCCCTTCATTTGTTAGAGAAACATATTACACATGCTCATCCCGGAAAGATAATAGTCCTAAGACTTCCAAGGCTTCCATGCAACAGGGTTCTGTGTTTGGGTTCAGGCGCAGATAATCAGTACAAACGTCACCTTTCTGATAGAAAGAGTAATTGTTTGTTTTATCTAGTTAAGGGAATCGTGCCTCTTTCTGCCCTATACTTTATTATATCAATTACTAGAACCACACTCCTGTATAATTTATAGGGACGAATCCAATTTCACTGTGATCACCTTTTAACCGAAGGTGTCCTTTGTTCATATGGTTATAAATATTAGGATGTTTATCTCATTTTGTAGGGGCACCTCATCACTGCGCAAATTTAAGCATCTTGCTCGATGGGTAACATGTATAATTTGTTGGTTTAAATCAGGATGGAGTGGGTTTTCTTTTTCCTCTCCCAGATAAGGTATTTCTGAGTGAAGCATCTAATCTTTAGATTGCAGTTAACATAAATGACAATTTTTAGAAATGGATTCCTAATGCCTCAAACTGCGGGTGAAGGCGCCTGGCAGAATTCGGTCCCTCGGTCACACTGTTGGCTGTTGTTCCTCTTTGGAAGTCCTGGGCCGGCACTCGGCTACAGTTAGCAGGGGAATGTAAACCAGCGCAATTGCTTTTGACACTTAAAAAGGATTTTATTGACAGCTGGAAACACGTTGGGGATTTGAAAAGAGTACTTTTCCATCTGTAATACTTGGTGTGATCAAAGATCACACAGCAGCCTCAGATTAGAGGAAATGAGGCTGCAGAGAAGGTTCCGCGCTCCACGCAGAACGAGGGCTCGGGCTCGGCTTGGGTAATCCCCATCCCCATTGGAGTGGAATTTACCGTAATGGGGATATACTTCTCAGCGCCTCTGCCAGTGTGTGTTTTAAAGAGCCCTGAAGCAGATGATAATGTAGTGTGATTTAAAATTCCCTTTCAAAGTGAAATCTCACTTTCGCTCTCTCCATTCAGAGGCCGGCTTAGTGTCTCGCCTACATTCCGTTTAACTCTTGGTGTCTCCTGCCTGTGCTGGCAGGTGTGTGGACGATGCTAACTGTGGCAGGGCCGCTCTGGCAGATTATGTAGTGCCTGGCAGGCCATCCCCACTCTTCCTCCTTCTTTCCTGTGTCCAGCCATTTCTTCCCCACCCACCTCCTTTTGGCTTATGTAAGTACACATATGTGTTACACGAGTTATAATTGGTCTTATTAATAAAATCCCAGAGTGAGATATTGGGGTAAAAGATGAAAGATCAAGAAAGACAAAAGAGCAAGCCACAGTCAACTCTTACCTTGTTAACTCCTCATCTGAAAAAAGGGCCGAGCTCACATCTCCTCCCACTTTATATTCCTCTCTCCGCCCAACCATATCACTTCCTGTCTGTCTGTACAGACCTCCAGACCTCTATGGTTAACTAGTGGCTAGCTGCACCCTCTGATCTTCATGCAAGTTTTATTTGTTAGAGTACAAACATCACCACATATAGGCACACCGAATATCTCCCCGTAAAAGTCAGCTCTGTGCCCTTTATACGCTCAGTGACCTTGTGTTATCTAAAAACCGAGGCAGAGAGTTTGCAGCCATCACTGAGAAGAAATAAACTACCAGAAGAAACAGAATGGAGGTTGGTATTCTGGCGGTGCTGAGAAGAGAAGGGTGTCTAGAGACTGGCGAGAGGGGGTAGATGATGATAGAGACATATGAGACTCCTTATTGGATCCAATGGTTGAACCAAAAGTCCTAAGTGATGCTGTACAGGGCCTAGAGAAGAAGGGTGTACAGAAGGTGGGGAGGGAGCCTCATGGTTTGAAGATTTGCCCCCTCTCTCACTCAGTCCAGGAGGTTTGCCCCCCTCTCACTCCCTTGCAACTTATTTTGAAGCCCACATCTGTGTCTAATCGATCCCTCCCCATCCCCCGCCTCTCCTATTAATCCCACCTGAGACAGCAGAGCTACAGGCTCTCACTAAGCCTTGCCATCCAGACTCCTCCAGGCCAACCTCATCTTCAGACACAGCCACCACCAGAGCCCCATGCTTGTGCTTCCTTTCTGAGAAAATGCACCTCTGACCACACGTACACATGGATGGCTTCATCTGAAGCAGCATGTCCTTGAGTGCTTGTGAAACTACCTAAGGAGACTGAATGAATCAATCCTACGTCTGCTTGGTTGCAGTTTGTATAGAATATAAAGCAACTCTAAAACTAGGTGCCTTTGCATTATAAACCGCCAGGCTCCCAAGGGTTCTGAGTCCAAACAAACAAACAAACAAAACAAAAACATGTTTTGTTAACCTTTTCAAAGCATTTTCCAATGTAAGGCAAACACAAGCAAATGGAGTTATATTCTTTATTTAAAGAAAAATGTTAAGGAATTGTGGGTTTTTTTAAGCTGAAATTTTAGACACACACATACACGCACACACATACATATACACCTTAGTAAAAGAAAAGAACAGTATGCCTGTGATCTTTTTTTTTTTTTACAAATGGCTTCAAATGCGGGACAGGTTCCCTGAAGGAAAAGGCTTCTTTCTGAGAGTCAGGGCCGTGATTCCAGGAGAGATCTATGTTCAGCCATGTCTGACACACTGGGCCCACAAACATCTTCTATTGGGCTTCTTTTAGAGGGAATCTTTTGGGGACTGGCTCTAGGAGTAGCTGCTAAGCTCATATTCCCTGCCAGTCATTCTTCTGCTCTCTCAAAAAAAAAAAAAAAAAAACAAAAAAAAAACAAAAACAAAAAAACAAACAAACAAACAAACAAACAAAAAAAACCTATAGAAAGATTTATTTTATATGGAGTTATGACTGAAAAAAATGCATGAAGAACGTCTTCTTGGTCTATAACATCACATACAGAAATACACACACAAAGGTATAAGTATGCGTGTACACACTTGCATGCCATACACATAGGTAGACACATACATGCATGGGCACACACTTACTGCACACATACATATGCAAACCCATGCAACACACTCACACACATGTGCCCACACAGAGGCTTCACGTCTGTCTCTAGGAATTGCCAGAAAGGTTTTTCTAAGAGTGACAGAGGCCACACTTGCCGGTGAGAGTCTGTTCTGGCTGGTGTGTCTAGACCAGCAAGGGGATGACATGACTATATTTGGGGTGACATGGGCAGTACTGTGAACAACATCCTCTAACCATGTTGAAAATTGGGATAATCCATTATTTAAAACATTTTATGGCTCAATGAAAAGTGTTTGGCATGTAAGCGTTAGGACCAGAGTTCAACCCTCAGAATCAATATAAAAGCTGGGCAGTTACCACCACCTCCCATGATCACAACACTCAAGAGACAGAGAGGGACTTTCCAGGCCAGGATAGCTGTCTCAATTCAAGAGACCCTCTCCCAGTAAATTAAGAGTAGAGTGACCAAGGACGACTTTGGACATCAACTTCACACACACACACACACACACACAAACCACAAGCCAAAGAATTTATGTTTTCTCATTTGTATTAGTCTTATATTTACAGTCAAAACAAAAAAGGGAGGGGAGGGGGAATGGCAGGCAGATGGAGGAAGGAGGGAAAGAGGGAAGAGAGGACCAAGAGAAGGAAAGAGGGAGAGAGGAGGAGAGGGTGATGGCAGGCTTCCCTCTTGGATGCTGACCTGGACCAGTGCAGATTTAGCTAGAAGGCCAACTTGGTAGAGGATGTGAGTGATGTTGTTGTAAGGGTGAGCAGGAGGCTACCCAGGCCCCTCTGGGGTTATAGCAACCAGGCAGGTAATAAAGAAGAAGCAGAAGTGAGGAGGCCCTGTGAGAAGTGAAGTCAGAGAACTGAATCCCACTTCTAAGTTTGCTGCCCTTGGTATTATTATGGGCAGCCAGACTTACCTTCCTTTAATATCAGATGGCTCTCTACATAAAAACAAAGAAGAAAATAGACAACGATTTCAATTATTAAATGATTTTATGGAATCAAATGGTCGGACTGCTGAGCCCCTCATCCCAAACCCTTAAGCAACAGCTAGTGAAATTTCTATTAACACCAGAAAGGAAAAACTAAATCCCTCCAGTAAATTTCAATTCACTGCTCAGTAACTCTGCTCCTCTGTGTGTTTGTTGCCACAGCAAATCACAATAACTATGCAGCAATCTTCCAGAACAGGAACGCTTCATACCTCTGGGTTCGCTGCCTTCCTCTGAAACACAGCAATTGTCAGGCATATCTCAGAAGAAAGACTTGGTGATTGTTTTCCAAACATCACGCAAGCCAGAACCTTCATTTTCACCTTTATATTTCTACAATCTCCACAAGAGAGAGACCTGGAGGTGATGCCTCTGCTTCTGGGGGTCCAGAGGATGGGAGTGGGCAAGTCACACATGGGGTGCAAGCTGCGTGGGCTAAGGCTGGATTCAGAAGGCATTTCAGTGCTTGGACTTTCAGCTGTCAAAGCTGATAGTTAATCCAATATGGAAACAAGCAAATGAAGGGAGAAGAGAAAGAAGGGAGGAAAGAGAATGGGAGCAGAAAGAAAAAGGAGAAGGAAAAAGTGGGGAGAGGAAGGGAAGGAGGACCCAGCTACAGCAGGAGACTTCTCTGCTGGGTCAGAGCAGCCATGGCCCCACTCTCCAGTGAGGCCACAATGGTCGCCTTAATTGTGTGCTGAATATTGCTCAGCCCTGCCTGACCAAACTTATTTAAATAGCATTAAATATGCATGGAGTCTATGGCCACCTGAGAAGTTAATTAGGTGACTTGTGGGAATGCTAAAAAGTAAGAATTTACCAGAGGTCAAGAAATGCCAGTGTGTTCAAGGATGTGATACCTACTGTTTCCACCGTTCTGTCTGTGGCAGACAGAATTCGCTAGGTAATAAGGGTGTTCCATTAACAGGGTACCGAAAAACACAGTTATTTAAAAAAAAAATCACAGCATGCCTTGGTATAATTAAAGATTTATTCATTCATCACACTTATTCTCAAAAGAAAAGACTGAATTTATTCCAGAGACTCTTTGCCTAACAGAAGAAGTCGCACCTCTTTGAAAATGAATGTTCGGAGTCAGCACCACCAAAACGTAATTTAAAGGGATAAAAACGTGTCCTTGCCATGAGATGTGAGATGTGGGTGACAGGTGCACAGGACATCTAGACTCAGTGATGCTGGAGAACGGTTTAGTTAATGTCCTTTCAAAACGTCACCCTCAACTTTCCATGGGGTGGTAAGTCAGCTCCCAAAGACCTTGTTGGGAGGAGAGCCTGTAACTGTGTTGTGTGATGTCAGAGTTTCCATGAGCTGCGTGGCAATACATAGATCAATAGAAAATGTGTTAATTTAAGCTATAAGAGCTAGTTAGCAATAAGCTTGAGCTATTGGCCAAGCATTTGCAATTAATATAAGCTGTGCAGTTACTTGGGACTGGCTGCTGGGAAAGAAACTCCACCTACAGATTTGTGACCTGGAAGAATAAGATAAATAAGATAAATAAATCCTTTCATTCCAAAACTGCTTTTGGTCGTGGTGTTTATCACAGCAAGAGGAAGCAGACTGGAACCAATGGAAAGCAGTTTCTACCACTAAAGTAAACCCCAGCTCTAAATCTGGTTAACTCTTAAACAGTCATTGACGTTTACTGACTTATAAATGGGATGGGACCCAAGGAAATTATCCTGCAAAGCAGAGAAATGTTAAAGTATAGAAAATTTTCAAAAAAGAGTGCATTTGGAATGTGAGGAGCCAGGAGCTTGGCATGGGCTGTGCTGGGTGCAGGGGTGGTCTCCTCCTTCAGCCTCCAGGTGTGTCTGATATTCACACCTGGGTAACATGCCGTGGTTTGCATTTCTCTTGTCTGCATTCTCCTTTGAAGACACCACGTAGTGGCTTATTCTCACTGGGAACTGCTCCTGAGTGAAGGCAATTCATGGAGCAACTCATGGAGAATAGTCTTATTTTTTTCCAGAGCAATTCTTGATTTATGCTAAGCCCTTCTCAAGGGATAAATTCAGTATCTCCTTTTATGAGAACACAGGGCCTGGTATGATGGTGATACATGCTTGTATTCCTGATACTCAAAAGAACGTGATAGGTAACATGGCAGGTGAAAGACCAGGCTGGGATGTACATCAAGGTCCTGTCTCAGATAATCAAAGGAAATGCAGGCAGGGTCCTTTGGAAGTGATAAGGGTATAAGGGATGGTGAGTGCATTGGTCTTTTCAGAATCCAAGACTCGGTGTAAGTGGTAACGCCAAAAAAAATGGTCTCTGGAATCTGGCTGTGATGGTTAATACCAGTTGTAAACTTGATAACACATCAATTAGGAGGAAAGTCTCAAGGCACACATGTGGGGGGTTGTCTAGGTTAGACTGGTCTCAGGACCTGCTTGTAGGGGTATCTTGCCTTCAGCTGAGGTGGGAGGACCCACATACTGTGGATCACACATTCCCTGGGATGAAATCCTGAACCGTATAAAACAGTGAAAACTAGGCAAGCAGGTACTCCTTACTCTCCGCCTTCTAACTGATGAGATGCGTTCACTAGTTTGGAATTCTTGCTCCATTGTCTTTTCTTCAGTGAACTGTATACCCTGGACCATGGGCTGAAACCAACCTTCCCTCCCTTGAGTTGCCTTACCAAGGTTTGGACAGCAAGTTGAAAAGAAACTGAGAAGGCTCCAAAGCCACAGAGAAACCCTGTCTCGAAAAATCAAAAAAAAAAAAAGAAAAAGAAAAAAAGAAACTGAGATGTTGACCCAAGTGCAATTGTGAGTTTTTTTTTTTTAAAAAAAAACAACAAAAACTCTAACTCAAGAAAATTTACTAACCATCTATTAGAATAGTTGTAAGCCCTTGAGACACAGGAGTGGCTGGGACCCTGACCCAAGGACCTCCAACTACCAGGTTCCACCACAGAACACCCTAAGTGCCATAATGGCTGGACCCAGCCCCTGCCCTACAGGATAAAAAGCACAAGCTTAGGACTTGAAATCCCACCAATCCCTGATCTTACCCTAAGCTCTGGACTTGAAATACAAGAAATATTTCCTCCATCCTGGAAAGATTTCCCCCAAGAAGTCCTATTTTTAAAAAAAGCCTGTCTTCTTCTCAGTTCTCTGCTTCTTGCCGGAGCCACCTTCCTGAGTTCTTGCCTCCCGATAAATCTCTTGTGTGTACTTTGTTGTGTGGTGTGGCTTCGTGGCATTTCTTGGCTCCTGACTGCCAGGATACTTTCCCTCTCAGAACTGTAACACTTACAGTAGTGATAGTTGCTGTCATTTGAGCCACAGCATGCTCCTAATCCTTTCCAAATAGTTCCAATCCTGGTGACCGACCATTCAAATATATGAGCCTATGGGGACCATTCTCTCAAATTATGACAACGGTTCACACTGTCATAGGAAATACAGTCATGCATCTTATATTTTACATCTGGAAATGGACTTATATTGAGGATTGATAAGATTGCTTACAACCTAAATGACAGAAATAATCTCATTAAAACGGTAAAGTAGATCAGTAGAGAGTCATTGAAAAAAGACACACTAAGAGTCATTAGGAGGAAAAGTAACCAACAGCGTAGTTAAGGAATGGAGTTAAAATTGCAGAGAAATACCAGTTCCCTGGGCAGAGCAGTACCCTTCACAGTATGCCCAGGACAAGGATGCAGATGCCTGTAAAACTATGGAGAGTTCTCCAGGTGGATCTTTATCCGAATATACAAACAATGTAAAGTCACCATCAAGATGACAGAGCCATTGCCTTAGCTGTGTTTTTATGATTGTGAAAGCAGTCCTATCAACCATCATCAGGTTTTGTGTACGCAGCACAATGGCCATTAAGTTCAGTGAATCTGCCACTGTGATCTCTAGAACTCTACTGTCCTACTTTGAAGGTCTGCAGCCTTTGGCTAAAGTCTCCTTTTTCCCCATTATAGTCTCTGGCACTGTCTTTCTTTTCTCTGTTTTTATTACTTCCAATATTTAAGTTATACACCTAAGTGAAGACGTGGAAATCTTGGCCCCTATAATGTGCTTTTCAGGGAATATAAGAAGGAGATGTGTGTGCACTTATGCATACCTGAGCTCTAACCACTTGGGAAGCAGAGGCAGGGGGATTATGAGTTCAAGGCTGGCCTCAACTTGTGTTATTAAGCAAAATATTGCTTAACAAAACAATTGCTTACCACAAAAATGTAATCTGCTTGTGGAAATGACAGTAAAAATAATATGAAGTTTGGAGAAAATATCACTGATAGAAATAATGTATCTTAGTAATTATGCTTCACAGTGTTCAGCCACGAGCTATGGAAATAGATTTGAAAAAGCAAAAAGCAACAAAAGCCCCATGTATTCAGAAGTTCGCGGTGTCATTTTTACATTGTCCAGAAGGTAAAGATTGCGAGTGTGTGGATCCATCAGTGAGCAGACACTCACAGAGATGTGAATACGAGCTATAGAATACCACTGGGAACCAACACACCACTGACACCTGCTGGTTGCAGACAGTCAGTGTGTACACACACCCCAGTCCGGCGAGTGTGAGAGTCAGTCAGATGGAACCTGCACAACTGAATGTCCTAGAAAATTCTCTAGACCAGTGGCCATGGTGCAGTCTGTCGCTAGACTTGCAGCAGTGATGTCTCCAGCTCCAGCCTGCTGCCCCTAGGCTGTGAAGTGTCTCAGCATGGATCCTGAGTTCAGTGGACAGTTGGGACTCTTGCCTTATGCAAACTCATAGAACCCAAAGAGAAGTTTCTCTCCCTGGCTTTTTTTTTTTTTCCATTTTCTAACTTTGACTTAATAACAGTGTATTTTGTCAACAGCTTTGCTCAGTGTCAGAAATCCACTGTAAAGCAGTATTCCACTCTGTGGCTCAGAGCAGCACCCTTTCCCCAACACACACAACAGAGATGTCTTCTCTTTGGTGCTTTCTGGTTGAGTTTCATTCAAGAATAAGAATTTGGGCTATGGGGGACTGAATAAAAGCAGCCCCTAAATCCATGTGTTGAGATTATGGTGATGTGGGTGACACAAAAAAAGCATTTATCAACCTTAAAATATTGAATGAACACCCCAGACTTAATTTCATCACTGTGTTTCTCATGACAGCTCGGTTATCTCCTCTTAACTGGTTTTTCTTTTTTCCTTCCTCCCTCTCTTTCTCTCTCTCCCTCTCTCTATCCATCCTTCTTCCTCCCTCCCTCCCTCCCTTCCCCTCTCTTTTTTATCTCTCTCCCTCTCTCTATCCTTCCTTCTTCCTTCCTTCCTTCCTTCCTTCCTTCCTTCCTTCCTTCCTTCCTTCCTTCCTTCCTTCCTTCCTTCCTTCCTCCCTCCCTCCCTCCCTCCCTCCCTCCCTCCCTCCCTCCCTCCCTCCCTTCCTTCCTTCCTTCCTTCCTTCCTTCCTTCCTTCCTTCCTTGACATCAGTGATGCACTTTCTAAGCTAAGATCTTTGCCCACTCTCTCCTGGTGTGGTGTTTACAGGTGAAATGCCTTTGTTCTTTCCTCAGATGACTTCACTCTGTGAGTGCTCACTGCTTAAATTGCCCCTTCCTCACCCCTTCCCCTACCTAATTACCCAGTATGTCAATAACCTGTGAGATTATTTTCTTCCTCTGTCCGTAGCCCCCTAATGTAAGCACCCCCTCATCTTGGGCTTCTGATTCGTCTTCAGGACACCTTGGAATCTGCCATGATGACATATTGTCTCACAAGCAGAGTCCCCTGTTGCCAACACCGTGATGATAACCTCTGATGAAATCCTGGCGAATGTTGATGTATATTGAAATGTGTTTTCAGAACCACATTTTCGGCTTCAAATTTTATTGAAGATCTTTTCCAACGCGTGTTAACAGTAAAATTGGTGACAACATGATGGATGCTGTGCCCTTAGAAACATTCCTTTATGGCGTTATTAGAAACCCCCACTCTCAGGAAGCTGTGAACCTGCGTGGTGTACTGTCTTATGCAAACAGTGACTTCAGGGTCTAAACAACTTTATAGTCAGTTTTCAATGAGGCAAACTGTGCATCTGAAATGACAGCTATTAAAATCAAAATGCACTCTTCACTGCATTTGCGCTAGCTGGCTGGGCCCACTGGCCACTAAGGCTCGTATCTGTCGACTTCTGAGTAGATTTGAAATAGTTTTAAGGGTGCCTTAGACTTTGTTCCCTTTTGTTACTCAGTCACTCTTTTCCCTCCTGGTATTCTCTCTCCTTTGGGTTTTTAATATAAAACAGAGGCAGCACCGCAGCTGCCGTGTATCCTATGGAATAGCCCATCCTCCTAAGAAGCTCTTTATGCCTCCTTGGTCTCCATGCTGATCAAGGTGTTGCCAGGAGACACAGCAATAAAAGGCTGTGCTGTGTGACTTAGCATTCAGGTTTGATCTCTCAGCACTGTGGCCTCCTTATTCCTTTAGGATGCCAATCGTGCCCCTGCCTTGCTGGGGGCTTTGCTGTCTATTGTTTATTGATCATTCTTTCATTCACATCGCTACTAAAATTGCATATCATTAGAGTCTCCACTCTCATTTTTTGTATATTAATTTAAATCAAAAAACAAACATAAAATGTCCAACTCATGTGTGCTTCGAACATGGCGCTCTTGCAACACAGCAGGTGGTCCTTTAGACTCTCCTGAGCCAATGGAGAGAAGAGTAGCCACCATCCTTGGCTGGGTTGGAGAAGTCTCAGCAAGACCAGATGAGCGCTTCCCTGAATCACCGTTAGGTGGCTGACACCAAGCGTGGTGCAAGTTGAGCCTACCATGGCTTGCAGGGACAGAAAGTAAACATATAAACAAAGCCTTAACAATTATAGTCAGACTGTGGAGTCAGCTACAGCAATTTCCCATGCCATATGGGGAGAGGAGAGAAAGAGAAGGAAAGAAGGAGAGAGAGAGAGAGAGAGAGAGAGAGAGAGAGAGAGAGAGAGAGAGAGAGGAGGGAAGGAGGGAATGAGCTATTTAATTGTAATCCAATGGACAGAGTATCTGTGGCTCAAAGTTGAAATAGTTGTGTAACCAGATAATTGAGTATCCAAACAAAGCATAAAGGCCCTGTGCACAGGAATTCAAACTTCTAACAATTTAGGCACATCCTCCTTGACCCAACTCCAGACAAGTGAATTGCAATACTGACTTTTCTCAGCAAGCACTGGAGAAACTATTTCATGTGCCATCAATCTCCCAA
The DNA here is from genome assembly GCF_950005125.1 of Chionomys nivalis. Taxonomy (NCBI): domain Eukaryota; kingdom Metazoa; phylum Chordata; class Mammalia; order Rodentia; family Cricetidae; genus Chionomys; species Chionomys nivalis. The sequence goes on along the minus strand of NC_080100.1, from coordinate 3,149,482 downwards.
GCTCACTTCATCTACGCAGCTGAGGTTGCTGATGGTCTGTGCTTCATAGGATGAAAGAAACTGATCTTGCGATCTTGCGTCTCTCTGGCGTGTCTTCCGAGAACAAACAACCTCAGTCTAAAACTCAGACAACACAGAACAAATGTCGAGGGAGGCAGGCCATCAAACACTGGTCCAGGACCCAGACCTGCAGAGGTCATCTCAGATGAGGGACAGCGGAGAAACATTCATCATGGTGCTCTGAAGAGACTGCAGATGAAGGGGTCTTGATTCTTAGGATTTGACATCAGAGCAGTAAAGAGTATGAAACAGGAACTAAGGAAATATCAGTTAAATAAACATCACATGTACCCAAAAGAAACTGTGAAGACTCTGCATTTAAGTGTGCACACATTTACACCCCAAAATAAACAGCATTTAAAACAGAAAGAATGTGAAGTGAAAATAAATTTTTGTCAAAATAACTCAGTCACGTTTGTATGATCATAAATGAAAATAAAAACCCAGTGAAGTAAAGCATGAATAAAATAACATAAGGATCATTAGTATAAAGTTGAAACACTGGCAAGACAGATAAAAAATATTCAAAATTACCAGGGGTTTAGAGAGAAAGAGAATAAAGAATCAAATGAATTAACTAATACTAAAATAATAGTAATAATTGAAATTATAATAATAAAAAAACTTGAGAAAAGTAGCCCTTGTCTCCAGGCAGGAAAAAATTTTCAACAAAAATGAAATGTTCCTGGAGGAATAATCCTCACCTCTAGCAACAGGAGGTACCTGCCAGCTACAGTAGCTTCTCTGTGGTTTCTTTCTTTTTAGCACCAAACAATTTATGTTGAAAGGGACAAATTATGGTGAGACTTTCCATGTAACCACAGTTAACTCTGAGGACATCTGACTCACGGAGATTCCATGACAGAAAATAGGTATTTATCAGCAGTTTTCAAGCCATTCATGTGCTAGGAGTTATTTCTTTATTTCAAAGACTGGAGACTATTCTGTCCACGTCCTCAGCCTTAATAAACACCTTTCATCAGGATTCTGAGGAAAGACAGAAGTCAAGGGGAGGTTAAACTGGGAGAGACGGGTTGAGGAGGAGGCCACCGTGGGAGGTGTGAGCAGTGTAGCTCCTTAGACACAGGAAAGCTCTCATCGAGGACAGCTGCCTCTTACACTGGAGGGTGATTTTCTAGATGTTCTTTAAGGTGTCACAGGCATAAACACGGTATGCCTGAGACCCTGGAGCACTGTCCTCATATGCCTAAGGTCTGATCTCAGGACCAAAGAGCGGCCAGCTATAAGCAAGTCTCAAGTCAAGAACACAGGACTTCCTACACCTCATAGAACACCTGTGCCCCATGCCGCCTCTTAGCAAAGGGGAGGATTCCTTATGGGAGGAGAAACATCACTGAACTTCTCAGTCAAGGAGTGGAGAACTAGGAAAGGAAATGGTGGTGATGGGGAGGAGGGAAAAAAACAGAAAGTTATTGGAAGGAAGAAAGATAAAAGCTGAGTAACCGTCAACATAAAATTAGTGCCCGAAGCTTGAGTACGCAGAGTAAATACACAAGGGTTCAGCCTCCTCATGGAAATGCAATTTCGTATTCAAAAACATGTGGCTGCTTTAGCAGAAAGACACAGTCTTGAGCTCTAGGAACGGCAAAGCAGCAAGGCGATAAAGGGAACTGGCACAAGCAAAGAAAATGTCAGCGGGAAATACGATGTCCATGCAATAATTGGAAGAGATTTCAGAGACAAAGCCTTTGAGGGGAAAGGAGTAAAAGTTGCCTGATTTCAAGACACAGAGTAGTAACCAAGCCGAGAATGCTCCTGCCTTACCCTGTCGCAAGCACAATTTCAGTAAACACAATGATAGATTCGCATCCATAAAAGTGCACTGTGGGAATACAGGTGGTAGAGGGGAGACTGATGTGTCTCCAAGCACCCCAAACAGGCCAGTCACATTCTAAGATTGGGAGTCGTTTTTTCTCCCTTTTGGTGGAAAACAACTTTTGTAATTAAACTATTATTTATCATAATTTCACCAAACATTAACCAATTACACAGAAGACACACATATTTAATTCTATTTTCTCATAATTATTTTTTTATTTTTTTATTTTTTTAATTAATTAATTTATTTATTAAAGATTTCTGCCTCCTCACCACCACCGTCTCCCATTTCCCTCCCCCTCTCCCTATCCAGTCCCCCTCCCTCGTCAGTCCAAAGAGCAATCAGGGTTCCCTGCCCTGTGCGAAGTCCAAGGACCACCCACCTCCATCCACGTCTAATAAGGTGAGCATCCAAACTGCCTAGGCTCCCACAAAGCCAGTACGTGCAGTAGGATCAAAAACCCATTGCCATTGTTCTTGAGTTCTCAGTGGTCCTCATTGTCTGCTATGTTCTGCGAGTCCGGTTTTATCCCATGCTTTTTCAGACCCGGGCCAGCTGGCCTTGGTGAGTTCCCGATAGATCATCCCCATTGTCTCAGTGTGTGGGTGCATGCAAATGAAACAAAGCAGACTCCATAGCACCCCAAAGCTAAAAACTGAAAGACAGGTTCCCAGCAGCTCATTTACTGCCCGCTCCTTGCAGTCAGGCCTCTGCGTATGGCATAGATCACACTCCATATCTCACATCTGTGTGCTGTTTTGAAACCGTGAGGTGATGATGGTGTAACACCATGGTTACTGCTTCATCGTCACCACCATAAGAGCAACTTGGGGAGAACCATCCGCTGTGGATTAACACTGATTTCTCCAGAGTGTTCTATAACTCCAGACCAAAGAAACACACAGACTTTAGGAACTCTGTCACCTGGTCAGTGAGGGCTGCAGGCAGAGGGTCAGTCAGACAGGAAGGCACACAGGTGTTTAATCCATGAGAGAACTAGTTCCTTGTGAACTACAAACCAGCATTTCTATCAAGTCTGTGTCATCCCATCTGTGGCAGGGTAGGTGACATCTAGAAATGTGCACAAGTACATCTGTCTCTACACATATATGTATGTAGGTATCCAATACAGACATACATAGGCAGATACTTACATGACAGATAGATACCTAAATATATAACATATGCGATCATACATAGGTAGAAGTGTAGATAGATAATAGTTCTGTTGAGTATTCAAAATAAAGACAAGAAAGGGAAAGGGAGGGAAAGAAAAGAGGCATGGATGTTGGAGAGATGGCTCAACAGTTAAGAGCACTGACTGTTCTCTCAGAAATCCTGAGTTCTATTCCCAGCAGCCATTTGGTGGCTCACAACCATCTGTAAGGAGATCTGGTGTCCTCTTTTGGCCCACAGAGACACATGCAGGTAGAACATTGTATACATAATCCACAAGAATGACCCCAGCTAAGACCCTAAGCAACAGAGGAGAGGGTACCCGAACTGGTCTTGCCCTGTAGTCAGACTGATGAATATCTTAAATGTCACCATAGAATCTTCATCCAGCAACTGATGGAAACAGAGGCAGAGGCCTGCATCGGAGCACTGGGCTGAGCTCCCAAAGTCCAGTTGAAGAGTGTGAGGAGTGAGAATATGAGCAAAGGGGTCAAGACCACAATGGGTTTACCCATTGAAACAGTCTATCTGAGCTAATGGGAGCTCCCCAACTCCAGTCAGACAGGGAAGGTAAAAGCGTAGGTCCAAACTAGTCCTCTGATTGTGGTTGACAGTTGAATGGCTGGGGCAGACTGTGGAGACACTGGCAGTGGCACCAGAATTTATCCCTACTGCATGTACTGACTTTTTTGGAACCTATTCTCTTTGGACGGATGGATACCTTGCTCAGCCTAGATATAGTAGGGGGAGGGCCTTGGACCTTCCCCAAAGCGACGTGCCTTACCTTCTCTGAGGAGTGGATGGGGGGGGGGGGTAAGAGGCAATGGGAGTGGGAACTTGGATTACTATGTAAAATGAAAAATATAGTTTGTTTTCTTTTAAAAAATAAAAATTAAAATAAAAAGAAAGGGTAGTAAAAAACAAAAGAATCATGACTAAAAAGGGAGAGAGGGAGAAACCAGAAGAAATATTGGCTTCTTCTCCATTTCAAGGAGGGTGTTCTAAAGTATTCTAGATACTTATCAAAACTAAAGTGAAAATTTTTAGCTTTATTACATAATTCATTTCAATACATTTAACTACAAAAGGGGCTTACACAATAAGCCACATCAAGAGCCCGAATAAATAAAATTTATAAAACATGATAAGTGAATAAAACATAAATGTGGACAATAATAAGCTAATACTTTATTCATTTAGCTAAGAGCCGGCATTCTATACAGAAACCTATGATGACATCTATAGATATCATTTTTAAACGGTGAGTATTTTTTAGCATATTTTAAATTAATATTTCATGGTTAATGCTATTGGTTTTAATTTTCCCCATTTTTATTGTCCCATACAGTTTTGATGAGGAACTGAACACAGACAAGGCCAAAATTTGTTTGGGTCAAGCTCCACATACTTAGGAGGATTTTTTTTGGATGAAACAAGTTTAGCGTCAGTCCCAAGAGAGGCTTTCCTGGAGTTTGGGGGCTGAGAGGACAGGGGGACCAGGCTCTGGGGCTTTCCCGAGTGCTGATGACAATCCCAGTGTTGGGGATGTGAGATCCAAAGTGAAAGGGGTTAGTAACACAAGCCAAGAGAGCGAGGAGCAAAGGACCCATATGAAGTAGAATGGCCTCTTTTTGCCCCTCTTTTTGATATTTATTTGAAAAATCTTTTAAAAATATTTTACAGAAATATGGGTATTACCTTCTTCAGCTTTGGCTTCAAGGCTTCCCCGCTAGCTCATCTCCAGAAGGTCACGGCTGAGCTGTACAAGCCTGCCCTTCATTTAGAGGGCCTCTTGCATTCATATTTAACTTTCTTTCATTCCTGGCCTTTATTAGCTCAGTTCCCGGAGCTGGTAGCACATTTTCAACAGCAACCCTGGGAGGACGTAAATGCAGAATAATGTATCAGGACTCAAATTTGCATGGTCAAATGTCAAAAAAATTAGGCCTTCCCCAGAACCATGTCACGAGAAATAACATAAAGTGGGCAAACTCAACAGCAGGCATGCCATTATCAGTTAGTGCATGCTGTCATCAGCGCCAGCCAGCGGGAGCACTGGTCATTAGCCAGACTCTGCCGGGGAGCCTGAAATGCTTCCTCTTCCTTCTTTCTCAAGATTTTCATTTCTTCCCCATCATCTGACAATATTTCACAGAAGTCCGCAATGCGGCATTGCCTCCCTGACAGGGAAGTCGGGGCATGGAGGAGCCTGCGTGTGGGGGAGAATGCAGGGATGTTTCAGCAAAATCCACAAATGTCCACTGTCAGCTGGAGGGATGCCGGGATTGCATACCTATCGGATAAATACTCATTAAGAGTAATCACTTTATTTCAGCTCCGTAATGACATTAACAAGCCTGGAATCCAGGGAATTACACAAGTCAGAACAAATAATTGAATATTCCACTGTTCGGGAACACAGCGCCGGCCTGCTTTTATGTCAGGCCGGCTCTGAAGCCAGCACGAGCGCGCAATTAGATAATAAGCTTAAGCAGCATTAAATTGGCACCGTGCGTGCCACCACTGAGAAAAAAGCACCATTAATTGTTTGGCGCCAACCTGCTTGTAATTTCACACGATGCAGGTACAAGTGAGACTGCCTAGGTTTTATTTAAATGGACGCACACAGAGGGTTTACACAGAGCCAGCGAAGGAGAGATGAGAAGAACCTGAGGAGGAAAGTGTCCGCAGAGGCTGCTCATAAACTGCTCTCTATTTGAAAGAACAAGGGACAGGTAAAAAGTCAGCAGAATGCTTTTAAATTTCAGGTTTCCATGGTAATGTGAGCAAGTGTTATGCATGTATGCATCTACATGACGTAGGAGAAAATACACACCACACACACACACATGCACACGCATGCACGCGTGCACACACCTTTCACTTTTCTTCAAGTATTCCTACAAGACGTTATTTTTGTCAAAATTGTCCTAAAGTTTCCCAAACATGTGGATTACATAATACCAATGTAATACATACCAATGTTGCTCAGTGCTTGGCATCGCTTGTCACAGAGAATCTATGCTAATTTGTCGATGCTCAGAAAAATTGAATGAGTTTGAGTTTGGGCTGTGCATGAGAAGAGATTTAAAAACTGATTCGAGCTCCATGCACCAGATAACCTGCCTAAATTGTCTGCAGCACCGTGTCCTGAACTAGGGAGCTATCGTTTTGAAAGCCACCACCCTGTGCCACATGGGAGCTGCACTTGGTCTAGGGTTGCCTTGACTTTGAACTAATCTGAGGTAGCAAATGACAAGCACAGTTAGGAGTGCTTAAGCAAGCCGGAGATACGCTTGGACCCTGCCACATCTCTATCTACCACTATGACCAAAATAGAGAAGATGAGAGAAGCGAGAGGTTGGGGACATTGGGAGGGCTGCTCAGGAGGTGTCCTTGGTTAGCCAGCTCCCATCATGACTCTCAGTCAATGGAGTTATTCAGAAGAACCAATCAAGGCTAGTACTTGATAGGCAAATGCAATAATCATTTATAATCCTGACAGGCTGAGGGTCTCGAAGGCAAACCTTCATATACACCGTGGGTTTGAAAATAAGAGAAAGCAAATAAAGAAATCTCTATATTCTTCAGAAAATGTCTTTCCTCTCCCTAGTCCTACAATCTTCCAATCAAGGGCTTTCTTTATCACCCCAACCTCACAGCACGCAAAAGCCATTTAAAATCTATTTTTCTAAGTATCTCATTGCCTGTCTATAATTCACAAGGGTGTTTCCAAGTTATTAGTCAATAAAGGCAAAGAGAAAGGGAAGTCAGTTCCAACTCCAAGACCCTTTAGAATATGCCAATAAATTTAAGACAGCACTGAGACAGAACGTTGTGTATTTATCATATCTGTCCTGTGAAATACCTTGCAAGAAATGTGTTTCCAAGTTGCTTTCTATGTGGAAATGGTACCCAGCATGCCATGCTGTTTATGACAGGTACCCAGCCTGCCTTATGAATACCCATGGAGATGACATGTTTGCCTAGGGAACTGAAGTGAAGATTAACAGCAGTAGAAGTATTTTCTCCCTCCCTTCATTCACTTTCTCTCTCTAATTCTCGTCAAACATTTGCTCTACGAAGCAGCTCCACTGAGTGTGCATCTTTGTGTTGCAGCAATGACACTAATTGCCCTGTATCCAACAGCAATACATTTATTAGTATTTGTTGCACACCTATTTATACAGCACACACATAGGATATTCAAAGTCTTTCTTAAACTACGTCCCTTTGTATTGGCTCAACTGACATATCTAATTATGAAGCACACATCCAGGGAAAATTGCACTATATAAATGGACGATGTGATAAGAATGTACAGAAATGATATATTTAGTAGTCAGTCTATAAACAGCTGACTGAACGTCTTCTAGGCCAGGTCTGGAATCCTCTGAGGAAGTTACAGGACACACTTACGACGGTGTGTTCAGAACCCTCCCCTTACATCCCTTATATCAAGCACTGCTGCTGTGCATTAACCTCACTCATATGCCAGCCACACCTCATATTCCTGCCATTACTATCATTTGAAATGTTCTATATGTATCAATTAACAATGATAATAAATGGGCATATTTGTATTCTAATTCAACTGTTAAATAATGGATGCATGTAATGAAATGTTCATTACAAAGTATCTCATTCTATGTAAAACTTTTAGAATTTCTATCAGTTAACAAAAACATTAATTATAATGAGAAATATAATAAGTATAAATTAAACATTGAGTTTGTGTCAATTTTTTTTATTTTCTGACTTCTTTGTAATTAGATCTGACTGATGTATATCAGTAATGTTCCTCTTTCTCAAAATCTTTTTAAAACCTCCTTGAAAATCAAGTTTGCTGGCTTCACACTGTCTTAGTTTTTGCTTTAAAAAAAATCTTTGCTTTTTTTTTTTCCTTTTGAGAGGATTGTTTTAGTGGACACAAGATGCTAGGTCACTGAATTATTATCCTTTATCTCCTTTTATCTCCTTCTTTCACCATCCCTGGTAAGAAGCTCCGTGCTGCTTTTTTTTTTTTTTTTTTTTGACCTGATCGGTTTCTACCCTCTAGCGATTCTCCGTTTGTCTTTGGTCTTCTGCCAACTGTAACCGTTTTCATGATTGCTCTCCAGTTCTTGGCTGTTCTGTCGTTCTGTTCATCTATCCCTTTCTCTGGCAGTGAACCTTGCTACCTGATTTCCTGGTCTCGAATGCCCCCACCTTGTTCTCTGGAACAATCTACAGTCACACAGCATATCACTTTTAAGGGGAAACACATATGATTCTCTCAAGTGACCATCTTGTTCCTGGCTCATCTCTAGATTTAGCCAGAAGTTCTGGTAGTTAGTGAGTGTATACACCTGAGAACTGTGCCTTGGTCCACATCCAATGCAGAGGCATCTGGAGCTTGGAGGGGGCTCCTCTGGTACCTGAGGGACACAGCTCAGCTTTCCTCACCACCCTCACTGGCTTTCTGCTTTCTTGAAGCAGTTCCTTAATGAAGCACTTCCCACAAATCCTTGCTTCAAAGTCTGCTTCTGCTTCATGAACTCCAAAGAAAGAGATCATATTATTAAACGTTCAGTTTTAAGAAGCATGTCTTCCTATTTATTTAGCTTCTGGGAGATATGCCTGATTTACTCAACCCACTAATATTAAAATAGAAATCTACATGTGAATCTTTTGGCTTGAAGTTAATTACTTTTTAAGTTTTCTGGAATAAAATATAATTACATCATTTCTCCCCATCTCACTCCTGTAGCCAACTCCTCGCACATCCCCCTGGCTCCCTCCCAAACATTATCAATGTTACATGTTTATCTATCAAAACAAATAAATATGTAAACACTGCCTAGTGAGCCCATTCAGTGTTGGTGTTGGTGGTGTTGGTGTTAGGGTGTGCGTACGTGCGTGCGTGCGTGTGTGTGTGTGTGTGTGTGTGTGTGTGTGTGTAGGAGTGACCACTTGGTTAATGAGTTAGGGGAATCAACATGGGAAAAAAAAAACATTCTCCCATCTCATCAGTCATTAATTGCCACTAGTTTTTCTAGAGAGGAAGGGACCCTATGAGATTTTGCCCATCTATGTTGTCATTGTTCAATTCTTTTCCAGGCACCATTTTGTTGACATTTTATAGGTGTAGATTCACTGTAGAATCTAGTAGACACAGTTTGGCAGAAGACTTCCTGGTCTTCTGAATCTTGGAATCCTTGCTTTGTTTCTTCTCTAACGTTCCCCGAGTCTTTGGCTTAGGAATTCCATTGTAGATGCAACCCACAGTCGGTTCTCTGCATTTTGACAGTTGCAGACTTAAGCAATATTCTGCATCTGGCATCTGGGGGGATTCTCTAATGAGAGAGGAGAACTACACATATCTATGGGTATACAGATAAGCATTTAGAATGCACTTAGGAGTTACACAGGTTTAATAAAGTGGTGGTAATAGGTACTCCTTTAAGATGCACAACCTCCCTAGCCTCGGGGAGTTGGCTAGGTTTCTAGTACTAGGCATGATTTACTCCCTGTTGAGTGGGTCTTAAGGCCAATTAAGTAGCTGTTGGTTACTGCCAAGATATAAGTGCCACTATCACACCTTTAGGGATATCTTGCTGTGTCCATCATTGCTGTGGTTCATAGGCTCACAGCTGAGCAGGGCTATTGATTGATGTGAGTTATATTAATAAAATCGTCTTAAGTAGGAGGAACAACAATTCCAGGTTTCCCAGCTCCAGTCCATCTTTCTCTTAACACTGAAAACAAACACTGTTCCAACAAGTTTCCATTTCGGGGAACACAGTTCATGCAATTGGGATCTCCAGGACCCTTGCACTGCCAGCCTGTCTTCCTCTTGCCTGGCCTTACTTTGGATGTCTGCATAGCTGGCCTCACCCTTGCCAGCTTCTATGTAGCCTTAATGGCTCTTGTCAACTCTCCCAATGACTGACCTATATTCTCTCACGTCCACTGATGAAATTTGAAACAGTTCTCTTCTACAATAGATTTGGATTTCGCTTTTGACAGTGCCGCCAGACGGGATCATCTGGGCCTAGAGGGGGATGGGACCACTGGTTCTCTTCTGCTACAGGAACAGCTGTCACTAGGCCGTTCAAACAGTGTTGAGTTGCATCCCTCTCAACACTCAGTTCTGAGTTGAACTCCATGCTTCTTGGAGAAAGTGATCAATCACATGCCATATGTCAGCTATCTGTCCCAGATGGATCCCTGACGACTTATTTAACAAGCAGACACTGGGCCAACGTGAGTGAAGAGGTCCATGTGAATGAAGCAACCATCTCAACAGTGTTCCTGGACCAGGGACTCTCAAGGGTGTCTCTCAGACCACAATAGGGCAGGCGCCACCTGAAAATGTGCTGCAAATTTAATTATTGAGACCTACACCAGGTGGCCATATCTAAACTCTGGTTGAAGCTTGAACTAGGCCACACCATAGCAGGGAAATCCTGATGCATGGTCAAGGCTGAAATAACATTCTAATATTAAATGCAACCTCGATCATGGATTTGAGAGAAGAGAAGCAATTTTCACAGTCATGAAGTATAAGCACCTTAGCTCCATATTTGCAATGGTAATCACTCAACATTTATTCAATGAACCTGAAGTATACTCTGCTAAACAGAGAGACAGCCACTTACTTGAGATTTCTATAAGGTCAGCTGTTCCTGAGTGTGGTGTGAGGACTCATTGGAGGTCTTGGTCTGAGATATCATCTCCACCTTTCCTGGCATGAACTGTGCTCCCTGTGGTGTTTGGATCCACGCCTGCACAGCAGACAAATGAGAACTCTTTTGGAGCCCTGTGATATCAGCATAAGCTACACATCTCTTCGTATTTCATCTAAGAAGTGCTCTGCACTTGCAGTTCAATCCTGTGTTCCTTGTGAGTTCTCACTCCTTCAGGCCGTTGGCCACTGTTCAGAAACCTGTGTACAGTCTCCCTTTACATACATACATACATACATACAAAGTGATTAACAGGTGCACTGCCCACAGGCATTTCCCTACCTCTGCTGTCTTTTATGAATGTCTCAGATTGTCTGAGTGTTGGGTCTCCCACACTACAACTTAACTGCTGTTGACGCTTGGATGTCTAGTCTTTCCACGTTCCCACCAGGACTTCTGCCGGCCAAATGATAGACCGTGACCTGGAACTGGAACCGCACAAACCTCTCATTGTCACTCAGTTTTCCAGATACTCTGCCACAGCAGCTGCAAGGGGAAAGGACCTCTTTCTATACTTTAGACATCTTTCTGTCTGTCTCCCCTCTCCTTCTCCCCTCCTCTTCCCTCCGCCTCCACTCTTGCTCTGTTAGAAGAAAAAGCCTCAGAATGCAGCCCAACCTTCACTGAAAGAAGAATCCTCTCATCTCAGCCTCCTGAATGCTGGGATTATGGTGAGTGTACCATACCTGTAAAAATAGGAAGTCTCATTTCCATTAGCAGCAAAAGGCAATGGTAAATAAAGGTGATATCATTGAATGAACACAAGATGCAGCTTCTTCACAGTTTAACTTTGGTACCTGTTGCTCATTTGCAGATGGACTTTGACAATAGCACTTTGGCTATTAGCCACATTCCTCTCAGTCTTAACCCTCTCTATAGCTTACAGGTGTCTTTGAGCCAGCACCGTGTTAGCCTTTCTTATCTACAAGATAGCACAGGCTGCCCCACACAGCAGGGTTCCTTCTGTTCTGCACAAGGCCTGGCCTTCTCATGCAAATGGCAAGTTTTAAAAAGATATTAGATTAGCCAGGATTGTCTACACATTGGGACCTTCTGAACAGATGACAGGGCAGGGTTTTCACGCAGAGCTGGCATTTAAGAGCATGCTGTCCCTGAGGATTTGATGTATTAGTTGATCTTTCCCCTGACAGCAAGCATTAAAGATTCCTTTCAGTATTTAAAACAGTAAAGAGACAAAGGTGTTTGCTCTATTCTTTCCACATTAAATCATTCCATTTCAAATTAGCATTCAAGAGTTGGTTGAGGAGAGTGAAGACCATCGTCACAGTGTGCTCTGCTGAAAGACAATGACGTATGGTGAACTTGACATCAATTTTACAACCAGAACACTCTCTGTTGCAGAACAATGTCTGCACCTTCAGAGTCGCTGTAAACACAAGAGAAGAGATGGCAAGGCTGTGTGGCTTTGAGGCACTCTTTGCCAGATGAGTGGTGGGCATAGAGGCAGGATGCTGACCCTCACCCTGACTCCAAGCCCAAGAGTCTCAGACATTTATGAAGCCGTGGCCTTGGTTTCCTGCCTGCCTATTCCATAGAAGCCTGCTTGCCCTGTAGCTTTAAGAACAGCTGGACACAGAGAACAGTGTAGCTAGCGTGGGCTCATGGGAGAAATATAGAAGAAGTCTGTCCCAAGTGCTGTCAGCTTTGGCATTTCATGATGGACTCTTTTAGTAATAGCAGGGAACCATCTTGATATACAGCAAACATACCACACACACACATGCACACATGCATGCATGCATACACATGCACATACACGCACACACATGTTTTACCTTTTGGTTTTCTTGGTTTTTCTTGTTCATACTTCATACACCAAGTATCCAATGAAGTGATGACACCTTGCACCCAGAAAAATGGGCACATCTTCTGTGAGAGGAAGTACACCAGTGCCACACAGCACCCACGCCCCTGAGCCCTGCTGATCTCGCCTTGGCTTCCCAGCTGGGCCCTCTTCCCTGACTTATCTCTTGCTGTCATCTTTTTGCAACTGGTGGAAACTCAGATTTCTTAACAGAAACACCAGAAACAATATTGACAAACCACTCATTTCCAGGTCGCCAGACTCCTTTGTCCCATTGTCCATGGCCTATACAAATCTTCAACTATATAATCTCTAAAAAATGTGCATGAGTACATTTCTTCTTTTTTTTTTTTTAAACAATGCCCTCCATCTTGATGCCTATAAAATATTTCTAAAGCCATTGCTCAGGTAACCAAGGATTTCCGTGGTGAGTCCTCAGTCCATTCCCAGTGACTTTCTTCAGTGTGTGCTGGGTATCAATCTTCCACGGGGTGTGTAACGAGCAAAGACTCGCTTCCGTCCTTCAGGCCGTCTGCTCCTTCAGTGCTATTCCCTGGTCTGTGCAGAAGCTTTTTGATTTCACACAACCTTACTTGTCAATTCTGGGTATCATTTCCTGGGCAACTGAAGTCCTCTTCAGAGAGCCCTGGCCTCTGCCTGTCTTGAAGAGCTTCCCCTGTGTTTCTTCCCGCTCTTTCGAGTTGCAGATTGTACCTTGAGGTATTTTTTATGTTTCTGAGTTGAATTTTGTACAGGATAAGTTTTCATTATCGTTTGCTGGAAAGTGGATATATTTGATGCTCATTACATTAAGTGAAATAACCCAAAATCGGAAAGATGAATATCACGTTTTCTTTATCTTTTTGATGGATCCCAGTTTTTGTAAATAGACACACACATACCACACACACACACCACATTAGAGAATGTAGAAGGGAGATGATGGGGGGAGCAAAAATAGCTGACAAGAAGGAGAAATAGCAACGAGCAGAAAGATTGATCAGGAGCCGAAGGCAGGCAAGTGCATGATGTACTTGAAGGAAACTGGCTCTCTGAAACTTAAGACTATTGATGTTGATTAGACAGCACTGAAAAATATACAGGTCATATGCATGTCCCTCATCACGCCATGAACTTCCTTCTTCCGTTCCAGTTCATGCTCTGCATGCCTAACTCAAAACACTTTCTCTGAGAGCAACCAAGCCCTTCTCCTTTATGAAGCATCTCTTCTCTATTCTGAACTCAAAATGTTCTTTTCCTTGACGGAATCCAGAGTGATGTGTCGATGGCAACAACTGAGCTCCCATGATGCTTCCTTGTGCATTCGCATCCCCCGGACTCACCAGTTTGTACACATAGAGTGGAGCTGTGACGTAGACCTATTGGTAATTATTAATTGTTGTGACTCTTGCCTCGGTCTCCGGATTTGTGCCTCCCCCTCCAGCTCAGAACTATCTGCATTTTTAAGATTGGTGGCCAATGGTCAAAAGTGTGTATTGTGTGTCTAAAAACTGCCATGCTCACAGACGGAATCGGGAGGACCCTTCTAAGAGGAGTCAGAGCATGATGCACTCGTGCGGTTCAGCTCAGCTCCAGAGGGTTAACGTGAACACAGTTGTGTCTCAGTGCTTCTGAGCGCCTCTCCCTATATGGAAAGCGGTTGAAGGGTTGCAGGCTGAAGCGGGGTGTCTGCTCCAGAGTGCCAGATGGAGGAGCGGTACGTTTTACCAACTAAGGTGCTAGGTTTGAAATAAGATAGAGAACACTGGAGAATTTAGGTGCACAAACAAAATACACCTGACACAGTTTTAGTTAAAATTTATATTAAAATACCAGAATTGAGTTAGGGATCGGGTTGGCGGAGGGAGGCACCCACACCTGCCCCATATTTTAGCGTGAGTGATTATTCAGGCAAGCACCCTGTGCCTGCAGCTGAAAGCCATTCTGAATAAATTGCATTCTGATAAGTATTCGCCTTGAATACCAAGTTCCCTGCCTTAAATCAACACAAAGTGAGGACTGCAGCTCAAAGGAGGGGAAGCCACCGCTTAACTGGAGCCCCACCTCCAGGCGCTCTTGTTTGCCGTATTTTCTATAAATGTAGTGTAAAATGGGGGTAGCCTACCTCCTGCATTCTAGATTAGTATTTTATTTTATTTTTAGTCAAATTCAATTTGTAAATCACTCCAGGCATGAATGGGGTAATACACCCGGTGGGGCTGTTCTGGATTAGATTAATATTTTAATAGGAAGAAATTTAGGTTTTCAATTTTGGTCAAGATGCATGGTTTTTGTTTGCTAATAGATGTGTTGTTTCAGCCACATATGTAGAGAAGCGCCGAGATGAATTATTGGGATTGTATATCTCACGCGTGGGATGGGCCCATGTTCTGGAGAGGGCCAGGAGGATGAGGCAGCTCTTCCCACAAACCGGGGTGCTGTGGCCTAAATACGGTTGACCTTGAAGAGATTCTTTCGTGTCATACATTGTAGCTGTCAGTCATGATCTAGGCCATCGGATGAGGAAGAAGAACCATCCCAAAGAGAATTTGACTGATGAGTGAATCACAATTGATCAATCTGTAAACATGGCCGGCTTACTAACTCCTAGGAGACCTGAAACGCGTTCTGTATTGACTTATTTTCTGTTGCTATAGTGAAACACCCATGACCAAGACATTGTGTGGGAGGATGAATTTATTTGGCTTAAAGTTTCAGAGGAGTAAGAGTCCATCATGGTAAAGAAGTTGGCCGCAAGCAACACCCATGAGAGCTCACACTTACTGAAATCAAGATGAAGGGGGAGGAGAGGATGGGAAAGAGGGAGAGGGAGGAAGGATGAGGGAGAGAGATAAAGATAGGGAGGGAAGGGGAGAAGGAGAGGGGCACAAAAAAGGGAGAGGAAAAGGGAGAGAGAGGGAGTAATGGGGGAGAGAGGGGAAGGGGAAAGAAGGAGGAAGGGAGGGAGAGAGGGAACTGGGCATGGCACAAAGCTTTCTGCTTACAAAGACTGCCTCCCTGTGACATACTTCTTCCAGCAAGCATGCACCCCTAAATTTCCCCAAACAACACTGGGAACCAAGCATTCAAATGCCTCCATAAGGAATGTTTCACATTCAGAACACCAGAGAAACCCCAGAAGCTTAGTTCCACAACCTCGTTCTCTGTGCCATGGAGGCCAAGTGGACAGCTGGGTCCTAAGTTTTAGTTACAAGGATAAGGAGGTACTTAGACAAAATTCCTTGTCATCAATAACTTGCTTTTATTTACTGACCATCCACAGATCATTTAATATTTACTGAATGATCTTGAATGTAGAACAAAAAGGGCAATACATTGTCCCTCTAATGCTAGGCTAAGTTGCGTCTGTAAGGGACAGCCAACATGCCAAGCATCCCAACGTGGAGTTGGACTGAGCACAGACACGTTAGGAAGACTCTCAAACCCAGGAAATTTCTGGTGGTTTGGCTAGTGGGTAAGCATGTGGACAATATACCAGAGAGAATTATGAAAATTTCAATGCATTTCTTAAATATTTTAAATATGGTATTTTTCCCGGGTAACCCTTACCTGGGTATTTGTCATTGGACTATTGGACAGTTACATGAGTGAAGGCTACAGAAGACTCTATATTTCCCCTCTATTGGGTAGGGGATTTTTAGAGCCCCTGACTGTCTGTCTACCTAACACTGCACACTTATGACTGTGTGCACACTCACTACTGTGTCAGTATGGAAACCTTGGTGGTATCTAATCTACAGACCCACATGACAAAGATGGGTTCCTGTTTACCTACCTCAAGAAGACATGGCCCCTTTACCTGCCTGCCTGACTGCCTTTCAGTTGGGGCCCTGAGGAAGCTTCTGCCACGGGGTTGTGCACAAAGCATTGGCCATCCTGCTTGTCTCCACCTCCTCACAAAGCAGGGGACTGACAGTTCTCTCTCTCTTTCCCCCGTCTGGGGAAGTTCATCGGAGGTGCCAGAGACACACGGGGCCGCATGGTCCTCACTGTGTCAGCTTCTGAAGGGATTTCTCAGGCACATCACCCGACTTGTGTGTAAGCAGCACATGTATTGAGTTTTTGTTACTCCAACTCAAGCAGGAGTTGGTCAGATGTTGAATGTGCTGGGGCTGAGTGTGTGTGTGTGTGTGAGGGGGTGCTGGTGTGTGCTGATGTGTGTAGGATTGTGGGGTTGGACTAGACATCCTTTCTTTTGGGCTACCAACCAGCTCCCAAATCATGACACAGAGACATATTATTAGATTTTTATTATTTAAAATCTAAAAGATAAAAGACTTTTATTTCAATAAGCCTATGCATCACAAAGTCTATTTATACATATTTGTTAGAAAATACACATATTTGCAGGGTCTTTTCTTTCTATATATGTTTGTGCATACACATCTCCCATAGGCAAGATTTTTTTAATTGTTTTATATTTTTCTCGTCTCCCATCCCTTCCTCTCCCCTCCTCTTCTACCCTTTCCCATAGTCCCTACACTCCCAATTTACTCAGGAGATCTTGTCTTTTTTCTAGTTCCCATGTAGTTTAAATCCATGTATGTCTCTTAGGATCCTCTTTGTTGTCTAGGTTCTCTTTCTGGGATTGTGAATCGTAGACTGTTTTTTCTTTGCTTTATGGTGACAACTTATTCTGGAGAGGATGTGGGATAAAGAGAACACTTCTGCATTGTTGGTGAGACTGCAAGCTGGTACAGCCCCTTTGGATATCAGTACTGTGATCCCTCAGAAAATTAGGAAACAACCTTCCTCAAGACCCAGCAATACCACTTATGGGTATATATCCAAAGGATGCTCAATCCATACCACAACAACATGTGCTCAACTATGTTCATAGCAACATTGCTTGTCATAGCAAAAACCTGGAAATAACCTAAATGTCCCTCTACCAAAGAACTGATAAGGAAAATGTGGTACATTTACACAATGGAGTACTACACAGCAGAAAAAAAATAATGACATCTTGAAATTTGCTGGCAAATGGATGGCTCTAGAAAGCATCATACTGAGTGAGGTAACCCAGGCCCAGAAAGACAAATATCATATGTACTCACTCATAAGTAGCTTTTAGACATAAAGTAGTATTAATTTTGAATGCATGTTTCTGGCTAGTTCTTTTTTACTTAAATTTACCTGTTTCTCTTTGTCTACCTTTTGCCTTGGCACTCATTACCTTTCTAACCTCTGTGTTTCTCACTTTCACTGCTTCTGTGTCTGGCTGTTGCCTGGCTTCTGGTCCCTGGTGTCTCCCTGGCTCTCTCCTCCTTCTCTTCTCTCCTTCTTCCTCTTTTTCTTTGGAAACTAGATTTCTCCTTTTACATATGCTTTCTGCCTGACAGCCCCACCTATCCTTTTTTTCTGCTTAGCTGTTAGCCATTCAGCTTTTAATTCTGCCAATCAGGTGCTTTTGGCAGTCAAGGTGAAACAAATGCAACATATCTTTACATAATTATATCGATGCAGCATAAACAAATAACACACCTTTGCACAGTCAAAGTAATGTTCTGCAGCATAAACAAATGCAATACATCTTTGCTTAGTTAAATGATATTCCACAGCATGGGGTGGAGGTGTGCATGTGTGTGTGCGGTGCTGGTGTTTTCATGTGTGGGTGTGGAGTGCTGTTTTCTGCAGGTATGGGGTGCTGATGTGTTTAGGTGTGGGGGGCACTGGTGTGTGTGTCGGGGGGTTAGAGAACAAAGTCATGTGTTACTGTTCAGGAGCTTCCTAACTTTTTTTTTGAGATGGGGTCTCTCACTAGACTGAGATTCATCGACAATGAGACTGTAAGCATTGAAGCATGTGCCATCATGCCTATTTTGGGGGGGGGGGCATTATGAGTGTTCTGTGTCCATGTATGCCTTCATGCCAGAAGAGGGCATCAGATCCCATTATAGATGGCTGTGAGCCACCATATGGTGGCTAAAAATTGAACTCAGGACCTCTGGATGAGAATAGTCAGTGCTCTTAACCACTGAGCCGTCTCTCTAGCCCCCCATGCCTCATTTTGTTTTGATTTTTTAAAATGTGGGTTATGTGTATCAAACTCAGGTCCCGTTGTTTGTAAGGTAAGCAGTTTACTGACTGAGTTAACTCCAATTATTTCTGCATCTACATAGGTTGATGTAGAGTCATATCTCTGTAATAAAATAATCCATATAAAGGTCACTGAGCTAATAATGTTTGAGTGTTAAGCTTCTACTCTGGGGTTACCTCGCAATGGGAAACATCGCTATTAGAAACATCGCTTCTCGTAAAGCAATGCTGCTCATATTTGTGTTGATATTCTTTTCACCATGAACCCTACCCTCGAATGAAGCACTGCATGGAGAAGTTAGAACAAACCAGATGAGCCAGGATGCACCTCTGGGTAGCACGCTCAGCTAGGGAACACAGAGTCCTAGGTATGACCTTAGTATCGCACACATTAGAAATAAAAACAAACGAATCAGATAAAGATATCATGAAGAAGTGTTAAGGAGATCATGGGGATGTTGTGGGGTCTTCCTAGTCTTATCTTCTTGAAGAAAAGAATTCAGTCAAGAGGCATAGACGCTGAGCAGTTCATGGAGCAGAACAAAGCTAATTCTCCAAGGAAAGTTCGGAGCTACCTCGAAACAGGGAGGACCCTAGTGGACTCTGTGATATCTTACAGGATTTCATGAGTATGCATCAGTTGAATTGCGTATTGAGGGTAAGCTGATACCTTTGCTTTCCCAAATCATGGTAGACCAGATCACTCTTAGGGCATTTCCTTCCTTGCTCTCCACAAAAGGCAAGTGTGTCAAAACCATAATGCTTTTCAGGATATAGGCCCTGGCTCTCAGCACAAAGGGAATGCCCTGGAGCTGTAGGTTAGATACAGAGGGAATAAGCTAGCTGCAGTTCCAAGGACGCTTAACCACAGACAGACAAACGGGGTGTTTTGACGGCGTGCAGACACAGCTAGCTACCAAGGGCCAGATGCAGTTTCTCAATTACTCCTGTCTAG
The DNA here is from genome assembly GCF_950005125.1 of Chionomys nivalis. NCBI lineage: Eukaryota > Metazoa > Chordata > Mammalia > Rodentia > Cricetidae > Chionomys > Chionomys nivalis. Next base: position 3,129,839 of record NC_080100.1, on the reverse strand, counting down.
CCCCTTGCCTGCCTGGTGTCATTTCCTCTTACATTACCTTTAACCCTAACATTTGTTTCCACTATCATAGAAAGAAAAGGGTTAAACCACTCTTGACTTGAAGTCACCCATCACCCAGCGATCAGTGAGCAGAGGCCTTGAACAAAAAGGCTGTGAACAGAGCTGTCTGAGGGGGGGACTCTTCAGTGAGAATCCCATTTTAATAGCTTCCTGGTTTCAGTGTAACATGACCCTGCCCACATCCTGCTAGACAAGAGGACCGAATGGGCTGTTTCTGGGTGTGTAGCAATCGCCGTAATCACGAGTGACGGTTTCATCTGTGGAGACCGCAGAATCTTCTGAAATAGGAAGAGTTGGCCCAGTGAACTTGTGAGTCTCACGGTTGCTTAATGCAAAATCCAGACATGATTTTCTAAGCACACATTGTGACCCGGAGTTAAAGATATTATGCCATCATTTGGCAATGCAAAGCTGAGCTGAAAGTGGGTATTAGCATTCACCACCAGGGAATACCTCGGCCTTCGCACATCCCAAGGCAGAAGCTGCGTGAGCTTCACGGGGCTATGTGCAGCTCAGAGTACACACCTGTGCATGCATATTGCCCCAGCATGCTCAGAATTGCATCAGCAGAGCCGGGCAGTGTCTGTCTACCATCCAGACTGTCGGCATCATGAAGTATCCAGACTGCCGTGAACTGTCAATCTCAGCCTCTGCTTCTCCTCTGTGCGGTTTATCTGTATTCCATATGCAAATTCTCCAGTGAATGATTTTCCTGTTTGGTAAGCTAGGCTGCACCTGTAACATGTGAGATTGAGTTAGAAATGACAAGCAGACAAGCACCAGGCACATTATCTTGACAAACTCAGCCTCCCAAAATTACCCTGGGCCTGAATTATTAAAATAGCAAGGAATATTTCACTCAGTTCTGCAGAATGGTCCTAATTGTCCACTTTAGCTAAATCCTTTCAGTCTCTGGGCTGGTCAATTTACATCGGTGGCTTGCAAATTCCTCAAGTCCCATTAGGAAAGAGCGGGATAGAAACCCATTGCACCCTCATTTATTTTAATAACCTGCCAAGCAGACATGAAAATGTTAAAATTGGAATGCTATAACATGACAGGATCCTAGCTTGTCAGAGCCACTTTTTAATCTGGTTAAAATACGTTCTGTCTCCCTTTCATGTCTCCTCAGGTAAGTGGGGAACTAATTGTCAAATTACTAATTTTGTTGGCATTAGTATCAAGACTAAGACAAGAGGAGCTTGCCCTGGTGAGGGAGATATTTATTCCTTTCACAAACTTCTGCCGACAGATAGGAAAATTACCCTGCAATAAAGGAAGAGTTAAATGTATATGGTTTGCTAGCTATTTGGTGTAAGTAGCTCTTGTAAGAGCTGTTTGTTAGGAGTGTGAGCTGAACACCAGTCCTCGGCATCATCTGGTTGTTGTGGTTTGTAGTGCACAAGCCACCCTGACAATACCCAAAGTATGGACCTCGTGCTGAAGGAACTTGGATATGTGTGTGCACTCTCTATGTATGGCAAGAACTCTCTATTCCTCTACTTTGTGTTATACTGAATTCTGACTGCTGACCTGGTAAAATTTAATGGTCTTTCCCATTACTCTACAGTGTTCCATGGGATGATCAATTGGGAGGTGATCTTACTAACAGACTGTATATTGTGGATCATTTGACTTGCCCTGAAATAAGTCTTTTATGATACTTCGTGAAGAGTGTTCACACAAGGGAAGGCCAGGCCCTGGCAGACCTAAGTCACTAAAAGTTCTATAGGAGAGAGAAATGATGTCTCCTGGGGGATGTGGTCAGTATCCCTCCTGTGCTTTCTCTTCTCCACTTGCAGGTGAAAATGTCCCCACAGCTCTGGGCCTGGGCTTCCATGTACTTACTGGATTTTACGCTCAGATGAGCTCAGGACTCCACACAGAGGCAAGTCTGCTGTATAAGCAGATGGGAGAAACATCTCACAAGCCAATAGGGCTGCAATATTTTGAATTGGTGGAATTTCTGGAGCATACCTCTCCTTTTATTTCTGGAGAAATTGAACTATGAACTTCCATTGTTTGTGACCTTTGATTTTCCAGGAAAGAAATGTCCACTTTCTAAAACAAACTTTAATTTTCAACATTAGGCATTTATTGATGAACTATAGGATGCCACTGATTTGCGTCTCCGAAAAAAATTCAACATATTGGGAATCTACCTCTGTGGTGTAGTCCCCATCCAGCAGAGCCAAGGTTATGACTTCAGCCACCAGGAATGAGTGAGAAAAATGAGCATATTGTCTTTGTTATTGTTATGTTTTCCTTCTGCCATGCTTTATGAATCATTTCACTATAAATTTCAAAGTAAAATTGCTACAGCATTACATATCTTGGTAAGGTGTAATATCACTTTTCCCTCAGGAGAATCCATTTTGGTACTTTAGGCAAGACCGCCATTCTTCCTTTCCTATACAGTGCTGCCTGCAGAGCGGAAATGTGCAGTGTTTGTGTGTGTGTGTGTCCAGACGATCTATTTACAAATAGATTTGAAACTTTTGTGTTAACGTCAAGGTGCTTTTTTTTTTTTCATCATCCACAAGATCTAGAAGAACAACAAATGTGGAAATTTCATGATAATTCCTTTCAGGACAAAATTCAAGATGTGACAGCAAGATGGCAGAGTGCGGGTGGAGGGTGGACCGTGAGCGGGTGGAGGGTGGCCCGTGAGCGGGTGGAGGGTGGCCCGTGAGCGGGTGGAGGGTGGCCCGTGAGCGGGTGGAGGGTGGCCCGTGAGTGGGTGGGAGAGCACACACGCAGAGCCCAAACACAGGCATGAGCAAATACACTGACGGCCTTGGCTCCCCAGGAAGAAACAGTCAGTAAAGGGTTCCACTATGAAGGAAAAATGGGTTTCTATCAATGAGCCCAGAAAAGTTAGATGCACACACATTACATTTCTCACAATCTTACCTCAAAATGAATTATAGATCTATATGCAAAATATAAAACTATAAAATTCCAGAACAAATAACTATGGGAAGAAGTCACTGAGTGAATGGCACTAATGCTAAGATACATCATGGCCGACCCTAACAGTGGCAGTTTCTCTTCCAGGGCACATAGCATGTGGTAGTCACAGGTTCCTGTGGCAAATAATGGGAGTAGGCACAGGTTTCATGTTTTGGAGTAGAAAGGGTTTGTTTGCTCCCCTGATATTCATGCCACCTTTGCAGAAATGAGCATTTTCTCCAGGTCAGCCATTACTGAAGCACTCAGAGTTCGTAGTCAGGTGATCGTGAGGACTGTTGTTTGCTTTAGTACCCAGCACAGCACCTCCCGGAGCTATGAAATTTGGTCAGCAGTGATGAACCATCCAGGTGAACACCAGCTTGGTTTTTGCATGTTCTATGACTCAAGTATGTGGTATGTTAAAATATCTAAAATTATTTATTGTACCAGGTTTTTTCCTTTACGCCACCAACCAACTCCCAAATCATGACACAGGGACTTCTTGTTAGTTTTGGATGCTCGGCCTAGTTTAGGCACATTTCCGGCTAGCTCTTTTTACTTAAATCAACCTGTTTCTCTTTATCTAGCTTTGCCTCAGGGCTTATTACCTATCTTTCTTCTGTACACCTCCTTTCACTGCTTCTCTAGCTGCCGGTCCCAGGTGTCCCTCATTCTCTCCTCCCTAGTCTCTCCTCCTTTCTTCTCTTCCCGAGCTTGGATTTCTCCTATTTCTTCTATCTCCCTGCCAGCCCCACCTATCCTTTCTCTGTCCAGCTATTGGCTGCTCAGCTCTTTATTAGACCAATCAGGTGCCTTAGGCAGGCAAGGTCAAACAAATACAAAACATCTTTTCATAATTAAACAAATGAAATGTAAACTTTTACCAAGTTAAAATAATATTCTACAACTTTTCATGCCCACTTTGTGCTGTCCATATATTCCTGATCATAGGTCTTTCTGTTGGAGCATGGTCACTTTATTAGGGCTGTTTCTTAAAGCCAAACTGCTCTTCCTCTCTTAGTAGTTATTAATTGCCAATAACTGCTCACCTGCAGCTAGGACTTTGTGCCCACAGCCTCTCCATATCCAGACGACTCTAATGACCTCCTATGGTCTCCTTGGTCACTGTACACTTTTTTTTTACTCTTACTACATGAAAGCAAACAGTCATATACAGTTTATATAATATCAAATAATCAGCCTTAAAATTACATACATACAAGAACTATTAAATTGATTCTTCAGGTTGTATGTATGTATTTATACACACATTTCTTTGATTTGAAAAGTAGAATGCAACAGGGTAATAATGAAAAACCATAGAAATATCTATGAATGACATTTAAATAAAAATCAATACACTATTCGTAACTCAAGCCCAGCTATTTATTCCAAGGGTAATATTGAGTGATTACAGAAGGTTCATGATAGAGATTGGAACCTGCTTCAAGTTCTAAAATCAACCAACAAAACAAACACAAACAAACAAAAACTATCTCCTAATTTAATTCTACCAACATCTACTTTTTACCCTACAGGAACAATGGATTTCTAAACTTAAACCTATGTATATAAGAAATTTGCCCCTGAAGTCACGTTTCATGCTAAAGGATGAATGGCTGTGGGTGCAGGCCAATGGTTAATGCTTGCTGACCTGCTGCAAACCATGCGTCACCGCTCAGTGTTACAAGAAAGAAAAATGAATGGCACCTCCCTTGACTGAGCTTCTGTATGTGTCTCACCACTTACATTTGAGCTTTATTAAAGGGTTGGCCCATCCAGGAAGAGAAGGGGGGGGGGGAAGAAGGAAGGAAGGAAGAAAAGAGAGAGAGAGAGAAAGACAAAGGAGAAAGAGAGATAGTGAGAGAGGAAGGAAGGAAGGAAGGAAGGAAGGAAGGAAGGAAGGAAGGAAGGAAGGAAGGAAGGAAAAAAGGAAGGAAGTGCACCCAGACAGGAAGATTGAATCCATTATTTCCCAAATGATACTATCATCAACATAGACATCTCATAGAATCAATGGAAGTTCCTGGAGCTTGTAAGTAATCCCATCTCGGGAATCACAGAACAGGAAAACGTACAAAATAAAATGTGTTTATCTCTTGGGCCTGTCATTGTTTGCAATAATCTACCCATGAATTATTTTAAAATAATTTTAACAATGCATTTCATTCCATGTTTTTTATTTTAAATATGAAATTATATTGAATTTTTAAAATTGACATTTCCCCCTTAAAATACAATCTCATCATGTTGAGGACCAGTTTAGTATACACTATTCAACTTCACTGACTGGCTTTGGGGTATTTTTTGTTTGATTGTTTGTTTGTAAGCTCTTTTTAATGGGACTGAGCAGATCCATGTTTAAATTTGAGGATATGATACTCCATTTGATGAGACTACAAAACTTCACTATAAAATGAGGAGTTCTATACTATATTTGAAGGTTCTGAGTTTGGAGGTTGTAATTATTTTTAAGGTCACTCACTCCAAGTGTGAAAGCATTCTGCTTGTGTAATGACTGTGATACTTGAGGCAACAGTTCAGAGGCCCAGTCTTACCTTTGAGAGTAATTCTGTATTCTATAGTTAGTTGCATAGGTGAAACTAATTGCTTGTTTAACTTAAACAGAGGAAGCAAGTTATAGGAATAGAGGAAGTGTCAAAGTACATTTTTTTAAAAAGTCGTAGTCCTAGTGATCTTTCTTTTCGTCATCTCTGGAGAATTTGAACTTCATTGGTAAAGGCAGAATACACAGATTGTATATTTACATAACAGAAAATACAAGGCCTCTTTAAGATGTAGCAATCCAGAATAAGCAAGGGCTGTGTAAAATAATACTAGAGCCACTATGCTGTGCCATGTATGTGTGTATACACGTTTGAAATGTACACAGTACATATGTGTTTGTGTGTATGTGTGTGCCTATTGCATTGTGCAGCTATGACCAAGCAACAGAAAAGTGTTAAAGAATTTGTGGCCTCCAATATGCATGCTCTAAATAAATAGGAGAGTACTTTTCATTCCTCCCACACACTAGGAGAGCTCAGCACAGACTCACCCCTACATTTCGGTTGACAGGTTGTTTTGCATGGAAATCAACATCTCTCCAAACAGCTTGGCTGCTTGCTACAGAAAATAAAATAAGTAGGCATCAAGGTGCCTAATAGATTTTAAAAGTTGAATATAGCAAAATAAATGGCTCCTAATCCCCTATAACTTGTGTAAATAAGTGTAGGTCTGGCCCAGGTCCAGCGCTGTCTCTGGGTGTCTGTCTCTCCTGGCCTCACTTGTAGACAGTGATTTCATGCAAATGAGCCAGGATGAGCATCTTCTTACATCTTTGCTAATCCGCCTGGTTCCTCTAATCACACTACAGAGAAGCCAATATCTATTTCCATCAGGCAGATAGGATCTCCTAAGGAATTAAAGAGGTTTTCCACTCAGCTCTGCACTGGCCGAGGACAGGACTGTGATCTCGGCTTTGGGGATTTCTCATTATACGCAGACGCTCCCTGGATCGAAGACCTGAGTTCTGGCTACTGGGTGTTTAATCCTCTTGTGGTTGGGGTCAGAACTTCTAGCTATTTAAGATCTGTGATTACTCAGCACTTGGCTTTTGATTGAGTGAACTTCTGAGGACAGCACGGGACTGTGATTTCCAGTTAGCGGTTTAAAGAAACTGCTGGGAGTGACAGATAGGGAAAGCCCTGTGATTAAGCTAACTATCCTCTTTTAATTGGCTTTCTGAAGCCACCTGATGCTTAACTCTTCATGTGCCGATAAAGATGAAATTACCCAAAAGAATGACTTTAGTGTTTTCCCCTAAGAGAGGACTTTCCATGAGATTCACAAGACCCCTCAGGGCATGGGACTGGGGAAGCTCAGTTTGGGCCAAGGGCAGCGTCGATGTGGAGAAGACTTAACACAGAAGCTGAAACAGATTTCCAGCAGTGAGAAATCTCTTCCATGGACAGCTCGAGTGCTTGGGGTAAAAGAGATATGAGGCTGCCATAGTTGGTGCAAAGGGCAGAAGCGTTTAAAAAAAAATGGGTATAAGAGATATTCTGAAGAAAAACACCTTTTTCTTGATTGAAACTAGTGAAAAGATCTTCTTAAGTATCTCTCGCTGCGTCACTTGAAGAAATAAGGAACACTGGTGTCCTTTCCTAAGTCCTAGAAGGTGCTCAGGTCACGGGGCACTTTTTCCTCTAGCCCAGAAACTCATTCAAGGCTCATCTGCTGGGAAACAAGCTGACCTGCCACTGTTCTCTCTCTCTCTCTCTCTCTCTCTCTCTCTCTCTCTCTCTCTCTCTCTCTTTCCTTTCCCTTCCTCTTTCCCTTACTTCTCTCCCTCCTTCTCTCTCTCCTGGTGTGTGTGTGTGTGTGTGTGTGTGTGTGTGTGTGTGCGCGCGCAGCAGTGGGGGGGGGGGAGAAAGGGGAGAGAGAGAGAGAGGAGTCTCACCACCTCAGATCTCATCCTTCTCATCCTTCCAAGTGTGGAGATAGATGCATGGAACACCACAACAAACTGGGATTAGAATGTTTGACACATTTTCTTTTCTGTTCCCTTTTAGACTGCATGCCTTTTGGACAGACTTGGGTATATAATCTTTATTTTTGTTTCAAAACTAATGGGTTAGGAAGTAGAGAAAGAGTGTGCAACTTACTTTCATTAAACCTGTGTAGCAATAACGAGACAAGGAGACAGAGATAGCCATGGTTGAGGCCAGAAACAGAGCTGAGATGGGAACAGGAGCCCCTGAGATGGTGGGGAAGCCCAGGTGTGAATATCCTCTGAGGGGCATGTTTTCTGTAAATGGAGACCACTCTTTCTTTTCCCAGCTGCCCAGACTGAAATAATCATACAGAAACTATATTAATTTCAACACCGCTTGGCCAACAGCTTAGGTGTACTTTTAACTAGCTCTTATATCTTAAATTAACCCACTTTTATTAATCTGTGTATTGTCACAAGACTGTGGCTTACAGGATAAAGTTCTGAGCGTTTCTCCTTTGGCAGCTACATGGCGTCTCCCTAACTCCACCTACTCTCTCCATATATCCCTTCCAGTCTGGCTATATTCTGCCTTGCCATAGGACAAAACAGCTTTATTCATTAACCATAAAAACCACACATCTACAGAAGACCATCCCACATCTGTTTTCCTTTCACAGACAGAACCTGACATCCATGATTGATGAAACCTTTGTGTGATTAAATATATCACATTGTTTAACACAGTGCTTGACATTTTACTTCCAAGGGATTTTGAGTGGACACACTCATTCAGCAAGTCTCACTCTCAGAAGAGCAGGATGCTATTTCCACAACAGGAAGAAGACAAACCAGGTGAGCTGCACAAAACCTCAGCCCAGAGTAGCTGCAGAGTGTTCAAAAGTGGGAAGAAGTGAGCTTTGAAAGAAAAGTCCACACCAGGAAGAAAATGGTTGTATGTAAAATATCTTCTGCTATCCAAAGACCACTCCGAGTTAGTACCACCTAACAGAAAACTGCGAACCAGTACAGAGAGTGACTTGGGCTTAGGGCCTAAGAGGCAGTGCTCAGGGATCTCCCAGCACACTGGAAAGTGGGATGCATTGAAAGCTTGTTCCACCTTCACCAATTGGAATAGTCCAATTCCTCATCAGTTCAGGCTCAAGGCATGACCTACCCAGGTCAGCTGAATTTCAAGGCTAGGGCAACATAGCAGGAATCAGCTACTTGGGGAGGGGTCAAGCTGCAAAACTGTCTTTTGTAAGGTTAGTTATCTACTGCTGCCAAGATTGAATGCTAGCAAAATAAATAGACCACAGAGTCCAATCTCCATGGCAAATCTCTTATGGTATCTAAAGTAAAGTAATAAAATGAAATATTAGATTTGTCTATTCTCTAGGTGAGACATTTTGGAGGTTGGAGGCTGCTAGGATAAAGTAGAGTCAATTTGGGGGTTTCTTATAGATTGCCCACACTGCAGAGGATGGTCCTAACTCCATGTACAAACCGGAAACACCCATGAGACTCAGTGGACTAAGATGAGCAAGCTCAAAGTAGGGAAAGACATGAGGTAGATGAGGTCTCAGAAGAGTTGGAGGGAGCAGGGGTTGATGTGATCAAAATTAGTTGTAGAAATGTATGAGAGTCTCAAGTAATAAAAAGATAAAAGACATTCTCTGCATCCAAAATTAAGGAAAAGAGTTTAGATCTATGACTGTATTTAAAAAAAAATATTGTGCTAGAGAGATGGCTCAGATGTTAAGGCTAGACATACAAGAGAAAAATAAAACATTAATAGGAATGATTATTGAAAGAGCTGGAATTGATACAGACAATAGTCTGTCAGCATAAAATATTTCCAAAATCTGACTCAGATATGAGAATTAGCGTGTTTTTTAAAAGCAGCTATTAGGAATATTCTCAAAGCTGTAAAGCCAAAAATGTAATCAAATGAAAAGGAAGTTCCAGGAAGTCAGCAGGGAAGAAATGGATGACATGAAATAAAGCCAACTAGAAACACATGAACTGAATAACATCATTTTAATTAAATTAAAATGTTGCTAACAAAAATATCATAGAATGAATCTGCAAGAAGATTGTCACAAAAGTTGAAGTTTATGGACTAATACACACTTTTATGGAGATAATGCCTATTAAATGTGAAGTTCTTGGTCTAGAATGAAGGATCAGTGATTAAGGGCCCTCACCATTCACAGAGCCCATGTCTGGTAAACCAGTTCTAGGGAACCAGTGATCCTCTTTGGGAATGTGTACCTGCGCTTGCATGGGCTCATACTCTTCTATAGCTACACACACAGTTAAAAACAATGTAAACACCTATGAAATTCTGAAAAGTGTTTCCAGTGGCATTCTGGAATACCAGTTTACATTCAGTGACTTTCCAGGTACCATGTCCTTTAGAACCTCTCAGGAAGATACATCTCAGGTGAGCAATGGAGGCTGGTGTGGGAAGTCTTTTTGAATATGTGCTGTTTTTATTGGTTAATGAATAAAGCTTCTTTAGCCTACAAAAGGGCAGAATAGAGTAAGGCAGGAATTCCAAACAGATAGAGGGAGAAAGAAGGCAGAGTCAGGAGATGCCATGTAGCCACTGAAGGAGATAGACTCCTGGGAACCTTACTGGTAAACCATGAGCCTTTATGGTAAAATATAAAATAATATATAATTTAAGATGTAAGAGTTAGTTAATAAAAAGCCTGAGCTAATAGGCCAAGCAGTGTTTTAATTAATATAGTTACTGTGTGATTATTTCGAGTCTGGGGAGCCAGGTTTAAAAAAGCAGCCTCTGCCTACAGGAGGCTTCTCACAGGAAGATGTTGAGCAGCCTGGATGGATGAAAACTTGTACACACACACACACACACACACAGCAAAACTCAGCCTTCCCTGATTTTTGTGTTTACAGGGACCCATGAGACTTAAATATTCTTGACTTTCTGGAGTCATAGTTGAGCAACATCCATTCTACACAAACCAAACCACCATGGTTTGTGGCTCGATTCACCACAAGCTAACAGTGCTGACACAGGGTCTTCTGGGAAATTACAGGAAAGAGTGCTCTGATGTGGGGGTTGATGGTTATGTGAGACTCTAGACTTTCCTGTCCTGTCAGCACAGGGAGCACCTCCTCTGTGCAGTCTGCCACAGTTGCCAAAACTACCCTCAATCCTTCACCAGGCTTCCTTCCTGCTGCTACCTACAGCTCTCCTGAGTGCAAACCATAGATTTGAACTTGACCTCAGGCCCCACTTCTCCCAAGGTGGGTGCTTCACATGTTACAGCCTTTCCCCTCTTTGCCTCCTGAGAGATAACTACCTCTGGCGTAAAGCAAGCTGACTATATATATATATATATATATATATATATATATATATATGTAGCTATATATAGCTATATATATGTAGCTATATATAGCTATATATATGTAGCTATATATAGCTACATGTCGGACTGGCACTGACTGGAACAGAGTAATTTAATCAGGGTGACGTCAAAAGAGAATGAAGCTGGAGAACATCTTCCTATGCCCTCCTCTACCCATCATCACTTTCCTCACTGAACATAAGGAGACCATGGGAGCACCCCCACATCCATGGCGCACACACCAGTTCAGTATTAAATATTTTAAAACTTTAACCCTTGCAGATTGTAACAAAGATATGTAGGTTAATAGATACCTTCTTTGTTTTGCCTTATGATTATGAAAAAAACACATAGAAAGTTGTTTTGTGAGGGGAGCGATAGATAATGTTACCCTGGTAGAGCTATGTGTTCACATTTTCAGACTCTCTAATGCTCTCTGGGGCTACAGAAGCAACACAGAACTGGGTCATGCACGCTCTTCCACTGTGTTGTTAAAGCATTGTCAATGACTGAGTCATTAGTGCTGAATTTCTTTGGTCTCTGCCTGCAATGGTAGACCTAGACTGTCCCTGTTGACCTTCAAATGCCCAGCCCTCCTCAAGACACAGCAGTTTCAGTGAGTCCGTCCTAATGTCCCAGGTGTTGGATCCTGCCTGGGCCCTGAGGAACTTTCAAAGCTGTGCTGAATTAAATGCATGTTCACTTACCTGCAAAACAGGAAGAATGATGGGGAGGTCACATTTGTTCTGTGGTCTTGCCTAACAGAACACAGATTGGTGCCGAAGGAATCTATTTTAGGTTCTGTTTGTTCAATTCATAGATGACTTGGTTCAGTTGTCCAGTAAGTATCATTTCTGTCTTTTGAGACTTATTGGCCTGTTTCTCCAAAATAGTCAAGCTGCCAATATCTGTGGCCAATTCAGAAAAGAAAATAAATACCTCCAACTCAATCTGAGTGCCCTGTTCTTAGGCTGTGTACAAGAGCATCCATAGATGGGTCAATTGAAGAGGAGGTAGTGGGTACCATCTCTGTCCAGGGGAATGGAGGAGAAGACTTTCCAATGTTTCATGCTACAATCCAACTCTATATAAACTAATAGAGATCCCAGGGAGGTCTCCATGGTGTTGGAAGATTTTCTCGTAAACTAACAGTTTGTCTTTTGTTGTTTTTTTTTTTTTATGACATTTGAGACAGGACTTTGCAACACCAGATTGGCTTGAGTTTATGGGGTCCTTCTGGTCTACCTCCCTGTTGCTGAAGTTACAGCCATGAGCTACCACACTCAAGCTAGGGAAATGGGTTCTCAGAGAAGATGGACATGCAGCAGAGGGAACCAGTACTTCTGTCATCACCTTCCAAGATGTGAATGATGCTCCCCTTGCTCAGTTGTTGATCATTGCCTTTGCCTCAATCTGGGGATTTAGTCACAGATCAGGGAAGTATAGAATTCTGTGTTTGGCTATAACCATCTCCTTTAGGAAACCCCTGCTCCCATGAATCTCTCCCTGGCTGATGAAAATGTCGCTTTCCAACTTCCATCTGCCCTTTTGTTTACTTGGAAAAGATACTGAACTTAAGATTTTTATTCTGTTACTTTCTATTTTCCCCTGCAATATATACAATACATATCTTTGTCCTAAAATAAATCCCTAATTGGTTCACCTTTGATTTTCTTTCTTGTACTTTCCAGTTTTGTGGACTCGGGACATTTCTGCCAAGCCTGCTCTATTCTCAGGACAAATTGATTCACAAATAGAATTTGCTGGGGGAAGAAAGAAACAGGAAAGGAAGAGCCAGAGAGAATTGGAATAGGACATAGAGACTCAGCAAATTAGACTTAAAAATAACTCCACATATACACTGCAATTAGGGAAATCAATATCCCCTCCCTCAGCCTGGGAAGAAATCTCATGATTCCCACTGTAAACCCAAGAATGAATTTAGAAAAACAGGGCATCTTCCATACTCCATGTCCCCTTACACACTCAGTGGATGGCCTATTGTACACAATGTGAGATTTATTAGGAATCTCATGGAAATGTGAGCCCTTATCTTCCCTTGGCACTTATATTTGCCCTTCCCACTTACTCCATTTTAATTATTTTCCAGTCCTGATTTCTCTCATTTATTCCATCCTCACTTACTTTTCCAATTTGTTATCATAGTAATTTTAGAAACACAGCACAGAGTTGGCCAATTACTCTGGTTTTCAAAAACTAACTTTAAATGTTCTGTGACTAAACTTCCTCTTCTCTTCCACAGATCTGTTAATGTTCAATGAACAGGGGTGAGGCATCACCTTTACTGGGGAAAGTGCAGCGTGAGTGGGGTGTGTGTGTGTGTGTGATAGGTATCTTTGTGCTGATTTCCTTGTCTGTGGGCCTGTGGTGACCAGAACTCGACACTCACCGGGAGTCCTCCTCAATTGCTTGTCTGTTCTATTATCTGGGACAGTGTCTCTCTGACAGAGCCTGGGTCTCTTGATGTTTGGGATATAATGACTGGTCATCAAGCCCTCGGGATCCACCTGTTTTCCCCCAGAGCTTGACTTACAAGAGTTTATCTGCATGTGTATATTTTATGTGGGTGCTGGGGAGTCAGACTCAGGACCTCAGGTTTGTACAGTGAGTGCTTTATTTCCAGAGCAACATCCTCAGAGACTTTTGTGTCCTGTCTTACCACATGGATTAAACAGTGTAACAGTATATGTTAATAACTAAAGACCACCTGATGATCCAAGAGTAAACAGTCCCACTGGTCAGCCTTACAGATCAGATTGTGGTAATACATACCTTTAATCCCAATAACCACAATGACAAGCATCTTTAATCCCAGTAGCCACTCTGGTTGCCATAGAAATTGGGTGGTGCTTGCCTTTAATCACGGTGGTGCACGTCTTTAATCCCAGCCCAAGAGAGAAATAATAAGACAGGAGAAAACAGCTCTCAGACACAGTCTCATTCTGAGATTCAGGGAGGCAGGATCGCCATTTTGGTCTGAGGTCGAGGTAAAAACCAGTGGTTGGCTGTTTTGTTTTTCATATCTTCAGGATGAACCCCAATTTCTGACCCTGAGCTTTCATTAATTGTGCTTCAAATAACTATTTTCTGAATGAAGATGTTCCTTGCCGGACATCAAGACCTGTCCCTTTCTGTACCTAATTTACTTAGTTGCCCTCGTTTATACCTCCCTTAATGGATGACTGAATTAAGCAAACCTTAATACATCTCAGAGGCTGACTCTACTGCAGCCGCCACTGTCCTTGGTGATCATTCCACAGTCCCGATGTCTCCAATATGCTGGGGTGTTATTGAAACTGAGGCCACGCCCTCACTCCTGAGCTCTCTTCAGAGACACCGACCTGGTCACATGATGCCAAGCCTTAGCCTTTCTTTATAAGGCCTTAGATCCTGAGGCTTTCATGCCCCCGAGACTGACGTCACATGGGAAACTCCTCCATATTATGAGACGCATCTTTTACCTACACTGGATCACTGCTTCTATGTGCTGGCTCCGAGAAAATACTTCCCAGAAGGTTTCACCTCAGTGATACTGGTCTGTTATTAATCAGACCTAATTCTAAACCCTGGATGACCAGAAATGATTGTTCCAATAAGCAAAGGTGTTGCTTCCACAGACTCTTAATTTAACACACAAGTGGTCCTCACAGACCCTTTGTTTCTTCATGTAACCCCAGAAGCCAGGCCTATAACATCTCAACCTTTCTACCTTCCAAGATCATATAACAGCTCATTCAGCTCTGAGAACTCAGAAATCCTGCCAAAATCCTCCAAAATCGACATGGTTGTGTCCTTTACAGCTCTGCCCACACCCAGAACCGCTTTCTGCCTGTATTTGCCTTCTTTTACTGAAATAAAACACTGACAAAGAACAACATGGGGAGGAAGAGTTACATGAGTTCTAATTGGTCTTATTAATAACACCTGGAGCCAGATATTGGGGAAAATGCTGAAATATCAGCGAGACAAAGGAGCAAGTCACAGCCAACTCTTACTTTGTTAATCCCTCAGTCGAAAAAAGATAGAACTACTGTCTCCTTCCGCCTTATATTTCTCTCTCCACCCAGCTCAGCCATATCACTTCCTGTCTATCTGTACAGTCCTCCAGACCTCTATGGTTAACTAGTCGTGAGTTCTGCCCTCTGCTCTTCAGGCAAGCTTTATTTGTTAAAGTACAAATAGGATATCACCACAGGAAAGAGTTTAAGGTGAGAGTCTATCTTCAAGGGAAGCCAAGGGAAGAGAGCACAAGAATTTTGGAGGCAGGACCCAAAGCTGAAGCCATTGGGGAATGTTCCGCACTGGCTTTCTCCCAGGGTTTTGTCCAGTCTGCTCTAATACTGCCCAGACCACTGCCCCAGGAGTGGACCACCCACAAATGACTGGGCCTTCCCACATCAATTGTCAATAAGAAAATCCACCACAGACCTGGTTACACATCAGCCTGATGAAGGCAATCACCCCTTTGAGGTCCCCTTTTTGAGTAATGGTAGTTTGTATCAAACTCACAATAGCTAACCAGCACGGGACCCTGCTGTAGGCCTTTGTCAGACGCCGTGGAGTCTTCCTACCTCATCTTCTGCAAGCAGTTACAAGGAAAGAAAAATATTCACCGCAGAGCAGATGAATTAACATGGAGCTGAGGATATTATTTTAAGTCTGATTAGTAATTAAAATCTCCAAGAATTAAACCGCAAATTCTCTGGATTGTAAATGCTTATCTCTTTACCCAGTCTTACCTGATACATGACCCAAAAATGCCAGATGTAAGAGGGGGATCCACCTCACCTCTGATGAGACATTAATGAGACAATGTCTGGTTTTATTAAATGCTATACATTATTCATAAACCATCCATTCTGGAAACTAAAATATAGACATTTTCATATTATAAGCATCAATACTACATGAGATTAGCCTGGGGGTCACCTGGAGGGACCTAGGGGACCATCTCACGTCCCAGAATAATTTGTGCACAGTTGCTGCAAATGACACCCATTGGTGGTACAGGACTACTTTTTCCTTTGGGGGAAGAATATCCTCTTTAAAACGTTTATTTTCACGATCTTCCTTTGTTCCTCTGCCCTATAAAAATAGAGATCTTCCTATCACAGATATGCTAAATACAAATGAAGACTTTAAGGTGCCCCAAAATAAACATGATTTCTCTCGGAATGAAGCGGTGAGGAGCTGTGTGAAATGATTTTGACATAAGAAGAACCCTGATTTCTTCAACTTCTGGCTGTGTCAAATACACTTGGGGATGACTTTATTGTCGTGTCCATTGATGGCACCACATCAAAAACACATTCAGTCTTTGTGATTGAAAAGGCTGCCCCAGACAGTCCCAAGCTGCTTTGCCTGTGGTGAGTGACACTGGAAAGCACCCTGCTTTTCTTAGATGTTCCACAAACCTCGGACAGAGAGCTCACATCTAACACAACACAAGGAAGGCCTGAGCCACGCGCCTAAGAGATTCTGTTGCCCCCATGCCTTTAATGACAGTAAGAAATCGTTAGTGTTTTAACCATGTGCATCATGTGATGTCAGCTGCCCTTTGTGTCTTGGGTTGAGCTGTGACTCCCATATTCATATACTGAGGTCTGATCAGAGCATGACCTCGTCCTGGAAGTGGAGTCTTCAAACAGCAACCAAACCGATGAGGACCTTAAGGTAAGTTTTTGTCAAAATGATTGATATGTGTTTGGGTATGCTAGCAGACCTAAACACAGGGGTGGGATCACTGAACAGAAAGACGGGGGAGTCCAGTGTGGGTCTAGCCAAGGAATGTTTAACTCTGTCATCATAGCAGGGAAGCCCAGAAGGATGCCTGGGGCAGACTCTCTTCTCATTCTGAGAGGAGCCAGGCTTTTCTGCCCTTGTGTGGTAGGATCTCTAGTTCCCAGGGCTGGAGAAAAAGGATGTATTTGCTGTAAACCCATTTGTGTGATGTGTTTCTGCCTGAGGTCTCGCATACCAGTGCTTTCATGGTAGCGTGGGCTCACACACATCTGTCTTCTCTTCTTCACAAACTAGCCACACACCTCATTCTTTGAAGCCTTTCAGCATTACTTAAAACAAAGTAAGTGGAGCTTTGATGGCATGCCTGTCAGCCTTTCCCTTCTCTTGGGATGGCTGGGGCCATGACTTGAGGGTTGGTGTTTACCTCAGAGGACGACAGTCATGGTGTCTTTATGTGGCTCCTCTTGGACTTGGGTTTGAAATGATCACCATGCTGCACCTTGGTCTTTGCGTTCATATGCTGAGCTCTTAAAAAAAAAACCCGTAAGTATCGGCAACTGCCATAGCTCTTCTAATATTTTCATAGTTAATGGTTGAGCTCAACCTTCGCCTTAGCCATGTCAACACCATGCTTCCATCTACAGAGCCGAGGGACACTGGACACAAGGTAAAGGTGACACAGACTGGCACTGCTGCCCCATCAAACTCCTCCTTGCACTGTCTTTGTGAGGAGGACTTAGCATTGGCCAGATGTGTGCCTCAGATGGGCTCTGTCTATATGTGCAGCAGTCAGGACTAGTGCATGGGACAATGTTCACATGCTGAGGGTTTCAGCATTCGCACAGAAAGACCCTTCTTAGCAGTCTATCAAAATGGCAGAGATGGAGCCCACCCACCGGTCTACTTGCTGGGTGCTGCAGAGTTGGGGAAAGCCTGGGCTCCTCAACATGAAGCACCCATGCCGAGAACAGCTGCTCTGTGGACGCTTGTGTTTGAAATCTGCAAACATTGCAGGGCCTGCAGAGAGTGTGTCTCGAAGCTCTCAACTCCACTAACCTGCAGGCCACTGTGTGGAAGACTTCGGATTTCAGCGGCTCCAGAGATGTCTCTAATATCAATGACTCCACAGCCTCCCCTGCCCTAACACAGCACATATCACATCTGAAAAGACCCATAGCCACTGTACAACAGAGTTTAAATACCACATGTGGGCTATCGCTTTGGTAAAATACTAAAACCGTCTATCAGTCTTTGGAGAGAGTCAGGGCCGTGTATTTAATACAGTTCCACTGTCTTTGAATTTGAAAATGCTAGACAATAGAGACTAGGCCTGTGAGCTCTTTTTTTTTTTTAAAGTGAAGCCTGGGAAATTGTTTATGAAGCAATTTGAGCACTGATTAGTGAAACTAGGCATACTTTATTCCTGTGAGTTGCTCATAGTCTGTATTTTATAGCATGTCTTTTAAAAATGCTACCCAGAGTCCAGGCTTCCCATTGTATGGTCACTTGGCAGAGGCTTGCCAGAGAGATGGAGATTAAATGCTAATTTTGCTAGTTTGCTCATTTGGGAGAGGCTGGATTATTTTTGTTGCTGTGTAAACGTCTTTTCGGAAACTAAATAAAATGAAGCTTAGGGAGCTTAAGAAATAACTTTGAGGGACAACTGAAAGTAAACAGCCAATCAGGAAACAAGCTTAAGTCAGTAGCTACTAGCCAGGCCGCATCCTGATTTTTGTCCCTGAAAGCATTAACACATTGTAGGTACTCTCTGGAGAAACAGCTGGCCCAGGATTGGATCCATAACTTTTGAGACGAGATTGGAATGCCATATGCATTGGAAATCAAGAAAATGCTGGAAAATAAAACCTCAGAACTCTACAGATGAGGTTGAGTTACAGGGGGCACAGTGACCAACTGAGGGAGCTGCAAGGGGCCACATTAAGAGACAGCACAGGAACAAAATATAGTACAGGCTGCAATAAACATGCGGGAGTCCATGCCAATATGGAGGAATGATTGTACATGTAATGTGTGTGTGGTGGGGTGGAGTTGATATCCGGTCAGATCAAAGTCTGGAATTCTAAGATCAGAAGATGGGAGATACAGGAGATACAGTTCCCCAATTGCACGGGTGCTGCTGGTCCAGACTTTGCACAGAAACCTCAGTTACTGTGTGGGATGGCAGCAATAACCTGGGCAGAAGCTGAGAGTCCTGCAGCTAAGGAGCTCTGGATGCTTGGAGAGTCGCTCTTACCCCGGGAAACTGCTGCAAAGTGAGCGTAGAGAAGAGACATGTGGCCTCTTGTTGCCTGGAAGTTTCAAGTCCCAAGCCCGGCTGCCAGTTGGGACGCGCACCCTCTGAAGAGCCTAGGGAGGATCCTCCTTTACTTCCTCAGCTTCTGGAGGCTTCTAGTCTTCTTAAGCTTACAGCTGCATGGCGCCCGTGCTGACCCCTCTCTCAAAGCCTCGTCCTATCCTCTTCTCTATGTTTGATGTCATTTGCTTTTCTCATGCAAGATAGAAATCCTTGGATTCATCTCCTCTCTATATCCAGGGTGGTCTTGCCTGAAGACCCTTAGTCCTGCCACACCTGACAGGGGCTGCTTTTGAATAGCGCTCATCTCTCTGCTGGTCTTGGGAGTTTAGAGACAGAAATGTCTTCTCGAGGATCACACACATCCACTGACAACGTCCCCAACAAGCCACAAAGGAAAGAGCATGTCTACCTCTGTGGTCTACTCCAAGCACACTTGACTCAAGTCTGATCATGAAAATCACCAGGTTGATGCTGACCCAAAACAACTGACCATTGACTCTAGACATTTTCAACGTCATGACCAACAGGGAATGCCGCCACCATGGCATGCCAGAGGAGCTTGTGACATAGCCGACTTCTGTATTAAATCTTCAATGGACTCCTGGAATAGGGAAAGACTTTGGGTAACAGTAACCTATCAACATTGGCTATTCAAAGGCAGGATGGCACCTTTGCAATCAACTGTAGTAGAGCTAGGCGTGGGCTATATAACAGCTCTCTCCCCCATGGTCATAATTTTGATGTATTACCGAGATTAACCTATAATCAAAAGGTTAGTAATTAAATATAAAGAAGACTAAGCTCTTTAAGGTTCAGATCTTAACTACAATGTTATCTTTTCCACCCCATCATCTGGCTCGTTTTGGTTGTGGAAATGGATCTCAAATTGTCTACCACGGCTCAGGTGTGGGTGTCTGATGTCCAGATGATGGCACCATTGGTGAGACGGACTTTGGGAGGCCAGCCTCCATTGAAAGAGAAGTCTTTAGTGTGTGACCTCCAAAAGTACACAAAGGGCCCTGACTTCTTCAAGTGGCTTTGCCCTTGCTATCCTCAGGAGATGAGCAGCTTCTGTCTGCTCTATACTGTCTCTGGGCTTCACCACTGGACTAAAGTGACGTGGTTGTGAACCCACACGGTAAATCTCTTCTATTAATTTGATCACTTCAGGCATTTTGCAGCTGCCTTGGAGCACTGATCAGCACACCACTCTACTTCATTGATTGAGTGATTGATTTGGTTTTCTGAGACAGGGTTTCTCTGTGTAGTCCTTGCTCTCCTAGAACTCACTCTGTAGACCATGCTGCCCTCCAACTCAGAGATCTGCTTGTCTCTGTCTCATGAGTGCTGGAATAAAAGGCATGCACCATGGCCACCTGACTCTACTTTGTTGTAATAGGAGCGGCAGGGCTGCGTCCCCGGCACCCAGCCGCCTGCAATGGCTTATGCCCCGAAATAATTACACGGAAACTGTATTCTTTTGATCACTGCCTGGCCCTTTAGTTCCAGCCTCTTATTGGCTAGCTCTTACTTATTGATCTAACCCATTTCTAATATTCTGTGTAGTACCACGAGCTGGCTTACCAGGAAAGATCTTAACCTGCGTCTGTCTGGAGTGGGAGAATCATGGCGACTCCCTGACTCGGCTTCTTTCTCCCAGCATCCTGTCTGTTTACTCCACCCACCTAAGGGCTGGCCTATAAATGGGCCTAGGCAGTTTCTTTATTATTTAATCAATGACCTTCCTCCATCACTACTTATCTTTAAATGCTGACTTGGGGGTCGGGAAGCTGTACTCACTCTCTCTTCAGAACGTTTCTCAGCTGTGCGGGCACTCACCAGCTCAGAGACACGTTGTCTCAGAGCCTGTACGGGGCTGAACCACATAGGTTATTTTTTAGTTATTGTTCTTGCTTTAGCATAAACATGTGTTTTCTAAATTGAGTTACAGAGCCCCCGGGTAGATTCTAAATAGGAGAGTGCAATGTTTGTTTCTGAAGTAGTTGAATTACAAAAATGTTTACAACTCCTGTCTTGACAATGCTACACAAAGACAAGAAAAAGTAAATGGCACATTTTTCAAAAAAAAAAAAAAAATCCTGCTTTTTACCTACAACTCTGAGAATTCTAGAAACTGGTTGGTCCTTCGAATTAATCTTCCCGTGTCATTAGACATCAGCTTCTTGTTGGGTTCAGTGGCTGTTCTGTGACAGGTGGTGGCAGTGTGCATCCTACAACACAAGCCCCACCAAGGCAGGCAGTCCTGCAGCACCAGTTCCTGCCAGTCTCACCTACATATATTCCCATGCGTGGCATCGCGATGCTTCTGTGAGACTGGGGTGTGGCCCTTCCTAGGAGTGCCGCCCTCCTGCCCCTGCCTGGGAGCTGGGACACTCCAGCGGACTTCTGCACTGTGCTCCAGTGCCAGGGTTACCAGACATATTCTCATTGTTCAAAACACTCGATTTCATCATGGTATTTCACACGTGAGTGTCATGGACAGAACACCCGATTTCATCATCATAGTATTTTTACAAGTGAGTGTCATGTATTTTACTCATGCATTGTCCATTACTCTCTCTCTCTCTCTCTCTCTCTCTCTCTCTCTCTCTCTCCAAGCTCCTCCTGGCTCCCTGTTCCTTTCCTTTTCCCAAGTGGTTTACCCCTTCTAGTTTCTGGTTTTGAAAATAATTCAGACTTAAAAGTCTCTGACTGCGGTGCAAGGTATACAGGGCTCCAGATGCTGGGAGACCCGGCAGAAGCCGGGTATACAGAGCTCCAGATGCTGGGGGACCCGGCAGAAGCCAGCTGATTGGCTGGGGGAGCAGAACCTGTGGAATTTAGCTCATTTGGATGTGGGGGGGGGGAGTGCCTGGACAAAGTGATCACTCGTGGTAACCTAGCAAGGGAAATAGGCTGCCATCTTGCTCCAGTACTGTTGCTACCATCAACCTCCAGCAAGATGCCTCCCATACCCCTCAGAGAGCTGGCCTATGTGCCCCCCTCCCCCTGTACCCCTCAGAGAGCTGGCCTATGGCCTATGTGCCCCCTCCCCCTGTACCCCTCAGAGAGCTGGCCTATGGCCTATGTGCACCCCTCCGCCTATACCCGTCAGAGAGCTGGCCTATGGCCTATGTGCCCCCTCCCCCTGTACCCCTTAGAAAGCTGGACTATGGCCTATGTGCCCCCTCCCTAGGTACTCCTCAGAGAGCTGGCCTATGTGCCCCCTCTCCCTATACCTGTCAGAGAGCTGGCCTATGGCCTATGTGCCCACCCATACCACTCTGAATGCTGGCCCATGTGCTTCCGAACTAGGCATCCCAGTGACTGCCCATACCCTCAACTAGCCTCTGATGCCCTGGAGACTGAGTCCCACAGCGTTTTGGGAGGCCTTCCAAGCCGGAGTCCTTGGCCAACATGATTCATTCTGTTAAGCACAGGTCTGGTGTCGTTTAGTGTCTGTAGCGACCGTGTGCCACAGAGCCTAGAGCCATAATGACATACTGAGAATGTGTGAAACGAGAATCCAGGCTCTGTCCTGAGGGAGACCTCGTGCAGGCCCTTTGGTGAGGGCTTCATCTCTAGCCCCTGTCCGGCCTCCAATCATTTAATAAAACAGCTCATACACTTCTACATTCTCCAATCCCAAATTTAATCCTTGAGGCAGAGATTCTCTTTCAAAGGACTTTCAACCTAGTAGAAAAGTCAAAGTGTGAGCTTTATCTGACGAGTGGGACATGTAATCTCTTTTGATAGTTTTCACAAAAACCTGGGTTTCTGGTGACTGAGAAGACCAGGGCTGATGTTAGCCAAGGGTTTGGGAGATGAGCTAATAAGCAATTCGGGATGCAGGTGTGGGAAGAGCTCTTGCTGGTGATCACAGGGAGGAAAAAAAATTATGATTTCATGTTTAAATTCATAATGCTCAGTTGGGTTTCTTTAATACTCTGAAGGGAAAAGTGTGGTATGAGCAGCCACAGGCCAGTCAGATCAGGAACTTTGACAGGCCATAGACAGGCGAATTCCAGAGGCAGGACAGAGAGAAAGACGGACTTGCCAATTGTCTGCAATGCTCAAATCCTCCATTTCAAATAAATTACCTCTGAGGAGAGTTCGTCAGAATAAAAGTCTCCGGTGCAATATTTTTAGTCTCTGGGGTAAAGCGGCACCCAGGAGCTGTGGATATCCTGGAAACAGCCAGCTTGCCTCTTTGAGCGCTTTAAAGAGAGTTATTCTGATTGTAACAAAAACACCCATAAATCTATGCACATAGATATCGATTGTAGCTTCCCCTTAAAAATGGCTCTGTCCTGGTAAGTTGGCATATTTCATAAACAAACCAATAAATTATTGATCTATGATACACTCTAAAAGTCCCATGAAGAATCCGGGTCGCATTTAAGCTCATACTGCACCTAAGGGCTGAGCAACTCAGGAATGAAAAACAGACACCGGTATAGAGCCACAAAATGAGGTGAGCTCCCCTCTGCTCCTTCCCTTCCTCTCACTCGGCCTGTGCCCATCACACCCCTCAATGTGTTGGCTAATGACATCAGTGCTTCGAAGAACTCCTTGTTGAGTGTCTAGAATGAAATTCCTCATGCCTTGGTTTAATAATTGCTTTGTGAAAGCCATTGTCTTGAATTTCCTTTGTTTAGACAAATCATGTGTAAATTTGCACATTGTTGGGGTGTGTTCTAGTAAAACCTCACTGAGGACACAGTTTGAAAACCACTGTTTGTTTTATAGCCTAGACTCACAGTTACATTGCTGCGACCTAGTTTGTTAATGAGGTTGATTTGTAACCAATATATGATCTATTGACCCCCAAAAGAGAAGGGCGCACTGCTCGTTCACAGGTTGTCCTTCTTCTTTGATGTGAGTGAGGTGGGCTATGTCATAGACCATGGAATAGGGGGCTTGTTGGCTGGAAATAGGGTAGCTAGTACAGAAGAATTCAATGGGCTTTAGCAGAAATCAGTTGTAATTGCAGGAAGCCTAGACCAGTGTTACTATTTTGTAAGTGCATTTTTAATCTCTATTCCAGCTCTTGGGACTAGGAGTTCAAAGCAAACCTTGGCAACAAATCTAAAGATATATATATATATATATATATATATATATATATATATATATGCGTGAAGAATAGTCTGCAGATAAACACTTTAAAATGCATCCCCTGTGTGGTGTGGCCTTCACTTCTCAGTGTAGAACAGAAGGGACCCGCGTCAGCATGCTGGAGTATCACAGGTGCCTGGAAGCACACTTCACAGCAGTTAAGATATGGAACCAGCCTGGGTACTAACCCGTCCATGCAGAGAAGTACGGTAGTCACAAAGCACCCTCTGCTCACAGAACATGGGTGCAGAATATTGGTTGTTAGAAGTTGGGAGAGATGTGTTGAGTGTGGGTGGGCAAAGAGAGGCTAAATTTGGTAGAGCAGGCCCTACCTGTGCCTGAAACCGCCCTGCTGACCCACACTGTGATGACGAATCATCCTTGCCAGCTTGAGGGGGTTGTGAAAACCTAGAGGATGGCTGTAGGCACAGCTGCGAATGTGTCTGTGTTCCCAGAAAGGACTGGGAGTGGAGGGGAGTCCTCTGCATGTGGCAGCACCATCCATGGGCTGGCCGTCTAGACGGAACAGAAGTGGAAAACTGAGGACGCCAGGGAGAGGCACTCAGAGGACATTGGATGGATAACAAATGCAAGCAGTGAAATCAATGGAGATAGAAAGAGGAGGCTGGGAAGATTGATTGCCCCATGGAGAGAGCATTTACCATTAATGGCTCGGGCCAGAGCTCAGATTCCCAAGAACCCACAAAATGCTGCATAAGCTAAGCTTGGCAGCCACACACAACTCCTGCACTATACAGGGGGTGGAAATGGATGATTCGTAAGTCAAGATGGCAAGCTGGAGTAGTTGGAATCAGTGACCTCTGGTCTCAGTAGGAAACTCTACCTCAGGAAATACAGTAGAAAGTGAGCAACAAAGACGCCCGATGTAAACTTGAGGCCTCCACACATCAGCAATGTATTCACATGGACACGCACCTGCACACATATTTGCACCCCCACACATGCAGTGTGCATGCATGCTGCACCCATGCAGATACAAAACACAAGAAAGAAAAAAATAAGAGCAGGGTAGTCACACGGTGAGCTCCTATGCCTGGGACAGAATGAAGCATGGTGCGGGTCGAGGAGCCCATCTGCAGCATTATCTTCTTCCTGCTGCTCCTGGACCCTGAGGGTCATGACCACCCCCTCCTCACTCCACGCTCTCACAGCACCTGGCAGCCTCAGAGCCCATCAGCTAAGAGTAAACATCCACAGGAAGCTAAACTCAGAGCTACAACCTGCTCTTCCACCTTACACTTTGGTGGTGACTGTGGGGGCTCACAGCTCGTAGCCACAGGGGTGCTTACCCACAGAACCCAAAGTGAGAGGAAATTGAGTCTCCCAGGCTTTCTGGGGTCCTCACAATGACTTCTTGGTGGGCTGTTTTGCAGTAGGCAATGGTTTGGCCAGTTTGAAGCTTGTTATGCTTTTCCTAGCTACATGGGCATTGAATCAGCAGGTATCACCCTCCGAGGAAGGTTCTCGGACATACGAAGCATGGCACCCAGCCCTGCGGGCAGGCCCCGAATGGTCTTTCGGGTAATTCTAATTTATCTCACCTGATCTCACGTGCCTGTTTTCCTCTGCGAGGTCTCACTGCATTAGCTTTCAGGGCCAAAAGAAGGTTTGATCTTGCAATATGCTTGCGGCTTTCCAAGGAGAAAGGGTCCCACCACAGGGATCAGGGAGGCCCTTTACAATCTCTCTCTGCGTGGATGAAATGCGGACAAGGGAAGATTAATTGGTCATAATGCTGAAGCGGAGGTGGAAATATGAGGCCTGACGTGGTCTCAGAGGCCCTCAAGGCCGACTTGAATGTGTACTGTGTTTCCTCTGCTCGGTGCAGCCATGGGAAGTCCCTTCCTCTGTGATGTATGTCACCAGCCTGCACATCCCCCCGGCCTGCTGCCTGCGTCTTCGGCACCCCCTGGCAAGGACCTACAGATACATGGCCTTTACTTCCTCCCCTGCAATACATCTTTATATCCCAGATCTTTCCCAGTTTTCACAATGATGGAGGTGGGTCATCTTTCTATCTGTTGTTTCATTGGTTAAGTAATAATGAAACTGCCTTGGCCCCTTTAATAGGACAAAAATTAGGTAGGCGGAGTAAACAGAACAGGATGCTGGGAGAAAGAAGCCAAGTCAGTGAGTCGCCATGATTCTCCCACTCCAGACAGACGCAGGTTAAGATCTTTCCTGGTAAGACCACTCGTGGTGCTACATAGAATATTAGAAATGGGTTAGATCAATATGTAAGAGCTAGCTAATAAGAGGCTGGAGCTAATGGGCTAGGCAGTGTTTAAAAGAATACAGTTTCCGTGTAATTATTTCGGGGCATAAGCTAGCCATGTGGGCGGCCGGGTGCCGGGTATGCAGCCCTGCCGCTCACACTTCAACATCACACAAACGCATTGAACATGGTTTGTCCTCGTGTCTCTAAAGTGCTGCTGGTCCCTGATACTTGGAAAAACAAATGCAAAAGAAAACCCCTATGGCTTCCAGTCTTAAGCGTGGGTTGTGAACTGGGAAATCCAAGGTACGGGTGAAGGAAGTGTGCGATGCTCTCTTGCCCACTTATGCCCACAGCTGTCCAACATGCAGGTGTGCAACGGCCTCCCATCCATTATTCAATTGCACACGCACAGTCGGGGACAGGCGGTTTAGTTATTATCTATCTGCTTACTATATGCAGGCTTTTACATCCTCAGTATAAGGTGATTCTGGGGGCTGAGAATGCAGCTCATTGGTCCCCAGTGCCGACTTCACTTTGAATGGAGCAGTGAGGAGTAACCAGGATAGGGCTCATCTCGACATCTTTCTGACAGGTCTTAGCATCTGTGAGGTTGGACTCTGGTGGGACCACTAAACTTCATGGGAGGTTTCCCTGAACCCATGTATCTCCTTGGTATCTCAGGAGGAGCAGATGGAATAGAAGGGATTATTTGAAGTTTGGGAAATGTTACATTGGTTGGTGAAACCAAGGACAAACATCCCACATTCTCTGTCATATGTAGACCTGACTGTCTAGTTCTTACATGGTGCATTAATGTCGGTGTAAAAGCAGAACAGAGTCCATGAGAGCAGGAGTAGAGGAGGCTTCGGGGGATAAAGGGATTGGATGATATGGAAGTGGGAACCCTGTAGTGGAGGGCTCACATGGAGAGGTGGGTGGGCTGTGAGGTGGGAGAGAAGGAGGCAGCAAGGGAAAATTAACTACAGACAATAGGCACAAGTATCTCCCAAGATGGGGCTGTGAGCTTCTCTGTGGAGAAATAACGAAATGAATGAAATTCAGAGTTCTCCATAAACTGACCAAGTTACCACCAAAGCCTACATATAGACACTGGAAAGCAACTGGGCCAATCATGGCAATCGCTTAGTTGAGTAGAACTCTCCAAGCCTTTAAGTGAGAAAATAACTGTAGGAGTTAAATCCCGCTGCTCCTGAGGACATCCTTCTGAATGAAGCGAAGGGATTAAATGGGGGCTGTGCAAACAATATGTAAAATGCACTTCTGCATCAAGTTAATTCCAAATAAATTAGAATGTTAGCAACATTTGGAAGCTGCGTACGCCGCGATCCTGCCGGAGCTGCTGCACGTGCCAGGAGCCGGTCCAGGCCACAGACGATTCATTTGTTTTTCTCTTTGATGCCAACACAGAATAAGGAAAGCCTTAAAGACGTGTTTAGCTATTAAAAATTTTCCCCATTTCTTGGCCAGAAAGGGAAGAGCGGATTCACAGAAGGGAGGCCTTCTGCGAGACCCTGGAGTTGAAGGTCTTGTCACCCCGTTTCCTTTGCCATCAACAGCTTCCTTTATCTCTGGGGCTGCCCAGGCCTTTAGTCAAGTTCCGTATTTCCATTTAAAAGGCCAATATGTGCTAATAAAAATAAAATCCCATCTGTAAGAAAAGAAATCCGTGTTCAAAGTCTCAAGGCTGCCGAATATTTCCACAAGGAGAAATCAGATGAGAACTTCCCTTTGCACACCCGACCCTTCAGTCTCTGCCAGCAGAGCTCGGACAATGGAAGGAGGTTGTGAGAGGCCTCCTGTCCAATGGGCCATTAATCAAAAGTTGGTTTTCCTTATTGCTCAGGTTTCAGTCTAGCACAGGAAGCCACACTCGGGGGTGTTCCATGCCCCTATTCAACAGTGTTGAAATGGTCATGATGGGAAGAAAGTCTCAGCTTGGTGAAGCTGATGTCTATCCAGAGTGTACAGCCTTGCTTTGAGATGTGTCTGTCTTTTTGTGCTGTGTAGATGTGCAAAGCTGCTGGGAGCTAGAAGGCTTCTCCTTAGCTGGAGTCTGATGTCTTGATCTCAAGATGCAACAGCTGGTCCCTTTCCAGCTTCTGCTGGCCTTGCCTGTCTCCATCTTGAAATTTATGCCCAAAGGTACCCCGTACTTGAACTTTCAACGTATGATATTTAACTTAGATGCAGGTTGATTTTCCTTTAAAAGAAAATGGAAGTTTAGCCAGTAAATGCATCATTGACCCCATTGCAACCCACATGGAAGTCACCTTTGTCATGTTCCGTGACCCTCTACAAGGCCTACAGACATCCCAGAGGCATTGGAGCTTACACCATTTTCTGTATTTCACATTTATTTGTTTCAGAAACATCTGCTGTGTGTCTGGTAACTGCCATGTTGTGGTCACCTGCTGTGTGTGTGGTCACCTCAGACCCTGGAGCACCTGCCATGCATGTGGTCACCTGAGGTCCTGGAGCACCTGCTGTGTGTGTGGTCACCTGCAGACCCTGGAGCACCTGCTGTGTGTGTGGTCACCTGCAGACCCTGGAGCACCTGCCGTGTGTGTGGTCACCTCAGACCCTGGAGCACCTGCTGTGTGTGTGGTCGCCTGCAGACCCTGGAGCACCTGCTGTGTGTGTGGTCGCCTGCAGACCCTGGAGCACCTGCTGTGTGTGTGGTCGCCTGCAGACCCTGGAGCACCTGCTGTGTGTGTGGTCGCCTGCAGACCCTGGAGCACCTGCTGTGTGTGTGGTCGCCTGCAGACCCTGGAGCACCTGCCGTGTGTGTGGTCACCTCAGACTCTGGAGGCAGCGGGTGGCGAAGGTAGTACTAGGCATCGTAAGACCTGACTTGGAAGCTAGGATGTGTCCCTCTCCACAACCTGGTCACAGGCACCCACCTAAGTGTAAGGAGCATGTAACACAGAAAGCAAAAGTACCTCTTAGGGAGGGCAGTAAGGATTGGTAAGGAAGAAGCAGACACATGGTTGTAGCCACTTGGGGTGAAAACTCTACATGCACAGAGTCGTCAAA
This sequence comes from Chionomys nivalis, assembly GCF_950005125.1. Lineage (NCBI taxonomy): Eukaryota > Metazoa > Chordata > Mammalia > Rodentia > Cricetidae > Chionomys > Chionomys nivalis. The sequence goes on along the minus strand of NC_080100.1, from coordinate 3,100,458 downwards.
CAGGGAGTAAGCCAGAGTTTCCTTCAAGTCTGTTGGTGACACAGATTGTATGCACAATGGGTGCGTGCCTCAAATGGACAAAAGTCTTTAAGGTAACAATGATCAAAGGAAGAGAAAGGCGTGGTGGCACGAGCCTGCCCTCTCAACTGTCTACATGGCTGAGAAGGAGAATGGTAAGATCAGGTCTGTCTGGGGTACAGAGTAAGTTCAGTTAGCCTGGGCAACTGTGACTCAGTGGCAGAGCGTTTGCCAGGTATGACGAGTTCCTAGGTTCAATGGCCTCATAGCAAATGGTGGGTGTGTCTCACATATATCAGAGCTAGAAGATGCAAAGAAATATGGACTCCATGAGAAATGGAATAGTGGGCAAAGCAAAGCCACACAGCTGAAACATGGCGTGGTGAAAGATCCCACGGAACCTGCTCCAAACAGAATTAATCAAATGCAAATTAAAACACAACAAAGAAATGAAGTCAGCGGGAAAGAGCACAGCCTGTGCTATGGAGGACGGAGCTGACGGTGCGCGCTCTAACCCACCTACTGCAAAATGGAGCAGGTTCTGAAGAGTCACTAGGAACGTGGCATGAGGCTTTGGCTTCCCTATAGAATACACCATATAGATTATAGAGACGTTATAAAATTATAAAACTACGTACGACGGCTTTCTCCAAAGAGGAAGCTTGGCCTTGAAGATGAGAAACTGATAAAATACTCATAAGAAAGCAGAAATATTGGTAATCTAATGTATATAGGCTGGCCGTGGCATTAGCTAATATAGTGAGTGGTTTTGTTATTTTGTTATAATTCAACCATCAATAATCTCAGAAGCATATGCCAAATGATAGAATAGACAGAAATATGCCTGGTAGAAGGAGTGGGAAAGCTAGCGCAGTTGTGAGCCAAGGGTTGTGTTGAGAGAGAGAGAGAGGAGGACAGCCTGTGAGCACAGACTGACCAATCTCTTGACGCCAAACAGCAGTCAACCAGACTGAGCAGCAGGACCTTGGTTCAGCTCTGCCCTCAAAACTAACTCATTCCAACAGCAGCAGCGGTGAGACCAATGTGAAGAGGCTTTGCCAACCTCTGGGGGAGAGTGGTGATCTCCACCGTGGTCTAGTTCCCAGAGCCAGAGGCCAGAACACCTTAAGAAAACAGAGGACAGGGGCAATCTAACCCTAGAAAAAAGGGTTTGAAGAGGACTCAACAAAGAAACAACCTGAACTCAGTTATATCAAAAGCAAATTAAAGACACCCAAGTTTCCTAGTGTAGATTTAATAAATTATACAACAAATGCAAAGAAATTATGAGATGCATCTAATGATGCCAACTGCAGAATTAAGAACATCAGGAAAGAAGGGTAAAGCAATCCTGAATTTTCTATAACCAATTTAAGTGCCCTTTCTAAATACTGATAAAGGAAAGCTAATCGGACATAGATTTAATATTGGTATATTTCCACACACACAATCTCAGACACTGTAACCCAGCACCATCTGCCAGCAAACGGAGCCTTCAGCCATCAGTTCCTGAAGTTCTTCTGAATTGCTCTGGAGCTGCAGGGGGAGATGGCATTCAAGGAGCTGGGCATGGAAGGAGACAGGAATGGGTGCCAAATAGTTGGGAGTGGCCATAAAATCACAGGCTTCGGAAGTTGGTTCCAGTCAGTATTATCAACTTATCAACTACTTCTATTTTTAAAGTTTTTTGGTCTTTAAGTATATTTTCTTATTGAAAAATATAAGAATAAACACATTATTGAGAGAACATTCAGTTAATGATTTACCCCAATGTTTGGATTCTCCTGTGGCTCCTAACTTGTGTGTGTGTATGTGTGTGTGTATATATATATATGAGAGAGAGCCATGTTGTGCTGAGAGATACCACTATGCTGAAATCTATTATCAGAACAAAAATGTCCGTGGACTGTTCAAATACCTTGAAAACACACCAGTTCTAGAACACAGAAATCATGAGAATCCTGTAGATATTTGTTCTAAACCAGTCAGTTTTAGAAGTCAGAATGTTTTACTTGCCTTCTATGTGCATATGTGAAAGAACATATTGCCTCCAATTCTTAGAAGGTCTATGTTTTTCTTGTAGGGTAGGGCAGAGTATGCTCATGCCCAGGACACATAAATATTAATATCGAGTTGAGAGGCAGGCGGTGATAGGGAGAGCAGGCCCCTGTGAGAAGCCAGCTCCGGCGCTAACCAGCTGTGTAATCGCCTGGCGATGCTCAGCTCCCATGAGCTTCCGCTTTCTCAAGTGCAAAATTTGGAAATGAGGCTTAAGACTTTGTGAAACTCTTACTCTGGGTCACAGGCCACGGGTGTCTTGAAGTGAGATTCCTCGCAGGGCAGTTATAGGAACTTTCGGCCTCAGAAGGGCCCACCCTTTCCTTTCTCAATTTGAATTGAGTGAGATCCCTGGGCATTTTCCTTCTGGGTCAACAGGGAGAGGAGAAAAACAAGGTGGAGAATCGCGTGGTTTCGGGAGGTAATGGTGACATTTTCCACGGACTGTTGGTTTCCGTGAGCAATCGCTTGGTTTCCCTGATGCTTCAGAACATTCGGGGCCTTTCCTAATGCGCCAGTTTTCATTGTAGTCCTTGGGGCGAGCGGCTCGATGGGACTGAACAATGAGATGGGAATTCTCTAAGCAAGCCTTGCATCGCTTCTTTCATCCACTGTAAATGAGAAGACAGTGAACGGTGCAGAATTTTTGTGACTTAGCTTCCTCTGGAACACGCTGCCTCCTCGACCTCTCATGATGTCCAGCTGCCCCTCAGGGTCCGGCCGTTTATTTAATACATCCTAAAATCTTTATTAAAATAGATACGGCAGCACAGATTCAAACGGCACGTTTCTCTTCTTGCGTCTCCCCTCATTGTAAAGCTCAATTGGATCACAGCCAAAGACTCTAAAGAGCGCTATGGCTCTCAGGGAAATCATTTTTCCTTTGTGAGCCACGGGAATTTCACAGACCCCTTTGCAGGGAAGCTGGCCACAGTGATGGGAAAACTGTCTTCGTGCTTCCGGAGGCGGCCGCTAGGTGGCAGCTAAAGACAACATTTGCACCGTCGGTGCACCACAGCAGCCGGGATGCTAGGCAAACCTTCTTTAACAGTTGGAACCAATAAAAATCAGCCTTTCCTCTTAATTACTGCTAAGTGAATACCTTCTGATACAGCAGTCAGACGGCAAAGCTGACTACAGAGCAGGCAACACGCGCTCGAGAGCCAGAAGTTTCCAGAGCTCTCCCTTGAAACCATCCACATATCTGTACTCTGTACACTGGTGCTGAGGCCTGAGCACCCCAAGTTCAAAGACAAGAAAGTGGAGCTGGTCTCCTGAGAGGCCTCCTCTCCGGCCTGCAGCTTCTCTGTGCCAGGACCTGGTTCAGGCTCTGCTGGGGGAAATGCTTACAAACCCACCCTTTCCCACACCCAGCAGAGTGCAAGACTCTGAACCAAGAGGACAGTCAGAACCAGCTCCAGAGCCCTCGGTGACGCAAGAGGACCCAGCCCAGGGGCTGCAGCAGCAAGGGAGGAGAGCCTGGTGTCTTTTCCAGACAGAGAGAGTCAGAAGTTAATTTAGCTAGGAGCTTCACCTGCCGGCAGAAGACTAGCCACCACAGAAGTGGAAGACATTTAGTGGATTTTTGCATATATACGTTTTAAAACATTTTAGGGCTTGTGGGATGTGGGATGTGGATGCCAGTGGGCCTGTGGCTTGCACGACCATGGCATATATGCGGAAATCAGAGGATAATTATCAGAGATCGGTTTTCTCCTACCCTGTATACAAACCCCAGGGAATGCAGGCTGAGGCATACCTTAGGACCAATTTTGAATATTCCATTTAAACAGGTCCACTCTAATCCATATTACATTGGACTACAAATTTCTTTTGAATATTGTCATCTCCTTAACCTTCTCAGCTTGGACCAGCTACAGTGCAGGGCTGAGGTTCATTTAAGGGAGATGGATAAACAAAACAAAACAAAACAAAACAACACAAATTCCAGATCGGATTCAAGTCCTTTCCCATGAGAACTTGGTCTCTTAATTCTCTGGGTTTTGTTCTTCTTGGTGTTGGTAAGACAGGGCCTTTTGTAGCCCAGAGAACTTGGGACTGTATGAACTCCAGCAGGCTGCGCCACCTGAGACACTGTCTTCAAAACAAATAATCAAAACGTTGATAACACCTTCCTCCTTGTTAAACACATCACTCTCTCTCTCTCTCTCTCTCTCTCTCTCTCTCTCTCTCTCTCTCTCTCACACACACACACACACACACACACACACACACACACACACACACACGTAGGTCGGCTCCAAGTAAAACCCAGACAGCAAGGGCAGGTCTCCAGCACCATGCAATCCTTGTAGCCTCTAAAAAAGAATGCTTCAACTCCAGATCAAGCAAACAGACCCTCCTGCAGTCTGGGGGGCCATAGGATCTAAGAAGAAATAAATGCTTAAAGAGGGGCCTGGAGTAGATACCCAGCCCAGATCAAAGGCTCAGAGATCTCAACATGAGTTTGAAAACTAAGCCTCAGTGAGACCTCCTTGACATAAAATGTGCAGTTTAAGTCATGTCCAATGCTAGGTTTTAATATCCATCCTCACTTCTGAGGTTGTGCCCAATCAGGTAGTACACTCATGATCCGTCCACATCTCCTGCTGTGCTTTCCTCTCCCTCACCTCCCTATATGGTCCAGGCAGCTGCAGGTACGTTTACTGCTGCTGCTGAAACAGAGTTGCAACATCTCGTTGCAGTTAAAGAAATAAATGCTTCTTTTGCTCAGGATTTCTTTGGCTAGTCGGGGTCTTTTGTGCGTGCGTATTAACTTTAGGACGTTGTCACTGACTTTGATGGAGGTTAGAGTGGATTTGTATCTAACTCTTGAATATTTCTCTGATTTTTTTCAGTTTCCATGTTTCTTCGGTCTTCCAATGCCGCTCCAATACCAGTACCAAGGTCAGGGTGTGTTATCTCTCTGATTTATTATGTCTTGATGTAGTTTGGAGCCTACCTTTTGTATTCCGTGAAGATTTGAAGCAGAATGTGGAGATTTCTGCCAGAAACACCTGCTGAAGTTTTGGTTTGGATGATGCTGTCTCTGCACCACTTTGCAAACCAAAGGCACCATCATGATGCTGAGCCTCCAACCCACACATGGGGCAAACTGCTGCAATTTCAGATGTCTTAAAGCTCTCAGAAAAGTTACATGGTTCCCAGGATCTGGGTTTCTCACTTCATTTTTCTCGTCTGTAAATGTTATTTTTATAAATGGTATTGGTATTTGTTTTTTAAATTTCTGCTCATTAATTTCTAGTATATTGAAATGCAATTAGCTTTTGTTATTAATTCAAAAATTCCCTACTTTCAGTTTTTGGAAGATTCTACCAGATTCCATGTACCCATTTAAAAAAAAAGCTAAGGATAATTTTACTTTTTTTCTCATTTTTTCTTTGTTTATTGCATTGACTAAAATCTCTAAAAGTATGAAGATGGAACAGGGGTATAGTGAGGAGAATCAGCAGGAAGGGAGGGTGTTGCTCCTTCAGAAGGTAAGAGTTTGATTCCCAGAAACCACACCTGGCAGTGACAGCCACCTCTAACTCCAGCTTTGGGATTTGATGCCCTTGTATGTGAGCACCCTCACGCATGCACACATACATACACACACACAGAGGAAATGAATCCTTTCATTTTGTGTTTTACATATGGCCATAGCTTTTTCCATTCGTGGAGGGTGTAGTAAGTCAATTACTATTAAGTAAAGTATTAGCTATAAAAGTTTTACAGATGTTTTTCTTTTTTATAGTTGAACTATACCTTTCAGCCTCTCCCCTTCCTATAGATATTTTTTTTTACTTTTGTTTATGTGTATATATGTGTGTTTGCTATGTGTGCACCAAATCCATGCGGTCACCTGAGGCTCCATTGCACTGCTGGATTTCCAGGAGCTGGAGTCCTTGTGACCTGCCCATTGTGTGTGAGCGCTAGGAGATGAACCAGGTCCTCTGTCAGAGCCCAAGACTCTTAACCACTGAGATATCTCTCCAGCCCCAAGTTGCCACAATGTTTTAGGACCAGATAGATAATGTATCTTCTAAGTTCTTCATTGCTGAGAATATTTGTATCTACATTGCTAGGGTTCAGGTCACACAGGTCGGGTCACAGCCACACCCCACCCCTCAGTGAGGATGGTTGTGAAGCCCAACATATCTGTGAAGGCTTGTGATTCTGAGTGGGAAAATACGTGAGAATTTGCACCTGGGTCATATGTCCAAAAAGAAGACAAGGACTAGTTATAGCTTTTTGGATTTTTCACTGATGAAGAAGTTGGATAAATATGAAAACAGCATAACACTAGTGTACTATAGAAGTTAAATTTGGCCTATACACCTCACTGTTATGTGTGCTGATTAATTCAGTTACTTCTATGGTACTGTGATAAGACACCACAACCAAGGCAACTTGCAAAAAAAAGTGTGTGATTTGGGGCTTACAGTTTCAGAGGGTTGTAGAGTCTATGGTAGCAGGAGCAGCTAAGAGCTCACATCTGGATCTACAAAGTAAACTCAGAGAAAAGGAGTGCTGGGGATGGTTTGAGTCTTCTGAAGTCTCAAAGTTCACCCCCTGAGTGGCACACCTCCTGTAATAGGAGGTGCTGGGGATGGTTTGAATTCTCTGAAATCTCAAAGTCCCCCCCCCCCCAGTGACAACACCTCTTCCAACAAGGCCAACTCCCCAAATCCTTCCCAAACAGTTCTACCAACTGGGAGCCAGTCATCCAACAGATGAGCCTGTGGGGACCATTCTCATTCAAACCAACACACTGATCTAATGGCTGTGGTTTTTATGAAATGAATATTTAATCAAGCCACTGAACTGGTATAAACTACAGTAAATATTAAACTTGACTTTGGGTTCAATGCACTAGATTATCTCTCTGAATGCTTCTATCTTCTGAATGAGGACAAGGATAACTCCCAGTAATAAAATATTCTCCAAAAGGAATGTGTAGAATCTTAGACATAACATATCAGTTGAAACCGCGAACATTTCTTTACTCCTTTATTTAAAGTGCACAAATTGCTGCTTTAGAATTTGAAAGCAGACACAGAGGATTATTTTATCAGCATTTGGAACAAAAAAAAATCATAGCAGGCAAACTCTAAATCTTGGCATTATCCAGAAAGGGAGAGAATTCTGCTTTTTGAGGGTCAGAGAAAGAGATGGGTTCAGCAACAAAAGTTTGTGAGCCTCTGCCTGACAGAAGCAAAAGAGGGTTTCAGGAGAGATGAAAGGGCAGTGTGTCAGAGAAAACATGCCATGCTATAGACTGTGTCTGAGAGAAAACGGGAGAGGAAGAAAGGGATGAGTTAGAACTCAGAAAATCAGGCTGTCTCTGCCAGGCCTGTGGAGGGAGCTCTGAGAAGAGCAGCAAGCAGGAGGGCTGATGGGAGGTGTGAGCACATTATTTCACTTGTGGGATAATTATTCCTCCCATCTCCCTAGCATCTCTTTGGTGAGTAGCTCTCCTGAGGAGTGGTGTTCTCCCAGGTTATAGACAGGGAAGCCCAGCTGGATTACCTCTTGATGAAGGAGACAACCGGGTCCTATGTTCTGTACTTTGAAGGGGATGGACCATCGCACTACTGACTCTATCAGCTATTCAACAGGCATTGTTGACAAAAAGCAAAGCAGTATTGAATGTTTGGGAATTTGAATCCGTCGCCACTGCTACCAAAGGCTGGCCTGAGTTTTCAGAGCCCCTTGACCACTCCCAGTCTTACTGTGCTGAGTTAGTTTCTCGGTTGAGCCCAACGCTTCAGCGTCATGTGTAAGGAGAAGAGGGGGGCACTGGACGACTTGTGTATTCCCATGAAGCATGGCTGCAGACCCACAAGGCATGTTTTCTGCCTGTTGGGCATGGTAGATTTTCTTGTGAGGGTGAGCTGCAGGTTGAATGAATTGTGTTTTGCACTGAATCCCATATTTAATTGAAATAACATCTGACAGAAAAACTATAATTATTCAGACTTTGGTAGACATTTTCCGGAAAACAAAGCAAGTGGTTCTGACACTTGGAGTAAAACAGCTGTCAGCATTTGTTGCCAAGGATAAAATTTGAGTCTCTGAACCTGTGCTTGACAGGTTCTCAATACACAAAGGCCTTTCTGGTGAGATTGGTGATGTTATTAATAAAGGCAATTTTTGATATTTCAGAATCAAATGTGTCAAGATTTGGAATATCTGAAAAACTCAGTGAACCATTACTTTTTAAATGACCATTGCCAATGTTGCAATTTTATTCATGGATAAAAGTTGCGTCATTCAGAGGACAAAACAGACTACTGGATTTTTAAAGCTATGGAGTACAAAAAATTGATTTATTTGTTTTGGGTTCTGCATGGCAAGAAGCCACTTCTTGTATAACTGAGGAGCCTCACAAAAGCTCCTCACTGCAGGAAGTTGTCATTGAGATGTCTCTCTTTGCTCTTAGCCTGGATGTCTTCGTGTATACCTCAATCACAGGAGAATAAATGCAGAATCAGAGAGAAGTTCTAGGCATATTTTAGAAATCTGGGAATCTGGGATTGAAACGTGAGGAATACAAATACCCTCTCCTGTTGTAGTCTGCCTTTCTCAAAAGTAATTTTTAGGGATTTTAAAAAAAATCTATATAATTGTGTCTGTGGTGTCAGTGGGTGTGTGCCCATGGATGTGGATGCCTACGGAGGCCAGAGGCGTTGAAAGTCCTGGAGCTTGAGATCCAGGCGGTTGCAGTCAACCTGACATGAACGCAGAGAGTCACACTCTTGTCCTCTATAGCAGCAGTGAGTGTTCTTTACCCCGAGCCATCTCTTCAGTCCCCCACATTTTTTTTAAAAAAAAATAAAACCACCTTGTTACGAGGCAGAAATGCAGCTTGGTGGAAGAACATTCATCTGAATTTAATTCCCAACAAAACAAAACAAATTAGCTAATTTACTCGTTTCGATATGAAAGGTATTTAATTCAGTTCATTTATGCTATTTTAAAATAAATAGCAAGATAATCTGAATTTTTTTGGATTTTATTTATCAAACACTACTGCTATATATAACTTACATATATAATAAGCCACACACACTCCGAGTTTTTTGAGGTATAATTGACGAGCAGAAGATACACATGACTATAGTCTACACCTGAGTTTTGTGTATGTGGACATGCAGGATTCCATTCTACGACTCTCTCACACAGCCCCTGGAAGCTATCAATCCAGCCTTTCCTCTGTGCGCTTCTTAAATTCTGAATGTAAGTGAAACATTGCAGAATTCCTTTCTGTGTCCTCCAGGTTCAGTAACATTTTGATAACAAGGCTCTCACCCTTTTCAAGTCTCCTTTGTGTTCACTTGCGTGTCTGCTGTCCCCCCACTGCCTTGTGGACACACAGAATACCCGCTTCATAGCTAAGTCTCTGGGCATTATCACATTGACTACGGGAATGTAGAAACTTCTTCAATGTATCGATTCCCATTCTTTGTATAACTCTTACTAGGATTGCCGAGGTATATGATAGCTCTGTTTTTAACATTTTAAGAACCTTCACTTACTTCATTCCATTTACACCTAGAAAGAGCGAAATTAGCTGACTACAGCTCAGGGGATTTGCTTCTGGGCTCCGTACTCCTTTCCACCTGTCTCTGCACCCATTTCTGACGTAGGTATCCTCCTTCTGAAGGTGACGGAATAGAGGCTGACACAGATCCTTTGCCTTTCTGTCCTCTCTTAGACTCTGATGCAGTGGTTAAGTGAATTAAGAAGCCAGTTTCTCATGACTCTAGGGTTTAGTGTCATTTCATAAGGGAATAAATGCCGGCCTGACTTTGCCGGAGAACTGTGTGTCCCCATCAGGCTAATCGTCATTAGTGCTAGAATGTGGCTCCTGGTATTATCTGGGTGCTCAGAGAGACTGTGGCTTTAATTCAAAAGCATTATGGAGCATTAGGAGGCAATATGTACAGAATTAACAATAACACCATATAAAACAACTCTATTCTTGTAGAGGCGAGAGTTTTCTAGCCGTGGAGCCCATTCACCTGGAGGACCCACAGCAGTGACGGGGTGCTCTGAATCTGGGGAAGGCACATCAGGAAACAGAGAGCACATCTTTCTTAAGCTGTAGCCCTCAAGTCTCAGCGTGGGGCTCTGCTGGGGCCCACTAGCTCCAGCCTTTGCCTCCAGACCACAAATCTTGTTTCCTTGGAAGCTCATCATCTCGTCACTCTCCATGTTGTTGGTGGTCCCCATCTCCCTTCACTTCTGTCATACTGGCTTCCTGTTATCTGACTGCTATTGTCAGCCTGCGAGGCCCCTGTGCCAGGGTGGAGCTTAAAATGCAAAGCTAATATAAGGGAGTGCTAAGACACAATTCAACAGGACCATAGGTTTTTAAGGGCTACCCATGTTAAATTTTCTAAATATTAAGGATTATTGCTAACCATTTGAGATCTTTGAAAAGCATTAAACTCTTTGGAACGTCGTAGAAGTCACCAGCTAAGAATAATAGCATGCCACCGTCTTTCCAACGTCCTGATCAGCGGCCATCATAGACGCTGTCCTGAAACAACGGTTTGGAGATCGAGACAATGTTACCCAGGAGAGCTGACTCCCAAGGTTGTCATCTTCTGTTCTCCATAAATAGAACTCAGAATAACACCAGAACTCAGAGCTGCTGCTCTTTCTCTCCCAGTTCGAGAAAGCGCAAAGCACAGAAAACATGGACATTTTGGGCTCCCCATGGAAGACAGTTGCTGTAAGATACTGGAAGGGCACCCTGTTTTGATTCTGATTCAACCCTTTGCCCCTCAGAGCATCTCATGCTGAGATGCAGCCATGGCTATGAGGTAAGTTCCCCTTCACAGTGTCACGTAAAACTGGGTCAGGCTCGGGTGTGGCAGTTACATGTGACTGGAAGTGTGACTCCTTGCGCACCCAGGGCAGCTACCTGAGAATCCTTAGTATGTGAATGTCCCCTCTGTGCTCAGCTCCATCCTGGTTGTCTGAGCATAGGTGAGCAATCACCTGAGCCTCTCATTTCTCTAATTCTCACCAGCAACATGATAGCTTAGAACACCATGTGGACACTGCATGCTCTTAAGGAACTGTCCATAGATGGTTCCACAGCCCAGCACTATGCAGCGGTGATCTGGGTTCAAGATCTGCCTGAACCTCCGTTCATGGTCATGAGGAAACCAAGCATTCACAGGTACCCACATCCTCTTTTCATAGTGCCAGCCTGATACCCGCCCCATGCCCATGCCATGTAGTGTGATTCCTCATGCTGCAAGTGCTTTGCCCATGTAGGGGGCAGATGTCACCTGGGGAGAACTTCTTCCCGGCCACCATCACAATCAGGATCAAGGCAGCGAGGAGAGAATGGAGAGATGGCCTCCTCTGAAAACACACAACATCGGGATTGGGGATAATCACTGACACCTGAGATTTGCTTTGAAATGATAAAAGACAACACTTTTGGGGGTCCATTCAGCCTTCCTGAAGGCCAAGGTGGCAATATTTCTAAGTGGCAGCCTTTAATGCCTGTGAGTTGAGTGACCTCAGAGAGCTACTGGTCTCTTGAGCAGAGTGCAGACCCTTGAGAATGAAATTAATATCACGCACTCCTCAAGGGCCAGGGTGATTCTTCCTCATCCCATCCCAGGGGCCTCCCTAAGGGTATTGATTGGAAGAGATGATGGTCAGGAGCTGCAGGCACTGCATATGCCTCACTACACAAGGAAGGCCTGAGAAAGATGTGCCTGTGGCAGAAGCACTCACTTAACATGGGGGTGGCGGTGGTGGAAATAAGGAGATTTCCACTCTGTCTACAGCAAAACTATTTTAACCTTCCTCTGTGGGAACATATCACTTCCAATAGTAAACAACCTTAATCTGCTTTGCCCTAACCATTCCCCCTTTCCTTTAAAGCCAGGCATGTTCTCATTGTTTGCATAAATAACAGTAGATTAATCTGCTTTGGCTTCCCTGGTATCCGTGCTGCACAGAATGCCCAGGAGGGTGCAGCACACACTGACACCAGGCTCTAGGGCATCTGACTTTGAGCTGATACACCCCGGCCTCCCTCAGATCTCATTGATCGCCTCTTGAACGGTAACTTGGTTAACCAGGAAGTTGCCACTCCAGCCTGGGTTTCTACTAATCAATGCAAATGCAATTACTTCTTTCTAGCCTCTCAAATGGTCTGTACATACTTTTGCTTAAGAGTGATATGGGTTTAAGCTGATTTCCAGTTGGTTAAACTAATGCCTGGATGTGTTTTCCCATTCTGGGTGTGAGCAACCTCCAGACAAGAGGTTTCCAGAGGCATAGTTTTTAGAAATGAGCGGGAGAACGAGTGTGGACTGGGCATCTCCAAAGAATTTTCTGTGACCAAAAATACCTTCTACTATGTCCCCTCTCCATTGTTCATCAGAGGCATTGGGTGATACATGAACACATCACTAGAATAGTGTTTTCACGGGCCTTATTTCAAACTCTCTCTCTCTCTCTCTATATATATATATATATACATATATATAATACAACTATAATTTTATAATATAAAATATATATTAAATATTCAGAAAATAATTTAGGGATTCTGAAATTCATATGCATACAATCCATACTCAACTACATACAAACATACACATATCGCAGACACATTCTCTGACATTTATACATGTATGCATACACCCACACACACATCCATCCATGTATACACACACACACACACACATACACATACACAACTTCAAATGTACACGTGTCTTTTGTAAACACCATGCCAAAGGTTCTGTGACCCCCAACCTCAGAGGGACCTGTGGAAAAAAAGGTGACCTGCACTGCTCAGGGCAGAAAGGCCATTGGCATGAGGTACCCACAAAATCACAAGGGATCCTACTGTCCAGTGGGTATTGTCCTCCTCAGCAAACATGTAGGTCATTGCCTTTAAGCAGTCACAAGTTGCCCTATTGAACATTCATCCACTGGGACATAGTCCTCCTGGTCCATGTCAGCGACCACCACCCTCAGAACACAAGCCTCCTACTTTACCCCACTGTACACCTCACTAGGACACAGTCAGTCTTCTGCACAGCCCGCTGGCCCCCACCCTAGGACACAGTCTTCCTCACAGCCCAAACACTGCCACCAAAAGACACATGGAGTCGAGGGGCTTTCATGCTTGAGGGAGATGGGACCCAGTGGCTTCTGTGCATGAAGAAGACAGAGCCCAGTGGCTTCCAGGCACGATGAAGATGGAATACAGGGCCCTCCCTGAATTAGGAAACATCATTTATTAACTATTCTGTCACTAGACTCAGGTTTTGTGTTGGAAGGGAGACACCCCCAGGGATACACTTTAAAGGTGAGTGAGTTAAGATTAAAAAGTAGGAAAACCGAAGAGCAGGGTTTCTGTCGGTTCCAGGAGACTGGCAGCCAGGACAGGGAGGGCCCCATTTACAGTCCATAGTGAAGGAATGACCCTTCCAGGTGAGTGACTGTGTTTCTGACTGACATGACTCCATGCTCTGCCTTTCTACTAGAACTAGCTGGGGTTATAGAAGAAAAGATGGACATGCCACCCCTTCAGCTGCCTTGCAGGCAAAACTTCAGACTTCTCCAAGCTGAGCCCGTGTTTCTGGGGTTTAGGCATCTTCAGAGAGCTTTGTTTTTTGGACTGGCCTTGGCGTGGAGAACAATCCACTCATTCTTGAGTTTCTGAAGTTGTACGTAAGGTAGGCGTCCAGCAACTACCCAACTACCCAATACCAATTCTTTATTTTAGGCGTCCAGCAACTACCCAATACCAATTCTTTATTTTTGTTTCATCCTTTTTTGTGGGTGTAAAGATGAGAGAGCATTGAGGATGGCTAATCTGTCATGAAAATCCAGTCTAGACCTGACTACCTCCAAACATGCCATGGTACCCAGATACCTTCATGCATGAATACCTGACCAGGGTTTCCTCTATGGTTTCTTCCGCTCTTTCAAAAGAACACAATGGGGACATTTGGCCCCGAATTTGATGCCATCCTCTATGTTTGTATTTATAGTAGGCACAGCTATTCATGGGATGCCCCCCAACCCCACAAATTCACTCAGCGTGCTATCCATCAAAGCAGAGCAAATCAATGTATTGAAAAAAAATCTTAGAAATTAAATCTCCCCTGAAATATAACACCACACAATTGACTTTCTGTCTGTGTTGTTTGGAGACGGCAACAAAGAAATGTAAAACAGGATGGCTGAACCTGGAACAGCTTGTAAAATCTGGTTAAGCCGTGTTGGAAAAGGCTTGGACGCCCCACTAGAAAACAGGCTATTTATTACTTCGCTTTCTTCAGCCCTACGAGGCACATGCTCCCTTTTTAGATTCTTTTCTCTCTTCTTGCAAAGTGCACTCATTCAACTCTTGGCAATTAGTGTAATTGAAATTTATTGACAATGTGGCTGACGTGGAAGCCCCATTGTCCCCAAGCGTGTGCTTCCGAGGAGTGGCAGGCAGCCTGGGCCTCGCTCAGTTACATCAATGGGCCACCGGCTGCCAAGGGTTCCTGTGGGGGTATGAATGTTACTTAGTGATAAGAGCCTTCGAAACGGGATCCCTGAACTCCATCTCTGGTGGGAGATGGAAATGAAATATGTATTTGGCTGCTGTGGAAAATTAATGTAATTGGCTCCCACATAAAGCTTTGACAAGATGACCTGTTTGAAATCCAAGAAGGGTTTCCAGCCCTGTATCATATTATCTCCAATGAAGTCAGCCATGCTCAGGGCCCCCCACCCCAAACCCAGTGGAGGTGAAATGAAATGGAATTTGGGTACCAGTGTTTAACAACACTTCTGTAAAACACAGTTATTCTGTTTGCATGTGTAGCTTCAAGATGAAGGGGCTAGGATGATTGGATTTTCCTGTGTGTGTGTCTGTGTTGATAGCTCTCAGTCTGGGTTTTCTTTTCACTGGTGAGCCAAGGGTTGCGATGTTTGGAATACGCACGGACGCATTTATCCCTGTACCTGCTTTTGCTCTCAAATTTTCGATATGATTCTGAAATGTCGATGTGTGACTTGATTAAATTAAATTGGACTCATTTGGAGGCCAGTGCAGACTTCTGACTTTCTCTTCATGGAAGATGGAAATATGTTTATTTTAATACATGAGGATTTGGGCATGTAAAAGGAATAGGAAGGATGTTTTTAAATCTCTGCCCGTGGAAAGGGGCATGTTTTCCCGCCGGGTAGTTTTCTGGGAGGGGATTACTATGGTGAATTAATTTTAGCTGCTGTTCTGTCTGGTTTCTAATTTTAGATAATATATGTTTTGATTCATTTAATGGGACCTTAAATGCAGCACCATAGAGTTTAAGAGGATGCAATGATAAATTGGAGTTCACATGAGAAAGCATGCATTTCTTCTGTTAAGGAGCTCCCACGCCGTTGCTAAACCTTGGATTATTTGGATTCATTAATGAACACAGGCTCTTCACTTGGCATCGTTTTGAAACAGTCCAGAAACAGTGAGTTAGTGGGTTTTATTGATTCATACTTAAAGATAAATTGGGAGAGCACATCATTCCCATTTTATTTTTCTTTTTGTACTGATAGAATTTGTTTCTCTGAAGAGTTTTATTACAGCCCAGACACACCTGAAATTAATCTTCCTTGAAGACTTAAAACTTGAAAGCACCGGTTTGTTAACATTTCTGTGCTACGTCGTCAAGGACTGGGCTCTGAACAGTAGAGTACAAAGAGGCAAAGGGTCGGTGTACCAGATGCAGGAAAGGGAGAGGGAGATCTCACACTGCGGGAATTAGCTGAAAGGGGGTCCTACGACTCAGTCCTGTCTTGGAGATACCTGTGGGCAGGTGGCAGGAGCAAGACCTGCGCCACGGCAGCCACGAACTGCAAAATACAGGAAATGTTGAGAAACAGGAAGCTATGAGACAGCAAGTTGCAGGGATCAAGAAGCTGAGAAACAGCAAGAAACTGGTGCCTGGTGGTCAGACAGAGTTCAGAGCCGTCAAAAGGCGACAGGACTCAGATCCTTCCTTCCTTCCTTCCTTCCTTCCTTCCTTCCTTCCTTCCTTCCTTTCTTCCTTCCTTCCTTCATCTTTGCCTCCATAAGTGTGTGTGCCCGCAGGCCAGAAGAGGACACCAGATCTCATTACAGAGGGTTGTGAGCCACCACGTGGTAGCTGGGAATTGAACTCAGGACCTTTGGAAGAGCAGGCAATGGTCTTAACTGCTGAGCCATCTCTCCAGCCCCTTGCCTCCATATTTGTATGGGCACATAGAGCTGTTCTGAGACTGGATGGGGATGTGGGACTACAGGCCAGCCTGCTCCTTTCTCCTCTTAGTTCCCTTTAAACCACAACCATCCTTCGACCCTGCACATAGATCCTGTCAGTGGACCTGGACTGCCTTCCCTGCTTGCAGGCTTCATCGTTATGTCTGACTGGAGAGTAGCATCAAGTGCTTGGCTTCTTTCCTGCTTTACTTTGCTCCTATCTAGACTATAAACCACAGCTGAAGTCACTGACCTGAAATGAATGTGGCTACTCATCTACTCAGGGCACTGCAGAGCCTCCCTTATCAGCTGCTTCCTGAACTCAACCTGGCCATCACTCTGGTCACAGGCTGTCTCTGTTCACCTTCCCCAAACCACCTACTAGGTCCCAGTTATGGGCATTTAACATGGATCATTTTTTATTGTTTTTATTGAGCTGTATATTTTTCTCCACACCCCTCCCTTTTTTCCCCTCCCCTTCAACCCTCTCCCATGATCCCCACCCTCCCAATACACTCAGGAGATCCTGTCTTTTTCTACTTCCCATGAGCATGGAATTTTGAGTCTCTGTATCCATACTCATTGTCCCTCAGCTGATTCCCTTTTGATACAAACGTGGGATCCTCTGTGATGCCACCTTGGTCTGTCCAAGTAGAATCTGGCTGTGGCTGGTAGCAACCTGCTTTCCTGCTCTCACCTCTCCTAAGAGGAAGTGGAACCTTGAATGGATACACTGTGCATGGCAGGATAATGGCTTTAAGATAAAGACCAAAAGATGAGGACCTTAAGATGAAGGATGTGAGCTGGATGTCAAAGGGACTTTCAAATCTGATGACGATGACAATGTCGTGTGGGAAGATTTTGCTGATTTATCCAGAAGGCGAATATCTCGTGCTCATCTCCCTGGTCCTCTCAAAGGGAAGTGAGATTTATAAGGGCAAAGGAGGGTTGTTCAACAGGAGAGGAATTTAGCAGAGCATCAGTAGCTGGTCCACAGACACTTGCTGCTGCTCTACTGAGATGCTCGTCAGACTGCAGGTCTCTCTCGTGGGGATGCAAAGGACTGGTGTTATCAACCACTAACTCTGTATGGTTTGTTAGAGCAATCAAGCAGAATACAACACCAAAAATTATAATTTCTAAAAAACTCTTCTGGATCACTTGACTCATGAAATTTAGATTGAAAACTGTCTTCAAAACTTGAGTTATCTTATAGAAATGCCATAGTTCACATGCTTTTCAGTAGGATTTGTGGTCATGAGAAATTATTTTAGTTTATTAATAAAGGTAAAACTCATAAACAGGATCATTAGACAATATGTAAAGCAGTTTTCTAAATGTAGACTATGTAAACAAATAGCGTAGAGACTCACCTGATTGCAGATGTGCACAGGCATCTGAAAGGCATTTGAAGTTGACTGTTGGCCACTAGAATATGTACCGGGTTCTGAAGTGGAGCAGAAGAAAGCAGCTGCCACAAATACTCAAATGTGAGATAACCAACCCTGCATAGGCTCAGGCAGAGTCCATTCTGGTCTGTGTAGTTGAATGGGAAGTGTTAGTGGCAACGGGGAAGCTCCAGGGAACCCTGAGATGGCTAAAGGTGCTTCCGTTCAGCTTGAAGCAAAGCTGTCTGAGGGAGCGTCCTAGTCCAGCAGTGACTACAAACCGGAAGAATCCACATTTTCTAGTTAGAAACAGCAGGAGGGAAAGGGGCTGCATTTGTGTGAATCTACTTTGGGAGTGCCCATTTGTGTGGACAACATCTTACAAGCCAGCCTTCAGTGTACATCCTGTAAAACATCTCAGGAAGGGGGCTGCGGCGGGGTCCAGCTGGCAGACTGCTGGTTCTTTGGGCACAAAGCTGTGGTTTGGATCCCAGAGCAGTGTAACCCTGGCTTAGCTGTACTGCTCCTGGCTGCCATGCTATCACTAGAGAGGAAGAGGAAGGAGGATCAGAGTTCAAGGTCATCCTTGGCTACTTGGCAAACTTGAGGCCAGCCTGGGCTACATTAAACTCTATATCAAGGTTCTCAGAAAAGAACGCCTGATCCAGGGCACGGGTTCTAACAACATGAAGGATACTTTAGGATTTAAATATTTCTTAAAAGTTTTATACATCCATATGATGAATTTTCATCATTTTGATCCCCTATTCTCCCTGAAACCCTTCTCCCAATAAGCCGCCCAAGGTACTGTCTTGCCTTCCATGTGGCCCACATCAATCCATCTCATGCTCTCAGGAACGCAGAAACAGGAAAGTGTGACTTGATCACTGGAAAGGAGAAAATGACAGAAACTATTCCTCAAAGAAGCATAGGACTGGGAACTGCTGGGCAGCAATATTAAACCACCCAATAAATACGCTGTTGGAAGTCAATGAGATTGAAACCAAGAGCCATAGGACCAGCCAGGGTGGCATGAAGACCTCCCCTCTAGTGCAGCCACACCTCGGGCACCTCCCACCCAGCTGTCAACTAGGCCTGTCCCCTAGACGTCTAGAACAATGCGGATCACAGTCATTATGTTCTTAAAATTTCCAATATTTCCAGGACTGGAATCATAACAAGTCATGCTAATCTCTGCCATGCTTGCTAGACAAGAATGGCTGGGAAGCTGTTGGCAAAATCCCACCCTTATACAGAAGAAGACATGCAGTGGGATCTAGTTCAAACCTCACCAGTCTGAGAAAATTCCTGTGTGCCTTTAGTGAAAGCCAAGAACAAAGCGGGAGATCTAAGCAGTGGGAGACATCCTCCCAGGGAAGCTCAGGGGAATTCCTCCACCTTGAAGCATTTCCATAAACAATTAAAAGGGATAAGTCTCTAATAACTTAAAAGACGTTCAAGAAGAGTCATATAACAGCTGCTGAGGACCACTGTTTGCTGCAGCTCCTCAGTACGGACCAGGGAGATGAGAGCCCAGAGCCAGGGCCTTTGGGTAGCCTTGCCTCAGGTCTTAATTTTGATACCCCGCGACTTATGTTAAGAGGTTTTCGGAACTGAGTGACATTTCCTCACTTCAGGGTTCCCTAATTTAGCATTTTCACAGAGGTTTAGACATCACTAATTCAGTGCAATACTGAATTAAAAAAAAAAAAAGTCCACATAACTATCAGGCTCCATGACGGTCGCTCCAATGTGCTTTGTGCGTTCACCTGCCCCAAGTTCTCTCTTGGAGGTGATGCTGCATATCCTTACAGACAATGTAAGGAGGCTCACCGTAATTGCCACAGATTGACTCACAACCACTGCCATGGAGTATTCTTTAGTCCAGACCCCAGTGAGGCTGTCCGGCCTGCACAGCCCATGTGCTCTTTCTGTATCTGTTCCCAGACACACAAATGAGCTGCCACCAAGGACGTGGCCTATGCATGGTCAAATGTGGCTGGTCAGGAACTTTTGATGAATGTGACCCATGTAACCTGGTAGTTAGAATCTTCTGTCTTCATCTAAGATCCATGAGACACTGAGTCCCATTGAACTACTTCTTCAAAGTCTGTCTCAAACCAGTCTTCCCTATTGTTTGAAATACCCTTCCATTCTAAAAAACAAAAGGATGCACACTCTATATCTGACATCCCTTCCAAATAATATAGAGAGTTGCTGTGACAGGACGTTAACTGTTAGGGAACAGCCAGTTGTCAGACACATGTGTTTGCGTTAGACATCAACAAGAACCAACACGAGAATGAAGGAGTTCGGAGTCAGTGATGGACATCATCTCAGAGGACCACTTTGTATGTTTCCCATTTATGCACGCCAAAAGAAGCATAAAAGCCAGGCATTTGGTATAGGGCAGAGTGTGAATGCAGATGTATTTGCTCATCAGAAACTTGATATACCCTGATATCATGTAGGGTCTTTCCAAATGGCCCAGTCGGACACAGACTTCTCTCACTTGGGTGCAGAGCCAAGGCACTTTGGAAAAGGTGTAACTTCCACTTCCTTCGGAAAGTGATGGTGTCTGCCCATCCCAAACAGAGAAAAGATTACCTATGACAAAAATCTACCAGGTTGGGCATTCTGAGCAACCAGAACTTGAATAAAATAAAGAAAAGGAGATATGAAGCTTCCTCTGCCCCCGTGATTCTCAGTACAGGGGATGGCAGCCAAATCTATCACTATGTGCTTTCTTTGAGGGAGTCCATGTTGTGTACTCAGTAGCATGCAGGACAGGGACTCTGTAAACTGCTAGGTGACAGACTGGGCACAGGAACAAAGTGGCAAGCAAGGCCACCGTAATGGCGCAATTAGTACTGACTAGTGTGTTCAATCTCCTTTGTGGGCCAAGAGGTCAGAGAGTTAGCTGCACCATGAGTGGATGAGCAGACTTTCTTGGTTTTGTAGGTGAAGAGAGGCCTGATACAATTAGACGGAATCCCTGTGAAACTTATTAGCATCCACGCTCTTCAGCTCATACGCATTTGGGCAGCAATGAGACAGGGAACAACCCACAGAGGTCAGCCTAAAGAATGCCGTGTCCGTTCGCTCTCCCGTTCACACATCCGTGACACCTTTTGTATCCCAGACAAGATTGTGCTTTAACACACGAGACAAAGCTGCCTTAATCTTAGAGAAATATTCATGGTGGGAATAAATGGGAAGGAAACACTTATCAAAAGCATACCATAACTACCCCAGGGCTTAGATTTTTGCTAATTTGATCGTCACACCCAGGCTCCGCAGTGTCTGTCTTACATGTCACTGTTCATGTTGTCAGTGAGATCAGTGAGATGGTTAAAGCGTTGAGAGCATTGGCTGCTCTGACAGAGGACTCGGGTTTGGTTCCCAGCACCCACATGGTGGATCACAAGTGTTTATAACTCAGGTTCCACAGAATCCAGAACCTTTGTCTGGCCTCTGTGGGTGACAGGAACCCACACAGTGCACATGCACAGATAGAGGTAAAATACTCATGCAATAAAAATGAATCTCCTTTTAAAAGTTAGTATTGGAGACGCTAAAGCTTGGGAAAGACTTGGACACTGCTCAAGTTATACAGTTTTGGAGTCAAAAACCTATACTTGGTTCTAATCCATTAATGGGTCCAAAACCCCAGGGAAGACGCGACAGGATCTATTTAATCTTTCAGCAACTGCAGTCTCCAGTCCTCAGCAGAGTTTGCAGCATACGGTTGGAAAATCTTCTCTCATGGCTCTGATCTTTGAGCCACATGTCTGGCAGGAGACCAGTGACAGAAGTCAAAAGAGCAGCTGGGAAGAGACAATGACGTAACAGAGGGGTTGGCTGGTGTGAAAGGCAGAGCTCCAGGTGCACCTTAGAGAGACCCTGGCACACACTCTCTGGGACCTTTTCTGTCACCTCCCACTTTTTGTCTCTTACGTTGTTTTTTCTTTTATGGAGATGCCCAGAAAAGGATCAGTTGGGAGTAGGAGAGAACCTAGCAGGGGTGGGAAGAGAATGGGGAAGTGTGATGGGGCAGAGAAAAAGAAGGAATAAACCGAGTGGGTTGGAGCAAGGCCGAATGCATATACGCGCAGAAATTTCACAGTGAAACCCATTAACCTGAATAACCATTAAGTTAACAATTGCAATAATTTGAAAAAGTCTTCTGCAAACAGTCTCTGTGTTCTATGTTCTTTGTACCTACAGGTTCTGCATCAGTTACTTTCCTCTGCGCTTTGACACAATGCCAAACAGGAGGCTACGTAAGAAGGGACGAATTTAACTTAACTCATCGTTGGGGTACATAGACTGTGGGGATACTCAAGGAAGAAGGATTCTGAGCCTGTTAGAGTTGAGGGTTCCATGGTCGGAAAGCAGAGAGTGGCAGGAAGTAAGTCCAGGCTACCATCCCACTACTCAGTTCCTCCATTCCTTGAGCAGAAGTCTGTCTCCTAAAGACCCCATAACCTTCCAAAGAAGAGATGCTAAGTTCGAGGCCAGTGTTTCTAGTGCTTGATCCTGCTGGAAACATTTCACACTCAATTTGCAACAGGTGCTCAAAAAAGTATATGCTATTCAGTGTTAGGTGCTCATTCCAACAAGCGTGCTTCCTGCTTTGCACCCTTCTCCTCTCGGCCTGCCGGTCACACTCATTGGGATGACTATGTCTTTGCTTAGGTGGCTGCTGTTGCTCAGCAGAACCCTGGGTTCCTGGGTTACAGAACCCTGAGATCCTTCAGCGGCACACCCCTGTTCTCAGTTTCTCCGCAGCCTCGGAAAGACCTAACTCTAAGACAGCCAGCCTTGTCTTCTCACTCCAAGTCTGGATCCCAGCGGATGTCCAGGGCGAGGCTGGGCTCTCTGCTCTTCCACGGCCCCACTCTGCTGGTTCTGGCGCAGTTCTTGACCTCTCTGTGCCTCCTTTTCCTCCGTTGTCAGGTATGTTGTGAGGAGCATCCGAAAACTTGATCTCTGGAAAACACTCAGAAGAATCCCAGTGTTTGGTGAGCACTTCTCAGTGTTTGCTAAATGGGGCGACTGGCTTTCCAGAAAGGACCTAGTGTTTTCTTGGAAGATGTGCTTGGCATGCTTAATATTATTTCAGTCATTCTTATGAATCTTAACTAATTCTGGTATCCTCGGGAGTAACCACTCAGAATAAATAATGTGTCCTTCCTTTGTTTCTGTACCAGCTCTCGCCACAGGCCCCCTCCAAGGAGGGGGCCTCGCTTCGCTTCACCCTTTGTGGCCTGGGTTTCTCTTTGTGCCTGGCACACAGGAGGTTTTCGGTAAACAGTTGTTTAATTAATTTCATATTGTCTGAGGGTGGCAATTTGCAAAGAAAAAGGAAGGCGATGTTGTCCTTTAGATCGAGTTTGTTTGGGCTGCGTTTGCCTGCACTTCACAAAAGCAAAGTGTCTTCTGGTTCCATTACATCACACAGCCAATTAATCAACACTTGAATGAGTCCCCAGACAGCCCCTTCATTTTGTCTACTTATTAACTTTCATTATGTGCACAGCTAAAGTGTAATTGTGAGCAGGATGGATTATGCTGTAAACTTTCTTTCCTATTACACCGTTCCTTCACAAATCCCCTTATTAAAGTGTTCCAGGGGTGATATATTATGTTAAGAACATAAGGTGACAATGACCTTCCCTTTAATTAACTATGATGGAAACAAAGGTGAGAACAATGATGATGAGGTTAGGCTGAGGACCATAAATCACCTCCGTGAGGGGAAGACAGGACACAGCTACAAAAATAACCTTGTGACTCACAGGTTAAGTGAGCGTTCCCACGTCGCCCCTGCTGCTACTTATCTGAACACAACCCGCTGTTCCACAGGGGCAGGAGCCCCGCAGAGGAGAGCCCAGATGCCACCCTCCTCCAAGACCGGGCTGAAGAACTTAGCTCTGTTGCATGCTTAAAAACAAACAAACAAACAAACAGACTCATTACCAGGCGACTTTGAGTTAGAAAAGTGGACAGAGCAGGGGCCCTGCCGGTACGGTTACCGGAGTATAATTGGCATAGTCACATCAGGAAAAGCATGCTCTGCTTTGTGGATGTCTCTGTTCTGTGTAAAATGTTCAGTCCTCATGTATGTTATCTATGTCATGGTCTTCCTTTCTTGGGGGCTCTGCTTACACTCAGTGTGGTTCTAAGCCTCTTCAGTCTCCTGAGCACTCTCTCATCCACATCCACCCAGCTTACAGATACACTGGCCCTGGGCTTGTCTGCATACAGGGTGTCTCTTCCCTGCTATTTTTTCTCTCTGCTGTTTCTGTACCAGCCACCCCGCTGGCCTTCTGCATGCAGAAAGACCTTCTTTACCCCACTGAACTTTCTCCCTGGTTTTTGTTCCAAGGTTCATCTTGTTGTGTTTTTGTTAGTGAGTCATTTGATGGTTGTCTGGAAATTGCCATCGGTCACAGCAGGGAGAGCAAAGCAATGTGAAAATTTGCCCAATAGGTTCACTGCTTTCTGGTAAATGGACCACAGAATAATCAAGCTCTTGGCCATAACCCTCATTCTTTGATGTTGGGTCTGTTCCTTGACAATCCTGGCCAAAGTCTCAACAAGTCCTTCAACAGATCCTCAGATGATGGCCAACTGTCCTTGGGTCCTGGGGAGAATGGGCTGCAATTCAAGGTGGCCTTTTGGACATTTGGCCTCCTTTATATTTATGTCACCTTTTATGTCACATCAATCCATACATCATCACCGAGCCAAATGTGCAATTTTCCTTAAGATCTGTGAGCATTTAAAGAGGTGTCCATTTGTGCAGGATGGGAACTCAAGTATTTTGGTCACAGACCTCCCTTCAGTGGCCACAAAGGGCATCCCATGGATTAGCACCCAAACTTGCATTTAAACTAGCAACTGCCCCTTTTGATGTAGGTAAAGCTTCTCCTGAATATGTAAAGATCACACCTTTCTGCATTTAAACAAATTAAATGTGGCTAATTTTACCATGGTGGAGGGGTAATGATGAGAAAATTCTTGTCCACTAACTTAGAAGATTCCATATCCGGTGACGGTATGAAACTGCCCCCTGCCACTTCCATGTCTCTGGAGGCCTGAGCATTTGTGTCTCAGGGTCTGCACGCTCTATGACCTCCTAGGAAAGAACACAAAGGAGACCATCTCATGTTTGGCTACTTGCTAGTTCAGAGCTGTGTCAGCCTGTGTTTGGGGTGGAAGCAGAGGATTGACACACTTTGTAGTATGACTGCACCTCATCTACCACACTGTGCTTTGAAGATTATGTCACAGTTGCTAGACCACCAGGGGGTACATTCCTTAAGAGTAATGACTCCCATGCAGTGTAAGAGGACACCCAGTCAGAGAAGAGGAAAGGTGCCTGGTGAAGCCAAGAGAAACCATTGAATTTGAAGTCAAGATAAAAAAAAAAAAAAAAAAAACAAAAAACCAACAACAACAACAAAAAAAAACCTCCAGCCGTTTAGTGGCTATAGAAGTGTAGAGAAACCCCAAGGCAATCCTGAAGCTGACACCCAGGTTGGCTTCAGCTAGCTGATGGCAAGAGGGCATCAGAGCAGGAACAAGTCACAGACCCAGGGGAGGCCACCATGGTCTGCATTGCTCTCAGAGAGGTGCTTGCTAAACCCTGGCTATTGCAGACTGCCCTGAAAACAGTGGAGAATGTTAGAGGCTGTGTTGCCTTTGTTCTGTGCTATATTGTATTACATTCTCAAATGATTAAGGAGTCTTTTGGAACAATGTACGCCTTTTTGACAGTTTGTGACTCTAGAAACACTCAGCATTACAGACCAGTATTCAGTAGTTCTGTTTGGAATCCTTATAGGCCGTGTTATTGGCTGAATGGCTATGTCCCTCCAGAATCTATATATTGAAGATGTTGTTCTTGGTGGTAATAAAAGGTGAGTTTAGAGGAGGTGATTAGATGTGGGAATGAGTGTGGGGCCCAACTGGCTAAATTCGTAAATAAGAAGAGGAGTACCAAAGAGCTCTGTCCCCAAATACAGCTGAGGACATCCCCTGTGGATACAATGGACCAGAGGCTCAGATGCCTCCAGGGTAGTTGTCTCAATATCCAGGCTGTGGCATTTTCTCACGGTATTCTGGAAATAAGGTAGAGAGATCGGTAAACATAGAATCAGCAGCGGAGGTACTGCCTTTCTCAGGGTAAGATTTCTCTATCTTAATGATGGATCTATACCAAGGGATTAGAGACTTCTGAGAACCACATATTTGAGAGGTCTGAGTTCATTTACATGAACACAAGACCCCGGCAAATGACATGGTAATAATGTTTGGGTGGTGCCATGGGGGTGGGGCTATTTGTCATCGTGCCTCTGATTTTCAGGGTTTGGGCCTGGAGATCTTTTGTAGATTAGAGAACAGGAGGAGGAGTAGGGAAAAAGGAGAAGGAAGAGGCAAGATCACACCCTCAAAGGCTATCACCTTTGTGTGCACAAGCAGTGCATTGTATCTGTCTTGCAGAGCTAGCAACAATTTATGCTGTGTGAGTGTTTAAAAAATGCTGATTTAATTACACTTTCTATCAAGGTGCGCTGTGAGGATGGGGCATTAATGCATTCATATTTTACATGGCTGTTTCTTTGTTAGCAGTGCACAAAGCCTAAATAATTAGTTTTTGTTTTAACTTGATAAATGTTGTAGCACACTGTGTATGTGTGTGTGTACGTGCACAAACATGGATTATACTGTAAGAAAAAGGCATTAAAAATGTATGTATCTTGTGTTCAAAAGTCAATACCCCACGAATATGCACACGGGGACATTAGGCTTAGTCTTTGGCAAGCCCTACAGCCTGTACGTACCGTGCTGCAGATGCCAGGCCACGCTTCTGAACCTGTGCATCTCGGCTTAGTTTAGTTGTCCGTTCTTCCACGTGGCACTGCCCTCCTCTGTCTTCCAGCGCAAGTGAGGTTTTGTTTGGTCCCTATGCTCCTGGCACAGGGCTTGGACCCATGCAAACCCTAACAGATCTTTACTGTCGGGTGAATAAGGGCATAGGGGAGGGGACAAAGCAGTTTTCATCCTGCAGAGGAATCAAGAAGGTAGCTACCCCACAGCAAAGATAATTGGTAGATGGCTAGGTTGTGAGGAAGACTTTAAATGATAAATGTGCTTTTCCCAGCAGTGGTGGGCATGAGTAAACATTCCTCTGGAAGAACCACAATTTGAATGTGCCTTTGGAGCACACAGTTTGGAGCATACATGTATTTAACACAAGTGTTTTTTTTTTGTTTGTTTGTTTTTGTTTTTTTTAGAAAATGTGACAAGGCTATCTCTTTTTTATTCATTTATTTTTTTTATTTATTTATTTATTTATTTATTAAAGATTTCTGTCTCCTCCCCGCCACCGCCTCCCATTTCCCTCCCCCTCCCCCAATCAACTCCCCCTCTCTCATCAGCCTGAAGAGCAGTCAGGGTTCCCTGCCCTGTGGGAAGTCCAAAGACCTCCCACCTCCTTCAAGGTCTAGTAAGGTGAACATCCAAACAGCCTAGGCTCCCACAAAGCCAGTATGTGCAGTAGGATCAAAACCCAGTGCCATTGTTCTTGATTTCTCAGCAGTCCTCATTGTCTGCCATGTTCAGAGAGTCCGGTTTTATCCCATGCTTTTTTCAGACCCAGTCCAGCTGGCCTTGGCGAGTTCCCGATAGAACATCCCCATTGTCTCAGTGTGTGGGTGCACCCCTCGCGGTCCTGAGTTATAATTTTTGCATATAAGGAAATTCATATTGAGTTATATGTTTATTTTAATTAAGAGAATGCTACATTTTTGTCTGTTATTACTAACACAGAGAAAAGACCTTCTGGTCTCTGTGTATATCTCTGTAATTTGAATTAAAATGAAGTTATATTTTGCATATCAATCTACCAGAGCAGACCTGGAATTAAAGTAAACATATGGTGTTTTCCTTAGAAGCAAGCTTATCTCCAAGACTTGAGTTATCCAAACACTTGAATGTGGTGTGACATTCCTATAAGACAAGCTTGTGGATCAGGGCCAGAACCAAACTCGCTTGCAGAGTGTCTGTGGAGGTAAGATTTGTGGCTATTCTAGTATTTTCCACACATTGCTAATAAGGCATACCCTGCAGCCCCTTTGGGATATTTTGTGCAAGAATAGTGTCTTGCTATATCCCTCTTAATTGTGGCTTCTAGCCACTAGCCCAGTCAGCAGCTTGTGGCAGGCTCTCCCGGGCAGTGTTTCTGGAAGGGTCCTCGCTGGTTTCTGCCAGCTTTGCACTTACAGGAATGTTTTAGAAGTCCGTTAGGACAAGGAGATCCATGACTGTCTTTCAAAGCCAGTACACTCACCACTATATCACCGCTGTGCTGTTATGATTAATATTTCCCACTTGGAGGGAGTAGAGGGTGCTGTTGGACCACTGAGAGGATTGCTTCAGAAACGGGGTTTTACTGGATTCCATTCCTGGGGTCAGTGTTGCCAATTGCCATTTCTATTTAAAATAATGATTTTTTGCTTACGCTTCTCCAGGGTGTCTTTTCTGAATTTTCCATCTGGCATGAGAAATGAGCTCACGGTTATTGTTTCAGGAGTAATAGTTCTACAGAAGCAAAGTCAAGGCACCCACAGTGTTAAGGGAGGAGAAGTAATTTTATCAAATCACGGACAACGCGCTGTTACAGTTGGATGGTCCCCTTCTTCCGTTTACCACTATGTTGAGAAACTGGGTCTGAGAATGTTTTAGGAGCTGTCTGATCGAAAAGTTTTCCTCTCTTCCTTCTTCACATTTTTAAAGACAGTAAAATGTGTGATTATGTAATTTCAGCAGCAATTTAAGGCTAACCAGTAACCATTTTCTTATTAATATCTAATGGAAGTTGTAAGGATTGCATTGACCGACTAAGGAAGAGCCTGGCATGGTTTCCTGGCGCATGCCTTGTCTCTGCTGCGTGCGGCTTGAAGAGCTGGGTGATCACTGGACCAGGCGTCATTCTTTATTATCATGTGTCCTCATCATGGCTGTGTGGAGTGTGAGCGACAACGAACCATCAGGCAAGATGCATAGCTAGCCGGCGAATCACACGAGGAAAGCACTGCAGTAAACCCCCATCCACCTGCCTAGGCCACAGTGACCATTGTAGGAGCCAAGCACACATCCCCGTCTTCGTTCAGCGCCAGGAGAGGGAATCCCATGTCTCAGTGTTAAGGCGGAAGAGAGTCTCCTTCCCTGTGGGATACAAGCTGCAAGATTTTCCCAGCATGCTCCTGATTAACCACACTAGCCCTTTCCAAATTTAATTAATTATCTCAGGTCACTAGGATCCCATCAGGGACTCTGAGGTGGCTATTAAAATTCACTACCAGGAAGTAAGTTAAGACTGGTCTTTAAAAAAAAAATTGATGGTAATAATCACAGCTTTAAAATACTTGAAAACAATTACTTTATGAGACAAAAAAAATGGAATTTAAAAACGATGCAATTAATTTACAGGTTCCCAGACCCTCAGAACTCTTTGGGAAGGAGGGGGCAATATGTGGGAGGAGTGGGAGGGAAATGGGAAATGGGGAGGAGGCAGAAATTTTAATTAAATTAAAATAATAAAAAATAAATAAATAATAATAATAAAACATTAAAATTCAAAAAGAAAAGAAAATTAGGTAAATTAATCTGGACAATTAAAGCGATCTTTAATTTAGGGAAACCACTTTTACTGTGGCCCCTTTTCCTCTGAGGTTATTAAACACAGTATCACTAAGTTCAGTAGAGGTGGAGGTTGGGGGTTTTCAGACGTAAGGCAAAGGAAAGAACTATATGCCCCTCAGACGCTTTGGGTTTGTTTCATGCCACAGTCAGGAGAAAACCGGTTAAATCTGAACAGCCAGTGGCTGCCTTGTTTCATGTTATAATTAGAAATTATGAGCAATGAGTTAACTTTTTCATCCTGAGAAAGTAAAAGGTGTCACATGAGCACTCAGGCCATTTGCCTTTCGCTAGGAATATGCTTCCTTTTCTCCAGAGAAAGGAACCCCTGAGAAAGACGCCCTGCTCAGAAGTGAAAGTCAGGGAAGCAGAGAGGGCGTGGGTGTCTTAGTCGATTTGGGGCTAAGTTAGCTTCTTGGAATGCACGGGTGGTAGGAAAACCACTTCTCCCTCTGTAAGGGGCTTGGAGTGGAAACACAAGATGATAAATATTTCTCCCTGCTACTGTAACTAATTCTAGTCCTCATTAACAACAACAATAATAGAAGACTGTCTTTAGTCCTGGGAGACAGTGTTAATTGCAGGTGTGAGTGTCTGAAACAAAGTTATTCAGACATAATGACGTAATAAGCACACTGAGCCATACCCTCACACTAGCCATTATTATTCCCTCAGCCGACTAAATTGAAACAGTAGATACCCTGGTGTGCTCTGTGGACCACTTTCCTGACATGATTAACTATAAGGTACCTACTAAGCAGGGGTAGTTAGTAGATTAAGTGGTAGACACGAGGCAGTGCCTCGCAGCGGGCTTATTCAGAGGGTTTTCCTGAAATCCACCTTAAAGCCTTGCTACATCTGTGGGTCTCTGTGCCAAAGTAGAAGTATATCTTCTAAATCTAAAGAAATAGTGTCTGCCTAGAATGCTCGGAGGAGGCCATGGTAATGATAGTGTGTTTCGTTTTCAGTTGATGAACAGATATTTTTTATTGAGAATTCAAAAGATGTAATTCACCAAGATTATATAGAATTGCCAGTTCCTAATGCCCAAGGATAAACTGCACTGCAGAGAAGTCAAGCAATCACTGAGGGAAGACTGCACTGCTGTGTGGGGATTGTCTAAATTACACAGTCGATTTCATCATTCCTCAGACAGGCTCAGAAGAAGAGGGAAGATATGAAGAATGTGGGAGGAGAAAGGGACCTTGTGTCACAGATGACAACTTTGATCTGGTTCACCTTTTCATTGTCTATCTATCATCTATCTATAATGGATCTATCACCTGTTATCTATCTATCTATCTATCTATCTATCTATCATCTATCTACCTACCTATCTATTATCTATCTATTATCTATCTATCTATCTATCTATCTATCTATCTATCTATCTATCTGTTATCTATCTATCTACCTATCATCTATCTATATAACTATCTATCGTATATATATATATACATACCATCTATCTGTCCATTGATTTATAATCCTTTAATAATCTATTATCTATCTGTATCTATCATGTATATATCTATTATCTATCTATCTATCTATCTATCTACCTACCAACCATCTATTATCTAGCTATCTACTGAGTCATCTATCCAGAAAGATCAGTAAAAAGGATAGAATTCTAAGAGAAAAAAAATTGAGCATAATCTTTCGACTGGTATAAAGGAAGAACACCTGACTTCTGTGTGCCCCACCTAAACAAACTCTATACATGCCATACATGCATGGCACACACATGTCGTTTCTTCTTGTGAAAGCTTTTGAATGTGTGTACAGTATGCTCTCCACATCTCCCGCCAGCAGTATTAGGGATTATTTTACAGAGCCCCTTTACCTTAGTCTGATTTATTTCCAAATGAAACTGTGATTAAAAGTCTAATCAGTAATGCATTGCACACCATATATGATAAGATAACGGGTTCCTGTTGTAGGGTGGGTAACTGAGAGGCAGCACCTTCTTTGCTTTTCTGACATCTTCTGTCTACAAGTGAGTGCAAACTCCTCTGTGCTTTCCAGCTGAGTGTGTCAGTGTGTGAGAACCACCAAGTAACTTCTTAGGGTAATTCTTTGCCTCCTCTTTCCTCTCTCTGTAGGCAAAAATTCTTCTGCAGGCTGCATGGATTGAGAGTCGCTTGCTACGTGGGGAGGCATCTTAACGAGCCACTAATGAGGGCCTGACCAGAGAAAGCATGTCACCTGGAGACTGTGATGGGGGGCGTGAGCTCGGCAGGCCCTTACCTCACGGCCCCTCTGTGCCAGTCTGCCCTTGTTCATTGGCACAAACATGGAAGTAGCATAAGAGGGTCGGTGACCAGGCCAGCTGTCTAGCGTGCTGTTTCAGGCTTGGACAGCCCTGTGCTCAACAGAACTCCACAGACTAGGGAAGGCAGCCCTAGCGAAAAGAGAGGAAGAGAAAGCTTTTATTTAAAATAATTATCTCTCAAACCTGTGTAGGTCTCGATTTGAGTTGTCATTTTCTTGTTTCCTTTGATTTTATAAAGTCGGGGCAGTTTTTAGTTTTCGGAGTTCCGTATGCACTGGCCTTGGGGTGCACATTCTCTGCGGGTCTGAATGATGGGACCGTGTTGGACCCCTCAGTCTGTCTTCACTCATTCAGCAGACCCCTGGTGTCTGTGCTGGTGTTTTCCTGTTGAGATAAAACAGCCTTAAAACAAAACTAAAACAAAAGCGTTTCGCTCTCCATGAACCTCCCCCCTCCCTTTCAAGTCTCTTCTGTTCATTTAAAAATAATCATCCCTTTATTGAAAGGATTACATTGAATCAATTGGTAACTTAAAAGATTACTCTGTTGAATGGAGCAAACAAACACGGAATGGCAGCCTATGTGAAATTGCATTTATTCTCTCGTTTCTTCGTCTGCTGGCTCTTCAAGTGTCACTAGCATAGTGCCGTGTCAATGAACATATGCTTCTGGTACTTAAAACAAGATTGTGTTTTGTGGCTTTCGCTAGCCATGCCAGTGCTAAATTTGGGATTGTCTTGAATGGCTGCCCCCCCTTTCCAGCCAGCACAAAACAGGGCAGCCTGTCTTCACCCCATTCAATGCCCTTCTGCGCAACCATTCCCCGCCAAGAATGCTCGGCTCTCCCTTCCTTTGTTCCGGTGACAAATGGTGACTCTCCGCGTCTGCAGTGCCTGACCTTGACTAATTATGGAGAATCGGCGCAGCTGCCTCCCACTTTACCAAGCACCGCCGCACTGGAGCGCGCAGGCAACTTCTTGCTGCCCCCATGGAACTTCAATTTGAGAACTTTATCACGGCACACAATGCCTGCTTTTTGTGCTGACTTGGAGTTCACAAGCCCTCTGTCACCATATGTTGACAAATAATTTATATTCATACTGGGTTTTGTTCCTTGGTCTTTGGCATCAACTGTTTGAAACAGGGTAGAGAAATTTCTGGAGAGCTTGAGATCTAAACAGCCTTGCTGAAATAGAAAGAGGAGGGGCTAATAAGTACATGGAGCATGCTTAATGACATTAGTATTCATTTTTAGACACCTTTCTTGACTCTGTAAATGTTTGCACAAATGGTCTTCACCCTGAGCTATGCTCTATAACGAAGCCCCCCACATGCGTGGCCAAAAAGATTCAGGCTCCTATATCTGCTTATTTTTTTCTTTATAAAATAAAAGCAAAGCATGTGTTTAATAGGTAAAACGATGCTTTAATTCTATTACATATTTCACAACGTGGACATTTTATTTTATCTCACTTTGGTGTTTTTTCTTTCTCATTCTTGTCTTTAGAGTCATTTTCCATAAGCAGTCATGGAAGTTAGTTTTTCATCAAGGCATTGGAAGAAAAAGAACCTTTTTTTTTTTTTTTGCATTTTCCTGTCCACAGAAGTACTAGAAACTGGGGCAAGTTGGTGTTTTGTTTTGTTTGTCTTTAAATAAAATATTCAAAACAATTAAAGAATTGCAATGTAAAAATTAGAGAGTGAAAATTCTATAACACATTTAACCCACCTATTTTTAAATCCATGTCACAGTGTATTCTGAGAATAAAGCTTTCAAGAAGGGTCAAGCTACCTGTGTGGCATGGACTGTCGTGGGAGAAATGTCTTACATTTTGCCCTGATCGAGAGACTTTTTCTAGACATCACCCTGCCTGGAGGGCATCACTGAACAGTAAAGTGTGTGTATGTGTGTGTGTGTGCACGCGCGCGTGTGTGTGTGTGCGTGTACTTCTATGCTGAGATGTAGGCATGTGTGGGGGAAACTCAGGTGCTGCACAGCCTGGCTGACACCGGTTTGCACATGTGCTTCGTCTACCTATGAAAGGAGAAGCAACCTCAGCTCTGCCTCCCCTGGAAGAACACTGAAGAAGAAGTTGCTTCTAAAATTGTGCATTGAAATAATGCTAATTTTAAAGACATATTTTACAACTGGAAATACATTTTAAAGTAAGGCTGAAAATGAAGATGGGAGAGACACATTCATATGTACTTATTCATGAGGATTAGTGTCAGGTGTGAAGGAATTATGAGCTTGAATATAAACTCTCTCACAGAAGGGCTGTGGCTTCTGTCGAGGCAAACATGATAACAACTATTTTAAAGTGAGAAAAAAGTCCGCGCTGAAAGAATAAAGTGTATATGACTAAATTAAAAACTATGAATAACAATAGCAAATTGGAGACACTAAAGTCTCCCAGCAAGGCCTTACAGGGTAGAATGTTGGTGGTGTACCGTGGCAAGCTGCTTGGCAGCTAATTCACATCGGTCCCTGTCCCGGGATGGGTACAGAGTAGAGAGTCGTGGATGCTGGCTGCACCGATACCGTAATTTGGGTTCAGGGTCTTGTGGGCTTGCCTGTTGGTTTGTTTGTTTTAACACAATTGCTGCCCTTGCTGCTCAGAATCAAACTGCAGCGTTTCGTATTAAATCAGCGCAGGGAGGCAGCACCTTTGAATCTTTAAGCAAGATATGAGCTACGCAGCTGTTCCTACAGAGACCCTGTGTGCCGGGGACCGGCAGCGCGTCTCTACTTGGAACACCAGAACAGCAGCGCCTGACCGTTTCCTTCCCTACCCTGTCTGCCCCAATGCTGCCAGGGAGGCACTGGGGCCTCAGTGTAGCTATCTGCTCGCCATGGGCTCGATCCATCTACAGTTTCCCAATTCTGTTTATTATAAAGGCGATACTTCCCAATAAGAGCAGAGGAACGTCTTGCAATGTAAAACGGAAAAATAGTTCTAGGGTCTGTGTGTAATCAGACACTAATATTTTAGTCGATTGAAATGTAACTGTTGGGGGGTACGATTTAGAAATTTTCTTAGAAGTAGCTGGGGTTTTGATGTGTGGTCAGTACTAAAAAAACAGTCATCATTTTAGGTTTGTGCAAAACTAAAACAGGATTTCGCTGTCATTTGTTTAATCCGACATTGCTTACTTTGGACTATATGGGGAATCCCCATTTGAAATAAGCTGTAGCATCTGAAGACACGGGATCTGTCTCCGAGCCTGAATCCACTATAATTACACATTTACAGGATTCTCTGGCACACTCAGCTCTTCTCATAAACAATCCTGGATGTGCTGAAAGGGGAAACAGAAGGCACCTGGCACGGACCTCAAAGATCCTCTCTGTCATGGTCCACAACGGTGCCTCTGTCGGCAATGCCACAACCAAGCAATTTACCACGTTCGAGGCACAAAGCCCCAGATGCACATGCAGAGGTGTGAGTCCCAAAGCTAGGACCCCTTCAAAGCCT
The DNA here is from genome assembly GCF_950005125.1 of Chionomys nivalis. NCBI lineage: Eukaryota > Metazoa > Chordata > Mammalia > Rodentia > Cricetidae > Chionomys > Chionomys nivalis. The sequence goes on along the minus strand of NC_080100.1, from coordinate 3,065,253 downwards.
TGCAGGGAAAATAAAGTATTTAAAGTGTAGTGAGTTTTGTCAGTTTTGTTCAGAAGATAAAGTCTGTAAGACAGGAACTAGAAGAAGACATTACCAGAGCTGACAGGTGTGCAGGGCTGGTAAAGCCTCCCCCCCCCATTCACATAGGAGAGAATGGGATCTTTTTTAAAGACATTGTAGTAAAACTCTTAAAAGACACTTCTAGTATTTGATGAATTCCATAGGCTCAAGCCCACGCTAAATCTTTCCCACCTCGAATGATTAAAATATGCAGACTCCAGGCTTGAAGCAGCAAAGCCGCAAATGTGAGCTGAGAACCAGAGTCTTCTCGGGCTGCAGAGAATCCTGACAGAGGGGCAGCTTTGGTCAGACCTTACAAGAAAATCAAGTAGTTTTAGAAACATCCTGAGGAGCGCCTGCATGGAAAGGGGACCTGTGAACCCGAAAAACCAACTTCCTCCTCCACTGTTGGCGACCCGTAAGGACTCACATGAATAGCACAGAGTGTTCAGCTAAGGAATCCTAACTACATGTCTACAGTCACGTCTTCCCCATGTCACTGGTTCATAACTAACACCCCTTTGTGGGTGTTGTGTGCGGTTTCCTTCTAATTCAGTTAGACACAGCATTTGCTTCCTAGAAGGACACCACTCTCCGTCCCAGTATCAAAGCCCCTGATGGACGCTGTGCACAGAGTCAGCTGCAGCAGGAGGAGTGGGCACCAGAACATCCAGCTTGAGTGGCAGGATGCCAGCACAACAGGGCTGGCTGATCTAAAGGAACACAGTAACACCATCCTCCCTGGGGTTGCTCAGGTCTTAGACCTTTGGGAACTGCTTACAGTAAACACAGGGAAGGGTTGTGTTTTGCTTTTATAAAGGGCAAAAAAAAAAAAATGCAACCTAATACCCGTGTACAAAGCTGGGAGCTGTGGCTCAGGCCTGTAAAGCACTCTGACTCTGAGAAGACATCATCATCATACATTCAAAGCTGACAGAAGTCCAGAATGAGTTCTAGGTCCATGGAGCCATAGACAGCATGGAGGTGCTGATTCCAAAGCCCAAAACCAAGCAAATCACATAACCTCAAACCACCAAAGACATTAAATCTGGATCAAAAACAAGCTTTTCTTTCTCTTATACCCTTGGTGGTAGATTTTGAGACCAGCTGAAATGCTCCCAACCTCCACGAGGGCAGACTCTCACCACTGAGCGTGGCATGCCTGTGTCTGTGGTGGACCAGAGCAATAGCAGAGACTTGACCAATAAATCTGTATGCAGATACTTTCTGGGGGCTCCCTCTCTACACTTCTTCCCTGTTCCCAAATACAAGCCTTGCCACATTGCTTCATTGCTAGATAGCAAATTTGCCTGCTAGCCAGAAAAATAAATGTTAAAAATAGACCTGTCCATCACTTAAATCACAGGCGGCCACAAGGACATTCAAAGTTCCTTCTCGCCACAGCTGCACAGCCGATTCTCTCTCTCTCTCTCTCTCTCTCTCTCTCTCTCTCTCTCTCTCTCTCTCACACACACACACACACACACACACACACACACACACACAAACACACACAGTATTCACCTCTCAGAATGCATATACAACTTTAGCAGGATTGAGGCTGAGGACCGTACGTATGTTAAGATATGAGGAACAATTAGAGACGTTTCTTTCTGACTGACAATGAGGTTAATTAGTTCAGGTAATTGCACAAGTGGGCATTCCAGGCAGGGTGAAACAAGGCTCTATTTTCTAAAACTGTAGCTTTCTCATTAGCCAGATCTCCTGTCTTCGGGTGGAAACCTAAATGGATACATCAGTTGGCCAAGCCCATTATGTATAACATACCTCTGTTTTATTTCTCCACACTGGACCAGGCAGCTTCATAGCCCCTTCCTTTACTACATTAGCATGAAACAGTTTAGGAGTCTAGTTGACGGCGTAACGGAATGGGGAGCTGTCACTCTGAACACTCTGTGTGCTTTCTTAGTTGGTTCGTTGCTCCTTTCATTGCCTGGGATGCCCTGCTACATCCCACGGGTGTCCCATCAAAGGTCAGACTTGGATCTCCTCACCACAGAGGATTTGCTATTGCCTTGTAGTGCAGCGAGTACCCCAGGAGCAGTGTAGAAGCTCTTCCCAGTACCTTAGACACGAAAGTCAGAACAGATGCACTTCGGGATTTCCTCTGGAAAATCCCAGAACCAAGTATGTGGAGGGTGAACCTGCCAGAGACCAAGTCTCAACTGCCATGCCGGAATCCCACAAGCTCAACCTCTTGTTCTCTCCATGTGCCCCACTTTCAGAGTCAACTGTGAATGTAACTCATCAAATTTGTTGGCCATCAGGATGGAAATTTGACTGATGGTTCCCAGGTCACCTTCACACTGGGAGATGTAAGATCCATGTGAGGTTAGGTTTCCTAAAAGGCAGCATATGCCCCACAAAGAAACCTTACAAAGCCCAGAGTCCAGACTCCAGCATCGGTCAGTGCCCATTGTACCATGGGCTATCACTCCTAGTTCCATCACATTTTCATTTGATGTGCATGGTATCCCAAGGCTGAAAGGTCCATGCTTGGTGTCAGGAAGTGAACAGGTAAATGGAGGGATTCATCTATAGGCCAAGTGTTATACCACAAGCAGCTCTCAGCGGGAGAGAGGAAGGCCTCTATACAAAGCACTGGCCACTGTCGATGGTGCAAATGTTCCCAGTCGACGTCACTTTTCACTGACAGCGTAAGGCCATGGAGTGAGCTCATGGGAGCCTATGCACACAGCTGTCCTTAGGATTTCTATTCACTGCTGCAGGAGAACTAGGAACTTCAAGACGACCGGTGATGGAAGCGGCGTCCCAGAATTCAGAAGTAATTTACATACAGTAACATATTTCATAAATGCATTTAATTGCATTTGAAATAAATGTTAATATATAATCATAATAATTTATGATAACCAGCTCACTGGTATAGAACAGCTTTGTGTGCTATTGAAAACAAGTCGTTAAGAACAGCAAAACAACAACAACAAAACCATTTTCTGCCGTCAGGAATACAGTTTTAATTTTTTAAATTAAATGTCTCTTACAAACATCTGACAAGATAGAAACTTTTCCAGATTCCCCTTGCACCCTTGCCCTCCTCTGGAAGGGCACTCATCACTCTTCTACTTCACAATATTTATTTTACATCGACCGTGTGGTGTCACCTTGTTTAACTCACTTACTGTTCCGGAAGTCTGCAGTTTCTCTTCCCCAGCAATCTCAGTGTCTGTCAGGGTAGCAGAGACTGGCCCCTGTGCACCTCAAAGCACGCTGGGTGCCTCTGACCTGATCCACAGCATCCCCCCAAAACACCTGTCAGTCAGATGCAGAGATCTTTCCAAACAGAAGCATGTAGCCTTTCTCACACTGACGGTGCTCAGGCCACAAGTAACACAGATGGCAGTGCTGTGTCCCCGCAGAACAGGAAGCAGGGGTCCCCTGCAGAGTCTGGGGTGAGGCATGTGGCCATGTCTTCACTGAAGGACAGGTGAAATCGTTACATCCTAACCTTGGCAGGGTCCTTGCTGCTTCAGGGCTCTAAGCCCTTGGGTAAGGGCTTGAAGGAATTGTGGTGGTCCTATGGCAACACCCGATAAGAAAGAATCAGAGAGGGGGAGCTCAAACTGAATAAAGCTTCTGCTCAGTTCTGGATGCCTCCCAGCTCAGACTCAGACAGACCCAGACAGACTCCTAGCCTGGTCGACTTAGCTCCTGTCCCTGAAGGGTACATGCAAGGCAAGGCAGACTGGAGAAATGCTGATTTGAGGCTCACTGATGAAACTTGGCTTTGGATTTGAGGTTTGACAAGAGAAAGAGAAGACAGACTCCTGTGAGCAACATTCTCCCCGCTGTGTTCTCTAGTCAGAGTGCAGTCCAGTGCTTCTCCCTGCTTGGTTAAGGTACCGGTTCTCAACCTGTGAGTCACAACTCCATTGGGGAATGAACGACCATTTCACAGGGGTCACCCAAGACCATCCGAAGCACAGATATTTACATTACAGGTCAGAGCGGCAGCAAAATTACAGTTATGAAGTAACAGGAAAGTAACTTTATGACTGGAGTCACCACAATTTGAGGAGCAGTATTAAAGGTTTGCACAACCTGAGGAAGGCTGAGAACCACTGCCCTACCACGTGGTGAGCTATGTTCTTAGTGTAACCTTATCTTATGATTCTTTCTGCTCTCTGTTGCTGTCCTTCTGCAAGATCAAGTAGGAATATCTGGTATAGAGACTGCGCGAGAATGAAGGCCCCCTGGTAAAGACTTTGATTTGCATGAAATTGCCATGATTGTCTGTTCTTGCCCCATTATCAAAATCTATCAAAGATAATCCCTCCCCTAAATTTCGTTCTGGAAAAAATTATCCCAGGTTAGAAATAACTGCATGGCTTTGGAAAACTTTAGAAAGCCTTATCACAATCCTTGCTGAATGGCCTCTTCCACCCCTGCCTGCACAGTGGTCCGAATTAGCTGCCAGTTATGTCCGATCCCCAAGGGAATGTTTACAAATTAAACCTGTACACAGAGAGGTATCACGGCGAGTGGCCTAGAAAGCTAATCCAAGAGGGTGGAGTGTTTATAAACAGAGAGACACCCAAGGGTTAATGCAGCTTTCTATCCCAGCCACTTTTGCTTGCCTTTATTATTTCCCCCCTTCTCTCCCTTTTAACTGATTCGTAGCATAAAATCTTCCTGGACACCTAATTACCCAGCCAGCTCCCAGCCACAGCTGTCTGCATGGAGAACCCATTAGAGGCAGTGGCTGAAGTCTCCATAATTCCCCAAACTTCCCGGGTGTGAATATTAAGAAAAGATTTTTACATGTCATATGCAATTCGAAGGTGGTGTGAATGGCCTCTGAGATGAGGAGTCCTGAATGCCTGTCCGTCACTCCATTCACGGGTTACAGGTGGCCTCATTTTCCACTTTCAGATATCGGCTGGCTATGACAGCCGGCACTTGATTTGCATGTTCGACAGACAACACACGGCCCCGTGCATGTCAAAATAGGTGGTGATGCGTGACAGCTCCTACACAATGCTGTCTCCTCTTCGCGCGACCTCTGACCTCTCTGTGTGTCTTTTTCTCTACCATCAGAAAAAGAAAAGGAAAAAAAACGAAAAAGAAAAGGAAAGAAAACCCACACTTCTTTGCTTTGGAATAAATTTGGTACTAAAGTCGTTATTTTCCTTCCATCCTCCTTTCTTCTGCCTCTTCCCTTTCCCTCCTTTTAAAGGGTGCCATGCATCCATATTTTCATCTTAACTGCTACAAACTCTGCCTTACGAACCTCATACAGTTTAAAGACAGAGGCTGTGTGGGCAGGAAGCTGTCATGTCCACATTCATTGTAGTCACGGTGCTTGGAACTTCTTACCTTAATCAATATCACCTTTCAGGGCGCTCGCCTCTCGGGTTCATTTTTCACTTAGAAAGATCATAATATTACATCTCTTCAAGTCTTTCTCTAACTTGTGCTAATTAGATTCCCATCCTTGTAATGCTTTCAATATTAATACTCCACAATGGTTTGAAACTATTTTCTTCAATTGTAGGTCTGGATTCCTGTGTTCCGCGTGCACCAGGCTATTCTAATTTTCTGTAGTCAGCCTAATGAGTATCAGCCCCTCACCCAATTCCCAACAAAAACCTGCTAATAGAACCATGTTGCTCTGGATCGGGCTTACAAGGTCAGGGAGTGAGTTAGCAAATGCCCCATCATGCAGCAGCCTCCATAACTCCAGACTTCTGTGAGCTGGGGATCCTGTAGAACCACAAGGTGGGGAAGTCTCCAGACCTCTGAGTCTAGAAGATCTCAGCAGTTATGGGACATCAGTATTCCTTTTATGTGACTCTGTTTTCTCTTCAGGGGTCCTCGTGGTCAGTCTCTGGCTACAGACTCTCTGGAAGCTCACAGGCTCCTCATCTTACCAGAGGAGTGCAATCCCTTCACTGAGCCAGTCTGAGTGCTGGTTCTTGTTTTAATTAACAATTAAAGCATGGCAGCAGATAATCATGCCTCTCAGATGATTATAATGTTTGAGTTACAGCTGTGAACCCAGTACCCATGAGCATGATTACCCTTAATTGCCACACCCTCTGGGGGGGTCACACTGTGGGATCCTCTGGGGTGTGCAGGGTGAGAATATACTGACAGCCACCCATTATCAGTTCAGCAACTGAGAACAGGCCAGCCAGGGGATCTCTTTTATGAGGGATGAATTTGCACACAGCATGCACATATGTGCATGCACATGCATATGCACGCACACACACACATACAGAGGGACTCACACACGTGGGTACATATATGCACACACACCACGGTAGATTAGCAGGACCACAGAAAGTGGAGTCAGGCTTGAGATTCAATCTTAGGGCTTGATTGGATAACTTAAAAAAACATGAAAAGACCGAGCAAAAGAACTTACTAGAATATTGAATCCAGGAGGCTGAGGCTGGGCTTCATTTGTTGCTGTGGGAATGAAAGAGCTCCATAGATGGACAGTGGGATCTGATGGAATCTGTCCCGTAAACATTGTATCTGTCTGGGATACATTGTATCTGTCTGGGACACATTGTATCTGTCCGGGATACATTGTGTCTGTCCAGGATACATTGTATCTGTCCAGGATACATTGTATCTGTCCAGGTTTCATTTTATCTGTCCAGGGTTCATTTTATCTGTCCAGGATATAGCATTACTTCTGAAGACCACCTTTGCTAGTCTTAATTATCTAAATACTTTAGATAACAACCTGTGTCTTGCATAAGTATACAAGCTAACTATGTATTATATTACATATACATTTCTTCATAAGGTACTTTCATTTCAATCAGGTATTAATGTTTTCTGACTATTTCTTTTAGATAATTATGCAGAAAGAATGGTCTTCTTTACAGAAACCTCTGAACAGACAGACCTTTATTGTCCTTTATTGCATCCTCGGGGATCTTCTGCCAGGACAGTTGTTGTTGTGGTTTGTACGCTTTCCAGCTGGGTCTGACAACCAGGTTCTCCTTTCTATACAGCTTGACCTCCACCTTCAGATGGTAAAAAGGCCGGTTGTCAGGGAGGAGGCCTCCACATTAGGTTCAGACGTGGGACTTAGAGAAAGGAGGCCCTGAAGAGCGGTCAGTAACCAGGATGCTGAAGTCAGGTGATGGAAGTCAATCTAACCGATGTTCCTTCTCCTCTTCTCCCTTGATCTTGTAAGAGTCCCTCCTCTAAGTCGAATAATGAAATGAGATTCGAGTCTATCACACTGCGCAAAACTCGGCTCCAATTAGGCAAGACATTGATTTTAGAGTGCATTGATGTGTCTCTGTGTTTATCACACGTTCATCCACCCTGATGCCTGTGTTGGCGTCCATCAAGCTGGGGGAAGGTTAGCAAGTGTTTCCACTCTCTCCCTGGGTCTCCCACAATCCTATAATATGCATTTTAATAGACTTAATCTCAGCTACACTTTACAGCTCCAGAATTTCCCACCTCTTCAAGAACATAGCCTTTTAGTATTTTAAGTTTTAAGGAAAACATTTTTGTTTTTATTCCTTTTTGTTTAGGGGGCATTTTTAAAGCTTGAGATAAAATTCAGAGCTCCTCTCATGCTAAACCAGCTCGTGCCAGTTTCACTACCAAGCTAAAGAGCAGTTTAGCTGCTTGTCCAGTAGGTCTGCCAAAGGCTCTCAAAGCAGATTCCATGCATTCACTGTTTCCCCTAGCTGAGTTATGCTTTCTTGTTTCTTTGTTGCTTTGAGATTTTTTTTTAAAAAAATCTGTTTTTAAAAAATGAGACATTTGTACCTAATAAAGTAGTATATCTGGAAATCAGATCCTCTCCCTTCCCAGGGCTTTTGCTGTGATTTCAGTCTTGCTTAAATTGCAGTATAGGCTAAACTTTATTTGTGTCAAGGATTAACCTGAGTTATATACTTAAGATTTCTCAAGATCTCAAGACTTCTCCAAGCCTGCATCTTTCCCTTCACCTGAATAATTAGCTGGTTGTAATTTTCTTCATGTATGCAGTTGCTGTTGCCTGTTCAATGTTGGAACTTCACAGGAGAAGAACAGGACATGAAGGGTGTGGGGGAAACAGGCTCCTGGTCCTTTAAAGACTTTGGGGTCCACTTGAGATCAGGGGAAAAGAGGCTTGCATGAATTGGAGGAGCTACGGAGGTAACAGTCACCCACCTTTTGGTACAGTGATCAGAAACATCAGTCAGTGACCGGGTAATGACATCACATATTTAGGGAACAAGGTCCCTTCTGAACTTTGGTCAGGGCAAGGCGTGTACAGGTTGACCCAGGACCATATGTCTGCCTCGAGGCTGGAGGTAGATGTGACATTTATTTTACTGATAATCTGTAAGGTTCCCACCCAAGCCTTTCCCTGGATGTTCAGTCTTCCATGGAACCTAGGTGGTATGAAAGAAAACAGGTGTGTCAGAGAGAGTCTGCAGTATAATTATGGTCAGGTTCCTGATGTTTCATGCTTTGCCATTATCTCCTAAATTTATGTTATTTTATGCCACCCCACATCTAGCCATTTTCTTCAGTGGCTCAGGAAGCTAGACCAGGAAGCATCTGAAATATTGAGTGACACATAGTGATACAGGACTGTTTATTACAGAGATGAATTGAAACACCTTTCAAGAGACAATTAATTCTGTGACCCTTTCAAGAGGCTTCTCCATCGTCAGAGCATCGTTTGAAGTGTGGCTGTGGACCGAGAGTTTGTACTGTATGTGGAATCTCACCCCCAGTGTGGTGCTGCCTGGGAGTGAGTCTCTTGGGAGACGGCCAGATCAGGAAAATGCTATGTTTAGGAGTCTGATTAGTGCTTCTGTGACAGCAACCCCACAGGTGTCCCTCATCCATAGTTTGCTATGAGAGGGTAGATGACATCATCTGTAAATAAGTGAGGAAGAGAAAGGAAATACTTGCAGTGAGTATCTCAGCATCCAAATGACACAGGTGGTACCAAGGAAGAACTTAGTTAAAACTGAAAGCTCACGCATGGCACCAAGGTACCTATTATGGCTTTGTATATCATATATATATAATCTCAGCATGTATCACGTGTCTCTTAGAGCTCAGATGAGAATGTTGGCTCCTCTGCCGCTTGTCTGTCTCTGCTGGCTTCCATCTGCTGCCCTAGTTTGCATGGCATTGTTCTCAGGCAATAATTAGATACATAATGCTCTCCTCCACCAGAAGATATAGTTCAAAGTCAGAGAAAGCAGAACAGGGGCTCTTGAAGTATAAGAAAATGTTGCTGACCTTGCCAGCCCCATGGGCCACTGTCCATTATGTTTGTTGATAATGTCATCAGTCTTGTTTTTCAATAAAGTTTATTCCCACACTGGGGAGCACAAGGGATGTGCAATACTCAGCTATGTGCTTATTGCTTGATTTGAATGAAACTATTTTCTCATATTTGCTTCAGACATTTTTCTAAGAATATAAAATTGGGACCATCTGTCTAGTGTCCTGGAGGTTGATCCATTCCTCTTATATTTATGCTTATAATAGCCATGCCTATATTCATATTTACATCTTTAAAATTTTCCATTTTCTTTTGTTATTTCTATTGTTTTTTTGAGACAAGGTCTTACTATGTAGCTAGCTCTTTGGCTAGCCTGATACTCATTGTATAGCTCGGGCTGGCCTCAAACTCAAGAGCTGTTCCTGATTCTACCTCCATGAAGACTGGGATTAAAGGCAGGCACCATGACACCTTGCTCAAATATTTTGTTTTCAAAGTGTAGGTGAGGTTAAACACATTTCTCTACCTTGTATATTCTGTTCAATCAAGTTCTACAGTTCATCCATGTTGATCTGTCTAGTGGTTTCTGTAAGCACTGCATTATATGCTGCATGTCCACAGAACTCTGGTTCGCATTTTCATATGTGGATAGGAAATGTATATGAGTCGATGGGTTTATACACATGTGTGCCCTGTTTTACTTCCTATCTAGACCGTTTGCTTCATGCTAATTCTGCTCATCGTACTTTTCAAAGACCCTCATCTAAAATGAAGGCCTCATGTCCCTCTGACAGAGGAAGACTGAGAGTGCTGGACTTTGAAGAGGAATGTAGCACAGGTTTTAAGGATCCAACATTCAATTACAGATAGTCTTTCCTGGGAGGTCAAAGGGGATGCAGCGGAAGCAAGGATGGTGAGTGACCTTCAGGTAAAGTTGATCTTCTGATCCCCTGGGCACAGTCTTCACCCCATCCCTAAACAAACCTTGGTGCCAAGAGCGTAGGGAAGATGTAGGCAGATCTGAAAGAAAATAACACGTTAGGAGAACCACACTCATGGACCCATGGGGTCAGAAGTGCCATGATAGAAAGCACTGTTGAGTTGCTGTATCATCCTTCTGTTTTTCTTCTTTTGAATTGTTTCCAAGTTTATGTACACTTTAGGTGTCTGTGGAAATTGGAGGAGGAGTCTCATGACAAGAAGCAGGAGCCACAGGCAGCTGTGAGCAATGAGAGCTGAGGTCAAGTGCAATGCAGGAACTGCGCATGCTCTTTAGTGCTGAGCTCTCTGTCCAGCCCCAAGTTACCACGCTGATCTCGACATTTGTATTGATTTATATTCGTGGACAGTGCATCAGAGGTGTTTCTTCATAATGTTTGCTTAGAGATTGGTTATAATTAGTTATAGTTTTTGATAAAGAATGTGTCAATACTTCACTAGGGTCTGAGTCCACCTCTCTCATTACTGGTAAGGTTGGGTGTGTTTTTCTTGCCAGTGGGGCATTTGTACTTAGAGTCTAGATGTTGCTCATATAAGATGTTTTATTTTGTTCCCTTGATAGGATGAAATAAATACTCATGAAGACATCTATGTTTGTTTCTAAACAAAGATGACCTCTGAGATCACATGCTGTAGAAATGTGGAGGACGCATGAGTTCTTCTGGGTGATCAATCAAAGTGTGAAGCCTAAGAATGGAGTTTCTGCCTCCAGGATGTTTCCAGCTTTCTAGGTGTTGATGGGGAGGAAGCCAGCAGGGCTGCAGGCACTTCCTGTGAGTCTGGTAAAGAGGATGCGATGTCTGTGCACTGACCCTCACTAACAATGTTTACCCACAAACTAAAAAGTTTCGTTAAATAGCAAGAGCTCTTGTTTGACATGTGCAAATGTGCTCCCTTAGGCAAGTTTCTCTCTGAGGAGGACTTCTTTGTCATGCTCTGTGCTGCTGCCTTGCCCTCTTTGTTCACTAAACCTGGTACAGGTAAACCCTACACACTCTAGGATGAAAGAGCTCTACTCGTGAGCTGACACTGTGAGCTTTGGCCGACCCTCGTGGTCCCCGTCCATTTTTCTTGCATTGATTTTTTTCTCTGTCCATCTCAAATATCTAATGAAGTGATCAGCACTTAAGATAAATTGGATCATAGGATGTTATAGGGAAAATTAAAGAAATACTGGGAGGAAATTCCTGTCTGTCCAGGAACAGTCCCACTGGAATTATTTTGGGGGTCATTGATAAAAATCTGTGAAATCAGAATCTGAAACTACAGCTAGAGTAAAATGCTCCATATGGTCACATAACAGTCTTATCCATCCCCGCTTTACAGGAGGATTTGGGACATATTCATCGCACCCTGAAATGAAGTTTAACCTCTCAAAGTGTCCCTAACAGTGCCAGAGAACTGGGACTGACAGAAATTGGCATCCCATGAGGGCAGGGCCTGGAAATCTCAGTCCTTCACTCTGATGGTTTAGGGCTTGTGTTGTATGTACATCTGACTCTGTAATACACTTTCCCAAAAATAAAAGTGTTTTGTTTTCATATCAATATCATTTGTTAGAACTGAATATAGTGAATTAATTGATGCCTGGAATTTTATTGTCACCAATTTTCCCCCACTGCTTATGCCACTTCCCAGTCTTCCTGTTGCAAGCATCTATTCCAAACTGCAAATTTCCTTAAGAATCAAGACTTTAACTGGGTCTTAATAACTGCAGAAGTGGCTGGGGTGTGGATTGTTGGGTTGAGTCCTTGCTTCCTTGGCATAAAGCTCTCTGTTCCATCTCCAGCACTCCATAAAAGAAGGCACGGTGAATAGTAAAAGACCGAAATCCCAGCACTCAAGAGGTAGAGACTAAAGGATCAGGAAGCAAGACCAAAGTGTCATCTACAAGGAAAATCCCAAGCTTCAACAAAGACTGTACCCCCTCCTCTGTATTTCCACAGAGGAACTGAAAGTTCTCTGCTGCTACTAGTCTTTAGTCTTTAATAAACATAAGTACCTTTGTGATGACTGTACCGGAATGAGAGAGAAGTCTATCGTCTCTCTGTCCTTCCCAGTTGTATCACAAGCTAATAGAGAACATTGTGCATGGTCGGACTTGGTTGACGTGTCAACTGGGTCTTTGTTGGGACAAAACTTGCCAGGTGTAGGCACCGTGAGCTGTTAGATGAAATAGATCAAAAGGAATATGTGTCAATCATTACAAAGGTGGGGTATATTTTAACAGAGAGGCTCAGAACAAAAGTCCCAGCTGTACCTATGGATGCCATTCTCAGTCTGCAGAATCCAAGTTCACTTAAGCACCATAAGTCCATCACAGATGGCACCGCCCAAGCTAGCCAGTTTTCTCCGGCTGTTAGGAGAACAAATCTCCTGGGCATTTTAACAAATGGACTGCTTTACTTCAAAACATGAAATAAGGGAATGAAGTATCCAGTGTGTAATTCTAAATGTCTAGTGTACCCTGGAAGAAATATGTCGGGTTTGTGTTGGTAACTGTAATTTTGAAAAGTGTAGTGAATATCTTAAAAGAAAATGTCACAGTATGGGAGATGAATTTCAGAGTTGTTCTTTCTAATTTAAGTAGAAGTCAAGAGGCCCGGCATTGACCCCTGATTCCGATGCATGCTTTCCTTAATGTCCTACTTAAAGATATTGCTGGAAGCCAAGCCAATGCACTTCATTACAGAGGTCAGAAGGCAAATCCCTCAGAAGACATCATAAAACATGTTGTACATTCAATGAAGCAAATGGTAAATGTACCCCCCCCCAAATGCTCTGAGCTCGGATGACTAAAGAAAAACAGCATATGGCCTCATTTAAATCATAATTCCATGACCCGAATTAGACTCATTTATCTCGGGTGAGTCTTAAGATAATGCTTACCAACCAGCATCCTGGTTTTGTGGTTATAGAGAATAACCTAGGCATCTGAAGAGGAGACTGCTGTCCAAATGTCAGTGGCTTTAACCCTGAATTGCACAACATTCTCAGTAGCTGAATGATCAGGAGTAACTCTGGATCTATCCACAGTGGGGTGTCAGTAACGCTCTTTCCATCCCAGAAGAAAACAGAAGAAATGGCTTCCCATGCCATCAGGAGCACCTGACACTAAGTCTAGGTGTGGTTGTGGGTCCCTCTCATCCCAACACTGTAATGGCGGGGGGTAGGGCAAGGAGACTACATAAAGTCTGGAGACGAGCCTGGGCTCCATCAGACTCTGTCTCAAAAAATCAAAACAAACAAATGGAAAAATGATACGTGAACAGAGAGCTCAAAAGGCTCAATACTAGCTGAAGGCTTCTGCTTTTGTATTGTAGGACAGCTTTTACCCAGCACTACCGACTGGATGACAGCATCTATAGACACATATTCCTTATCCCAGCCTAGAGGGCTGAAGCCTGAGGTCAGGCACAGGCTCACAGGCTTCTTCTGAGGCTATGAGGGAAGGTGGGGCTCTGTGTGTTTCTCCTAGGCTTGTAGATAAAGCAAGTGGTCGTCTTCCCATGGCTCTTCACATGATCCCTCCTCTCTGCCTGCTAGCCTCTGAGACAAACTTTGGATTGTAGCTGCCTTCAGATCATCTTAGCTTAATAACATCTAGGAAGACCTTATCTCCAGACAAGGATTAGTTTGGTGTAAAGTTAAAACTTCATCATATGGGCCTTGGGGAAGACAATCTGACCCATGAGTATATGCACAGGAAATGCAGCTCCTTAAGGGAAAGATGAAGGCAGTTCCTTCATAGAGCTGGTCTGTGCATCCAGGCTTCTATGGCAGAAAGAGGAGCTGACTGCTTCTGGAGCGCTTCCCAGAGCATAGTAACACTCACTTGTGCAATCTTGTTACAGTTGAGGGATCCATAGCTACCACCCACACCTAGACATCACTCTAGCTGCTGGTTAGCTCATCCGCATTCTAAACTGAAGTGAAGAAATCCCTTCTCTAGGAAGTTTGGGTTTGTACTGAGAATGAAGACATGGCTAGGAACCGCTGGGAGCAAAATGCATCAAAAGTGGACTCCCACTAAGAAGACTCTCGATGCACTAGAATATCTTCCCCACCTTCCTTCAGTGCTGATGCATCAGTCTTCCTTCCTTTCCACTCATTTCCAATATGTAGATTTTCTGTTTTTCCTCGAGCTTCCCAGATCTGGTCAGATCCGGTCTCATTCTTCTCATCATCTCTCTTTACAGTACTCAGTTTACCCATGGGAGCTTAAAAATGTCGTTCTGCTCACTAGGCACAAATAAAACATCCTGGTAAGTTGAGTCATAGCCGCAATACTCTTCCTCTCTCCACACAGCAGTGGTCTCTCAAGGCTGTACAGAGTTCTGTGTGTATTAGCTCACGGCTTCAGTAGGCTCGGTACAGGGGACAGCAACCCAGTAGGACCATGCTAAACTCCAAGGCCGAGTATAAATATGATCACCAGATAGACAAGCACAATGTCCCACAGTGACAACAGCAAATGAGACCGCAAATGACCCCGAGAAGTCCTAGTCCTTTAGTGTCTGCCTAGACTTATTTTTCTTGTTAAACATCACCAGAGATATGCCATTTGTAACTCATAAGGCTCAAACCACGAGATGCAGTGTGTCTGGAAATCTGTGATGTTGACTCTGGGTTTGGTACCAGAGAGATCAGACTTGAGCATCGAACCAGTGATGTCTGACAAGGGGCTGGAAGCAGTACAGGTAGGCCAGCCTGTGCTCACTATAGCCGTTCTTTGCTTCCAGGTGTCTTCAGCTCCAAGTCCCTTCAGAGAATCAAGGAAGTTATGGCTCCAGGCAGAAGTCTCCCAAGGGAAGAGGCTCAGTTGCACTGTCATGTCATTGGCTGCCGGTGCTTTTGTGCGCGGAACCCCCACAAGATAAAACATCTGAGTGCAACATTTAAAAATAGACATCACTCCACAATTCAATTTTAATTATTTCTTTTAATTTTTGAGATTGCAATAATTATATCACTTTCCCCTTTCCTATCCTCCCTCCAAGTCATATGACTGCTTCAAGTTCTCTTTCAAAAGCAAGGCCTTAATTGTTGCTACTCACATACACACATATATATATGTGTGTATCTATATATCTATACATATGTATTCCTAATACATAAATGCAACCTGGCTAGCCTGTATAATATCACTTGCATGTACGTTTTCATGGCTAATATTTGGTATTGGAAAACCAATTGTCATGTTGGAGAATATTCCTCCCACTCTCAGCATTCCTTAGTTACCTGTAGTTCTTTGAAATACAAAGGAATACAACTAATGCTCCATACACACAATAGTGCTGGAGGCTGAACCCTGGACCACATGGAGGCCAAGCATATGCTGTCCCGCCCGGTGGCACCTCAGCCCTCCCAGCCTGCCGTCCTATCCCTTCAAACTGTAGTGAACTGTGGTTTAGATGTTGACACTGTGAGTATCAATGATTGACATCCTATACTCTTCCTGGGATAAACCCATGACCTCTGTCCCACAGTTGAATCGCTCACCTATGCCCCAGTATGCAGCCCTAAATAAGATCTGTGGGTCACCAAAAACTGAACTTATTTGTTAATTAATTAAAATAAAGAAAAGGAATAGAAAAACCTGGCAATTGGAGGTGGTGGATTGGAAACAGGATCACTGGGAGGTAAGAAGGTTAAGATCACGGGCCAAGATGAATCATTTGCATGTTTGAGATGTAATAATGAAACTCATTAGAAATATAACTAATAAATCAAATTATTTTCAAAGGGAGGTAAACTCCCTGTGTAATTTAAGTCTGTTAGGGGTCACCCTACTAAACTATCTAAACTAAAAGTGTGTATGTAAATTCAAATTATTTTTCATACTTTCCATAATACAAGGCTCTAAAGATTAAATACTATAAATGATATTAGTATGTAATTGAAACTATGAAACATACTTAATGCTTCATAAACTTTAAGGATAACAAGGTAAAACTTTATTGTACATAGTTAATGCTCCATAAATTTTAAAGATAATGAGGTAAATTTTTATTTGAAATGCAGTTTTGAATGAACTAGTGCCTTAGAATTTTCTCCTATCAAATTTGTCCTATCAAACCAGGGTTACAGTTTGACTAGCGTTCAATTTTTAAATAACATAAAATAAAACACAGCATACCCTTTTTAAGATGAATTGAGGGCTACCTGCATCTGGGAGTATTTTGTGACTAAACTAGAGAATGTGCTCTCAATTCTGAAAGAATAGCACAAGAAATAGTTAACAACAATAACACAAAATTCAGATATAGTTTAGCCCACGTGTCTAATTGTAATAAGCCTTAAAACACAGTGCTATGTGATATGAGTCATAGCAGTTTTTCATACTAACATTCTTGTGTTCATGTGTGAGAACAATGAGCTGAAGTCTTCCCCCCAAGATGTCATGCCTGTATACACGATTCTGCAATCTTGTCTGGCTAATGAGAACTTTGTAATTATGGAACACCAGGATGCCATCAATCCAGGGTCGAACTGTCTCCAACTGTCGTTTTGTCAGAGTCATTGATTGACCATATCCATGACTACCAGGTACATTTTATAATACATTAGTCGGCAGACCTCTCCCATGACCCAGGGCCAGAGCTAAGAATACCACCATGCAACAACCAAAGCCAACAGCAGAGATCTCTTCACCTTGCTGTGGTCTGCTGTGGTGGTTTGAACTTGGCCCTGAGTTCGTGGTGCTGGGTGCGGAGGGGATTCTTGGAGGAAGTGCATCTCTGGAGTGAGCTAGGAGAGCTCATAGCCTTACCCCCTCCAGATTGCCTGAAGCTCATGAACTGTATTGTAGCACATAAGAGTGCAGACAGGGGCACAGTGCGCTGCAACTCAGAGTGCAAGCTCCTATGGAGCCATCAGATTGACCTGCTGCCACCATGTTTCAGGGGACACCCGCTAAACTCGTGTGAGGTTGGAAGCATTAGAAACGTTAACTCTAAGTCAGTTCTGGTCTGGAGATGGAGAGCTTAGATGTGTGTAGGGAAAGTTAGAAAAGAGTCCTGAGACTCTTACTGTTTCTCCTTCTGACAAATCTTTCACAATCCTGCTGTTTTTAACAATTTGAATATTATGAGCACTTGGTTGGAACAGAGTCTTGTTTATATGGCTGATATGACATTAAGAATAGCAACAATATATTTATATCAAGTACATATCTGTTATATATATATATATATATATATATATATATATATGGTAGATTTCTGTAAAGTTTTCTATCAGTCTTGAGATAATGACAGCCAGATCATGTTAAATTCAATCAATGGCTCATCAGCCTGAAAATCTAAAATTTTGAGTCTCATGAAATGAGTATAATATTCTCCCAGAGAAAATTTGTTTCCATGCATGCAAAACAAATAACCTGTAGCTGTACTAAAATGCTAGGTGAGCTGGATACTCCTGACCTGTCTGGTTCATCTAAGGACAGCAGACCATGAATGTTACCATGTACTATTGACACAGTCTCTCTTCTCATTATGTTCCTAAATAATTTAGTTAGTATTCATTAGGGATTTTTCTACTAGGTTGGAGAGATGCCTCAGTGCTCTTACAGAGGACGCAGTTTCAATTCCCAGCTCCCACACTGTGGTTTATAACAGTGTGTAAGCCCATTTTCACGGGATCTAGTACCTTTTCCCGGCTTCTGCTGGCACCAGGCACATGGGTAGTATGTAGACATGCATGCAGGCAAAACACTACATGAGTACAAAAAAAAAAATATTTTTTTAAAAAAAGTTTTTCAACTTCTCATACTTCTGCCTTCTAAAAAGTCTCTCACTACATTTTCCTTATCCTATAACTGTTCTGGAAATTTCTCAGGTTTAGGAAATTATGAATTAGATGCCAAGCCTACACACACACTTGCTGTGTGGAAACCTGAGCTCTCACGTCTCCTTCTCAGCATCCAGCTTTCTCACTGCTGCGGTTCAGGTCTTAGTTTCCAGGATGTGTTCCCAAGATGCCTTTCCACCTTCAAATCTGTAATGTACGTCCCTTGGAGAAAGCAAGAGCCCTGGTGATTACTTAGTCCACAGTGTCGTTCCTCCTGCCCATTCTGTACCCGTATGGCCCAGCAGCAAGGAAAGATTGCATTCTGTTATTGGTTGTTTTGTGCTCTTTTGGGGGGCCCACCACACAGCTCTCAAATCACACGAAGGCTTATTCTTACTTATAGTCGCCCCCCCCCCTTAGCTTGGCTTGTTTCTTGCCAACAAATTATCCCTACTATCTTTTGCCTCTGGGCTTTTTTTCTTTCCTTACTTCTGTATCTTACCTTCACTCTTACTCCATGGCTGGCTGGCTGTCTGGGTGGCTGCCCCTGACGTCCTCCTCCCCCTGTTTCCTCATTGCACCTTATCTTTCTCATTTCTCTGTTTATCCTCTCTCCCTCCCATGCCCACCACTCCTTGCTCCTGCTTTGCTGTTGGCATTCAGCTCTTTATTAGACCATCAGGTGTTTTAACAGGCAAAGAATCACAGCTTCACAGGGTTTAACAAATGCAGCATAAACAAAAGCCACACATTAAAATAATAGTTCCAAAAATCCACCTTTGCCGTGGTGTTCCCAGCAGTAAGTTATGCAGGTCACACAGCAGGTAGGTCCTCCAGGAGTATATGCTAGGTCTGCTATCTCCCTTGGGTTTCACCCACTTGCTTATGGTATCACATACCTGGTGGTTGACTAACATGGGTCTCCAACCAAGGCACGAATAAGCTAGCTATCACTGTGCATGCCTGTAATCAGTGCTGGAGGATGGAGAACTAGAGGCCAGCCTGGGCTACAGAATGGGGCATTCTGAGTCGACAAAGGAAACAATAACATAAAGTCAAAGCTGAAAGCAATACTTGTAGGAGACTCTGAATGGTTGTCAGTGATTGACAGAAGAAAATGTCCGCGTATGAAACAGGCACAGGGAAAGGCACTCGGCCTCACCATCAGTTAGAGGAAGGTCAGTCAGCACCCACTGTTGCCAAGACTCAGCCCCTGGAATCATCTGGCTGAACACAAATGCTGTCACACAGCAGTGTGTCTGCATGTCTTTAGAGAGATCAGGATATTCAGATGCTCATAGTGGAAATTCCAATTAGCAACCATGGTTGAACAAAAGAAGCCCAAGCTTTGGCCTGCGTACCTCTGATCTCAGCCCCAGGGAGATGGTAGCAGGTGATTATTGGAGATCAGTGGGTGGCCTATCATGGAGACTCTGTCTCAAAATCAAGGTAGACAGAGCCTGAGGAACAACAGAGGTTGCCCTTCGACCTCCAGAAGCATAGTTACACATAGGCATGAACACACATACACACACATGAACAGGCACATACATGCACACGCACGTACATGAACATAGACACACAGTAAGAGAGCACATGTGTGCCGAAGTTGCAATACAGCTGGGTAATCTAGATCACATCCTGTGTGTTATTTCAGAATAGTATTGGGAAAAGGGGCAAAATGCAGAGTGCTATCACCCACAGTCTCTACACTAATGTCTCCATCAGTTTCATTTTGAAGAGCTCAAACTTTGAAGCACTTGGAGGCTTCTAAGCAGCTGAACGAGGAGATTGGTGGTGAATTGGCTCACCCTGGACCACGGCAGAGAAGAATCCATTCTGTCAATGTGGAGGACTCCCTAATGAACAAAGAATAAAGCCACCAAGAGAGACCGCCGGGTTGACAGTCATTTTGCCTGAGCCTGTATCAGTGGCCCTCAACATAGTTTTGCCTGCCATGTTATTTTGCGGTAATTTGGTAACAGCGGTGGGTAATCTTTATTATTTCTACCTGTTCTTTGTGTGACTACCTCATCTCAAGGTTCAGAACGTATGACTGAAAAACCTCAAGGGATGGCTAAGTGCCTCTGTGGTGGTGGGCAGTTAATATACCCCGACCGTTAATGCCAGAATGCATTCCATAATCAAGGAATATTTTTAAGTTCCATTTAAGGCTGACATTTTATGAGTCTCATGACTAGGAAGTGTGCTTTTGGCAAAATTAAGTTCATAAAATTGCTCAAATGTGTCCAGATCTTGTAATTTCTCTTTGCGTGTTATTGAGTATTGAAAGACAGCAGGCAGTTGCCCAGGAGGAGCAGGGGATAATGATGTGTTTGGGAAGCATTTGTAATTATGCACATCTATGGGTGGTTTTAATTAATGGGTATTTAGTGTTCCTATTTAGGGAACCCACCTGACCTGCAGCATATACTCAGACTGCAGCTGCAGGTGAGCTAGTGTCTGCTTCAGCTGCTCAAATGCCCCCATACCCTACTCTGAAGTTTAGTATCTCTCCTCTATCACCTTACCACACTATGGCTTGAATTATCCTCGAGTCTAGGCTCTCCAGTTCCCAGGGAGGGGGTCAGGAAGTCGCCCTGCAGACACACCACACGACCAGGGCTGTGCTCACCCGCAGACACACCACACGACCAGGGCTGTGCTCACCCGCAGACACACCACACGACCAGGGCTGTGCTCACCCGCAGACACACCACACGACCAGGGCTGTGCTCACCCGCAGACACACCACACGACCAGGGCTGTGCTTATTCTCACACTTCCTGGGCCCATCAGCACAGCCCTGTCTTTGGTGTTGTGCATAGGTGTGTCTCAGAGTCACTCTTCCACTTGCTCAGTCTCAGTTCCTTGAACATCACTATGAAGCTGGGCTGTATCCTCAGCCATCTCAGCCCCATCTGCACCCCCAGACCTGTGGTTCCCTGGGAACCCTGGCTACGGACTTTCCATTTCCACAAGACACACAGGCTTGAGAGATGTCAGCTCCCCATTTCTCCATGGTTTTCCACACAGTTTCTCTGGTTCCTTTCCTTTATTTCTCTGTTCCAATGTACTTTTTCCCCCTCAATTCATTTTTACTGCCTGAAAAAGAAAGCTGGTAAGGGAAGGTGGTGTCTGGATGGTTAGGGTAGACTTCCATACCCCATCACCATGTTGGGCCTTTCTGGGTAGGTGTCGCAAGGAACAAGGACATTGAAATTTTAGAATAGAACAATCACGAACTTTAATGAAATTCATTATGCCAAGCACATGATGTTAGCATGGAGCTCAGAAAACCTGCAGGAGGTAAACAGATCACAACAGTTCCCTGAACTCAAATGAATTTTTGTATGATTAAAGAGACCAGAATCTCGGGGACCATAAGCAACCCTACCCAGGACAGTTGCCTAGCAACCTGTAAAATGACCAACTGCTAAAACCTGTGGTGACGAGAAACAGATCAGGCAACACACAGCTCTCTAGCCAGAAATAATTGTGAAAATAAGGCACTAAAAATTCTTAGAAATTGACCAAAATGAACATGGCAGATAGAGATCCATGTATTCAGGAGAACATAGAAATATCAGTAAGACCACGCAGTTACATACTCTATACGAGGATCACGTGTTCATGTGTACTGGGAAACAACAAGCTTCTCGGGAACTGGAGAGAGAATGCTGGATTGGGAAGAGTCTTGTCCATCTTTCTTAAATTGGTAACATAATTCAGAATCCAGATGGCACGTGAACCTTTGCTGATAAAGTTGCTTGTTCCCCAAGGAAATCTAAAGCTTTTCGTATTGTCAGGATTCCCTCCAAACACGAGGAAGTAGAAAGTTTTGTGGGGAACGAAATGAAAATACAATGTGGCAACACTCGTGAAATAACTTAGTGTTCTAGGGACACTCACAGCCGCCCATGCCTATGCCTCAAGAAGAAAGGAGGCAGAGCAAACAGGCAGGCTCAGCTCCTGCCGTGCAAAATAAAAATGATCAAACTACACCACAAAACAAGTAGAAGTAAGGGTCTAAGGCGGGTAAGATCAGGAGCAGATAAAATAGGTGGGGTGGGAAATGACAGACAAACTCAGTGAGTCCAAGGATCAGCAACACGGGAAAGAATTGAGCCAGAATCACTGCCACCAGGAAACCTGAGCAGACTCAAACATAGGTAGAGTAACACGAAAAATAAAATCCCGGAGATAGATACAGAATTTCAACCTGAAGATTAGAAAAGCAAAACAGCCAGCCACTGGCTCTTACCTCCACCTCTGATCGAAATGGTGATCCTGCCTCTGGGAATTCTCAGAATGAGACTGACTTGAGACGTGTCTCCTCCTGTCTTATATTCCTCTCCAGTGCTGGGATAAAAGGCGTGCACCACAACCGCCCAGTTTCTATGGTGAACTAGTGTGGCTAATGGGATTTAAGATGTGTGTGACCACTGCCTGGTCTGTATGGCTGACCAGTGGGGCTGTCTTACTCTCTGATCTTCAGGCAAGCTTTATTTATTAAACCGAAACTGAAGTATTAATATAGTATACCGAGTGGAAGAAGGTGTTACTGACCTAACACAATCTGGATGACTGTGAGTGAGTGAATTAGAACTAAGTGTGAGGAAGGAATTAGTGCCTACAGCTCACTGAGTCCCCAGACTGATTCACACTTATCAAACTGTGCCAACTTTCCCTTAAACCAGTAAATAATTTTCATTTTACTTGAAATGCAAATCCTGGGTAAACTGCTTTTATATGTGAAATATTTAAAGAGAAATTTGAAGTCCTACATCAAGGGCTCACTATCCAAAGCCCATGCCATACATATGACCAGAGGGTGCAGCTGCTTTATCTAGAAGCTTCTCTGAGAAACACTCTGAGTTCAAACACCCGAGAGTCACATGATCTTTTCAGTATCACAACTGTGCCTAGTTGGACTTTCTTACTATGTTTAAAAATCTGAACATCTTGGTCTGAACCCTAACTCCATATGAGTGCATCTCTCAAACCTCAACAGAGAAGTCTCTCTCTGCAGCTGATGGCAGTTGCCACAGAGCCCGCAGCTGGTCAGTACACAGAGAGAAAGAGATTTCAGAATGCCCCGTCCTGCGTGGGGCAGCTGCATCACACTGCTCTCTTCCAGGCTCAGAGACCTAAATGAAAGAGATAGGAAGACTAAAAACCAGAGACAGTGGATGATCTCAAGGAAAGAGTGTTTTCTGGACACAGCAAGGCAGATGCCCATACAAACTGACAATATCTGTAAGACTTCTTCAGGCACAAGCCAGATGAAATCCCAGCACAGAATAGGTGTTTGGCACAAAGTCCTGCCCTGAGCTGAGGAGCTACTGGCATTTAACAGCTGCTGCGAGAGGAACGGTCATTTTTTCATGACATTTCATTGGGTGTATTGGCCGGTTAATTTTCATATCTCGATCAACCCATCTCTTCCTCAAGATAGCACCAGATCTCATTACAGATGGTTGTGAGCCACCATGTGGTTGCTGGGAATTAAACTCAGGACCTTTGGAACAGCAGGCAGTGCTCTTAACCACTGAGCCATCTCTCCAGCCCCTATAATATATATTGAATGATTTTAATAAAATTTCCATCCCAGTGTCATGCCTTTAAAGAGCCTGTATTGATAAAGCATCATGAGGATCTCTTCTGAGTTCGTTAGATATTACAATGATGTTATAAAGGGATGTTGACATTAGCAGTTGGAAGATGCGGTTTGGATTCATGTTCAATCACTTTCTGATTACATGAATCCAATCACTCTCCTTAACATACAATGCATAGATAACTGACAATTTGCCCCCGATTTGGCAGTTAAACAAACTGATGTTGGAAAAATTACAGGCTTAGATAGACAAACACACACTAAGCCAGAGCTGCTAGCAGGTAGTTATTAACACAACCTGGAGTGGATGCCAGTCACCAGCCTCATTAGAGGTCTGAACTCAACAGGTGTTCCAACACGGAAGTGCAATGAACCTGGAAGCTGAGCTGGGGGTTTGAGCAGCTGGGCTTTAATACAGGAACAGAGAACTGACATCCTGTGTCCACTCAAGATGTATAGTTCCTTTGCCTCTGACTATAGATATTAGTAAACTGAGTTTGAGGGCAATAACATCCAGCTCATCTGCAAAATATCTCTTCATTCCAACAATCAAGAGCAAGGTTTGCACAACCTGCATGTGATGGCGAAATGAATTGCTCGTGAACATAGGAATATATCATGAGCATAGGAACATGCACTGGCTATTATCTATTCTGCAAAATAGATGACGTCATCTTGGAAATACCGAGTCTCTCTGCAGAAAGGGAAAGTGTGCATTGCTGGGCAGACGTATAACTTGCTGCTATGATAAGCTTAGCAAGTCTAACTGGCCCAAGCGCATTCCGCTGTGAGTAAGCGATTGCACATAACACGAGTGGCATCATGTCATTTTGACGGGAGATGGCTCCCAGAAGCGTCCACTTCTGAATCTCCTGTGCCCTTGATGTAATGAGTAAATCGTTATGGGTGCAGATGGAGTGCCATCAAGACATTGCAGTCCCTCAGAGGTGACCATATGGCTCTCACCCACCTCTTAATATTTAATGATGGTCTTTGGGCATGCTCCAACTATTTAAAGAGATTAAGTTTCAAAAAAATCATTTTCACATCAGTTAAGAGTGTGCTCGTTAAAATGTATTCTAGCACAGCAATATTGTAACATTTTAAATTAGAAGATTTGTTTCAACTTAAATTATTTACTAAATATTTTTGTCAAAGACCAATTACCCTTGGTATGTGTTTTCTTTTCCAGGAAGATATAATTAGTCTCTAAGATTCTTCCCAGGTCTTAATTACATGAGTCAATGACAGGCTGCTAACACCAAGTCATAGCCAATTGGAAACATGGGGAAAGCCTGAGGGAACCATGACCTTTCCGACAAAATAGAAACAACAATGCCTGGGTCCCCATCAATGCCACCCTGTCAAAAACTCTAAGGTGTAAGACTGCACCAAATAGAACTTCCCTGGATAGCCAGGGGCTGCACGTGCCTCTGTTTCTTCAGTGAGCAAACTTTTTAAGATCCATGAAGTTCTTGAGAGTTTCTTAGAAAATAGAAATCTTCTCAGAGTGGTAAACATTTCATGGTCCTTCAGTCAAACAGTTGTGCCAGCGGGTGAGTCTTTGAAAATCTTACCCTGGTCTCCTGGAATCACCTGTGCTTTCTGCAGTCAGTTATCATCATTCAATGTTCATGTATGAAAATTTGTCATTCTTGGGACTGGTGTAGGCATGGAGACTCAGACGTAAATCACGTGATTCCTGCTCCAAGCTGTATGTGACCTGGTGTGGTTGCATATGACTGGCAGTACATTTATAAAACGCCGTAATGCTCTAACACAGAAACTCAGAGAAAGGGAGGAAAGGGAAAAAAGGGATTGGAGGATCACTGTGTGTGGGTGAGGGAAGACAGTGGAGCTTGGCCTGAGTCTCTGAGCCCAGTAGTCATAGTCTGAGGATGAGTCTCCCAGGGAGCTCTTCTGGCTGAGGCAGGGGTGGGTGGGTCTCAGAGCCATGCAGGACAAGGCTCCGATATGTTCACAGTAGCACAGCAAAAATACAAGGTACAAGAATGTGGAATTCAGAAGGGCATGCTGAGTAAATGCGTGAAAATAAATAAATAAAATGGAAGACCTGGTCTATGAACTGAAAGTGAATTCAGGGCCAGTTTTGGCAAATTAATAAAATCCTGCCTAAAAAAAAATATGTTGAAGAAAGAGGTTGGGAAGAGGGGAAGGAAGGAAGGAAGGAGCAAGCCAGCCAGGCTAGTGCAGTGGTAGAAGGCTTGCTTAACATATACAAGCTGAAGTCAAGCTTCAGCAGAGAAAAATTCATCAGGTATCCCAAGTATTGAATATTAATTGGATGCATATTATGGTTATGTTTCACATGGAGAATTTTTAATCATAAAATTACATCTTTTAAAGCAAAAGATAAATATGTTAACCAAGAGCATAAAACCCAAGAAGTGAGAAGAGGCGCTGAGATTTTGAACAGTGCTGTTGACATTAGATGGGAAGAGACATCATGACACGGATGTTACAACATGGGATGTCATGACACGGGAGCGGGAAGATGCAGGGTGAAAGTCAGTGCGGAACTGTAGCGATGAAGGTGCGGCTCTGGGTGCCTCTGCCTTCCTGGCTATGTGATTGAATGAGGAGCTCCCAGGATCAGATATAGCCTATCTCTGTACCGGAGCTGAGGTGACTGCACCTTTAGGTGTGAAACACGGAGGGTTACCGGGCAGAAAGTCTTTGCACCCGTGGAGAGGTTCCCGCTTCAGTCTCAGCTGCCCATGGAGGAGGGAAGTCATCCAACCAGTGACAAAAGTGGGTTAATTTGGGGATACCGTAGGGCCAAACCAAACCTTTGCTTTTCCTCTGGACACAGACAAACATGAAGTTTCCATGTTGGAACCGTATGGTGCACTGATTCTGTGGGTGGAGCCTGTTGTACAAGCTTGGTGGCTTGAGTTCAAGTCTTAGAATCCATATAGAGGAAGCGTAAAGATGGCTCCGTGGGTGAGGTCACCCGCTGCTCTCCTGGTATACCTGGCTCCCATGCACAGCAACCCACATCTGCCTGTAACTCCAGTTCCTGGGAATCCAGTGCCTTTTTCTAGTCCCTCCAGTGATAGACCGTCTCCGTTAAGACTCTGCATCAAGAAGACTCCATAACCTCCTCTTGGCTTCAGTGAGAGTGTTCTCTTTAGGTTCAGGCATTCGAATGTTGGGTCCCGTTAGTGATGCCGCTTGGGGAGGCTTAGGAGATGCTGCCTTGCTGGAGAAAGTATGTTCCTAGGGGCAGGCTTTGAGAATCCAGGCCTGGGTCACTTCCAGTTGTCTCTCTGTGCTGGCCAATCAGGGCGCCATCTCACAGCATCCTGCTCCGGCTGCCAAGCCTACTGCTTGCTGCAAGACTCTCTGCTATGATAAGCGCTCCTCCCTCTGGACTGGTAGCCCAGAACGCACTTTCTCTTAAGTTGCCTTTCATCATCTCTTAAGTTGTTTTTTATCACAGAAAGCAAAAATGAGCTGATATACTCCCCAGACAGTGCCACCAACAGAGAAACACAGTCATCAGGAAGACAGGTGTACAGGGGAGACACACTAGGCTTCAGAGTGCAAGGAGGTGTGTGCATACATGGAGCGCCATTGCCTCTTCCACCTTCTCTCATACGGTTCTCTCTGCATCAGCCAGATTGCCTGGGATGGTTTTCTCTTTGGAATGCCAACTGAGTGTGAACACTAACAACCTCTACAAACACCTTCGCAGCAATGCCCAGACAAGCGTTCAGTACCTGGAAAATACAGATCAGCAAAGCTGGCAGATAGAAGTGACCATCACAGGCCCCGATTTCAAAATCATTATCAGCTGCTCCTCGGCAGTTTGGGGTGTGCTGGGAGCGATTATCCCCAAAGGCTGTGGAGAGATAATGGAGAGACAGTCCTCAGAACCAAGTGTGTGAGCTGCCCCTCCCACCTTTTAGCTTCTCCATCTGTAAACTCAGGCCCTGTCTGAAAACTGTTTTGAGAAGACAGGCGCTCACTACAAAGACGGCCTTGGTATCTGGGACAAACACACAAGTGAAGGAGAATTAAGATTTTTTTTTTTTACATTAATTCTTTCATGCTGGCCTAAATTTAATTCTACAAGCACTTGTTCTTTAGGTCGTTTCTGTGCTACTATTCAGCCTTCATACCAGAAAACCGCCTTTTTTTTTTAACTTCCTTTTTTATTTATTCTTTGTGTCTTTCACATCCAGATCCCACCCATCTCCGGTCCCCCCGCATCTGCCCTCTTATACCAGAGAGCTTTAACGCTTCACTGTGTTTCAGTGTGTCACATAGGCTGAGCAATTCTCTCCCACATGGGTGACATGCAGGTGGTAAGTTTGATCTTCATCTACAGGCCAGCATTCCACACAAATGGAAACCATGGGCTGCTGTGCCTCCGTATTCCAATAGGGCCAGCAAGTCCACCTCTGAGGGCAGGCCTATCCATAGTCTCCACCATGACTTTAAGGGCAGAAGGGAAGTCGCTGGACTCCAGCAGAGTCATGGCCACCCCCCCACACACACACCTTACAGCCCTCCCTTCTCAGCAGCCCCCTAGTCCCACCCACCCAGTCTTGCTAGTCTTTCTCTGTCCCGCCAGTCAGCTCCCAAATAAATGAAGCAGAGACTTCTTACTAATTATGAAAGCTTGGCCAATAGCTTAGGCTTGTTTCTAACTAGCTCTTATAACTTCAACTAACCCATTTTTATTCACTTACTTGTGGCCACATGACTGGTGGTTTTTTTCCTCTTTTCTTGAATGTCTGTTGCCTCTGCATCTGTGGTGACTCCTCACGATTCTGCCCTTCTTCTTCCCAGCATTCTCTCTGCCCCGGAAATCCCGCCTAGCTATTGATCTGTTAGCTTTTTATTAAACAAATCACAGCAAAATATCGTCACACAGTGTAAAGGGGGATTCCACAGCACACACTGAATTGATCTGAACACAGATCCGCCATGCTCACAGGCCCAGACCCAAGTGTCACAGTACACACACAGGTGTCCCTGGATGGGAGCACACCGAGCCATGGGAGGAACTTCCCTCTCTTCTGGTAATGACAGGAGTAAGAACAGCAGATAGAAATCAGAAACATCCCGATTAGCCTCAGAGTCCTTCTCTGGGGAGAAGGTCCACCTATATTTAAAAGATTGGCCTGATTTACTGCTCTCCTATTGGTTGTAATGAAATCGACCCCTTACCTTCACGCTGTACCAGGGAATTCCTCTCACCCCTGTGCTGGATGGAAGCTCCACGCCACACTGGAACAGGACACTCTGTCTGGTTTCTCGCTTTAAAATCTCACGTTTGCATGGGGATTTGTGGAGGAGGAAGAGAAAGGAGCATAGGAGCCAGAGTGGTCAAGGTCACTGGAAGGCTCACACCATCAGCTAACCTGGGATCATAGGGGCTCACATCGACTGAAGGGACAACCAGGGAGCCTGCATGGGACTGACCTAGCACTCTGCATGTATGTTACAGTTGTATAGCAGGGGCTACACTGTCTCTGACTCTTTTACTGGCATTTAGGACCTACTCCTCAGCCTGGGTCTCCTTGCCCAGTGCTAATACATGGGGATCTGCTTAGTCTTACTGCAACTTGATATAGCATATTTTATTAATACTCATGGGAGACCTGACCTTTCCTGAATGGAGACAGAAGAGAAGGGATTGGGGGTGGAGGAGGAAGGGACTGGGAGGAGAGGAGGGAGTGGGGGAGTCTGTGGCCAGGATGAAAAATAAATAGATTAATAATAATAATGATGATGATGATGATAATAATAATAACCTCAGTTTTGCAGTCACTTAGTCCGAGTCAGTGCTCATCCTGAACCTTCTAGCACTTGGTGGGCAAAGACTACTAATGGCATCGTTAAATGACTTGTTTCAATAAATAGTAGGGGGAGACATGAATAACATGTCTTTGTCTTGTAAGAGGAGCTGCCTCCTGATGTTTGTTTCAGGAGAGACAGAGGGAAGAAGTCTCTGGAACATTCAGGTGAAAGAAACAGCAGATAATCTGAGTTGAGTTAAACTTTTGCAGAAGGCCTATGTAAATTATCTGCTGAGCATCCGCTGATCCACTTTTTCATGGATACATTCAGAACCTCAGAACCTCCCGTTGCTCTGAGTTTCCTACCATAACCTATGGAGCAAGAGCTTGACACTGAGCTCCAGTTCTGCTGCCCTATCAGCATCCTCACAGAGTACCGCGATGGCTCCAAACACCCTCCTCACAGAGTACCGCCATGGCTCCAAACACTCTCCTCACAGAGTACTGCCATGGCTCCAAACACCCTTCCTCACAGAGTGCCACCATGGCTCCAAACACCCTCCTCACAGAGTACCGCCATGGCTCCAAACACCCTCCTCACAGAACGGGCATCACCAGCAATGAGGTTCACTTGGCAAGCAGGCCAACTCCATACACATCTGATGTGTACCTCAGGAAGGTTCTGGAGTCCTAGAATGGTGCCCATCAGCAGAAGGCACCAGGAAAGTCATAAGAAGTTAGAAAGTGCATTGAATGCGAGAGAGACAGGAGTAGTTAAGAGCATTTGTTTCACAGAACGGGAGCATCAGGGGAGGGTAGAGTTCAGACACAAGAACTTAGGTAACAGGCCAGATGTCCCTGCAAATGCCTGCAACCCCAGATCCTATGGTGTATGGGGAGAAGGATCACTGGGACCTGTCCCGGGTTCAGAGAGAGACCTTACCTCCAAGGCATAGATGGGGAGTGGTGGAAGAGGACACTGAAGCATCTTCTTGTCCAGGTGTGTGACCTGTGCATGTATGTGCGCGTGCACACACACACACACACCTGTTCACTAACAGCATCATGAAGATGAGTTTTAAGAAAGTACCTTGAGAGTTCACCCTGTTAACAATGCCACATTCAAAAAAGAGAGAAAGCAAGAAAGGAAGAAGGGAAGGAGAGAGGGAAAGAGGGAGGGAGGGAGGGAGAAAGGGAAGGAAAGGAAGGAAGGAAGGAAGGAAGGAAGAAGGGAGAGAGAAGGGGAGGGAGGGACAAAGGGAATGGAAAGAAAAAATAAAGAAAGAAAGAAGGAAAGAAAGGGAAAGAAAAGAAGGAGAGAGGGAGGAAGAAAAGAAGGAAGGAAGAAAAGAAAGAAAGAAAGAAAGAAAGAAAGAAAGAAAGAAAGAAAGAAAGAAAGGAGGGAGGTGGAAAGGAAGGGAAGGTGGATGGAGGGAGGAAGGAAGGAAAGGAAGGGAAGAAAGAAAGAAAGAAAGAAAGAAAGAAAGAAAGAAAGAAAGAAGAAAGGGAAGGAGGGAGGAAGGAAAGAAGGAAAAAAGGAAGAAAGGGAAGGAGGAAAGAAGGAAAGAAGGAAGGAAATCACAGTTATTCTAGGAAGAAAATGTTTCTAAGATATGCAGGAAATTCTCTAATGAAATCCCTGTACACTCCCAGTGTAGCTGCTACTCTGTTGTAGTCTGACTGCACACAAGCAGCCTGTGGCATAGTCCCTGTGGTTCAACAGGGCCATCCCATGTCCAGCTGTACTGTAGAGAGAAAGTCACCCTCACTCTGGCATATCAGTCTCCTCGAGGTAAGCTGAGTCTCTCCAGAACCTGCTCCCTAGGCTGTCAGGGTTCCAAAGCCTCCTACTGTGGCCACGAGGGCTCCTTACATAGCTTCTCCCAGGCTTATTTTCTCCTCCTCCTTTCTGTCTGGCATCCTTCCTGCTCAGCTGCTGGGAAGGTGTCCTAGTATTTGACAGCATCGACTTCCCTCATCCCAGAAGCAAATGGGGACCAGATCTCCAGCACACACAGGGCTGCTTTCCCTTTAATCAAGTTCCTTTGCAGTTACAGGATCGTCTTGATGGTTTGAAAGAGAACTAGCAAACCAGAGAGCGGTCTGGGATTAATGGCAAATAAAGTTGTGTCAGCTTAGGAAGAGGTGGTGATTGATGAACAAGAGCTCCTCAAAGAGCACAGGCTCAATGTCCCTCCTTAAAAGGTTCCTCTTGGCACACACGCTCAGGGACAGAGGTCGCCTGGATCATTAGAAAGGACCTGCTGTTGAATTTGACTCAGTTGCAGTTTTTCTTTGCTGCATTCTGATCAGGCCCCTGCTAATTCTACATGAGTCATGGTGTTGATGCTGTTTCCTGTTGAACGTCAGTGGAGCAGCCCTGGCAATGATACCACTGGATGAGGGTGCAGCACCAAGTCACTGATGGCAAAGGGTGACAGAAGCTTCTCTGTGGGGAAAGGACACCTAAGAAAGAGAAGACTGGCATGTGTCAAAGCTGGTACGTGTGGGCTGCGGGGAAGGATGTGTCGTCCTGAATTCTCAAAGTAGTCTCTGTGAGTGATGTGGCTGAGAGAAAAGTCTGTGCAGTGCCTGTGTGTGTGTGTGTGCATGTGTGAGCATGTATGTGTGTGAGTGTGTGGTGTGAGTGAGAGAGTGTGTATGTGTGCTTGTGTGAGCATGTATGTGTGTGAGTGTGTGGTGTGTGTGAGAGTGTGTGTGAGTGTTTGTGTGAGAGTGTGTGTGTGGTGTGTGTGAGTGCTTGTGTGAAAGTGTGTGTGTGCGTGTGTGAGCATGTATGTGTGTGAGTGTGTGGTGTATGAGTGTATACGTGTGTGAGTGTGTGTGCATGCATGCGTATGTGAGTGTGGTGTGTGTGAGAGAGTATGTGTGAGTGTGTGTGTGGTGTGTGTGAAAGTGTGTGTGTGATGTGTGTGAATGTGGTGTGTGTGGTATGTATATGTGAGTGTATGTGTGTGTATATGTGTGGTCTGCAGTGAAGGCTATGTGTGCAGATGACCCATGTGTGAAGGACTAAGGCCAATCTCAGTGTTCTCAGAAATTGTCCAGCATTATATTTTACTGTTGATATTGGATCTCTCTTCAGGAAGGCCGAGCTGTCTGGCCAGCAAGCCACAGGGCTCTGACTTCCCCTTCTCCCCAGTGTTTATGTGAATTTTGAGCATCTCGCTCTGGTCTTCCTGCTTGTGAGGTTAAGTTCTTCACCTACTGGGTTCTATTGCTCAGCTCTTGTCCAATTTTTTAATAAAATTAAAGTCAGCAACCCAGAAAGTGGTTTTTAAAATCAAACATTCTATGAAAATGCAATTGAAAGACGTAGCCATGTGATACTTAATGGTAGCATGAGAGTATTATCTTTGTGTTTATCATGAAGGCATGTTTCTATAAGAACTGAAACTTCTTACATAGGAGAAGCACTGCGGTTTGTGCCTGCCATGACCCTGAACCTAGCAGAGGCAGCGTCTGCCAGCAGATGGTCTTCACAGTGTAAAGTCGCGTGTTCAGAACCAAGGACAGCGTCTGCCAGCAGATGGTCTTCACGATGTAAAGTCGTGTGTTCAGAACCAAGGACAAATGAAGTCCTGCGATGTAACACAGAGGAGCGAGCTCTGCCAGAAACACTCAGTTCATTTTACATTTGATTTTCAACTTATTTTTATTTGATGCATGTTCAGACACAGCTTGCTGTTTCCATACCTTTTATGACGCCTGCGTTCCTCAATGCAACCCACAATTCAAGGATCTGGGCTGTAGGTGATGGATGCCCCCGGTCTTTAAGGAGGCTGGTGTTTTTCACTCTGCAAGACTGCTTGGGCAACACATTGAATATGTTTAGTTGGCAGAGAGGGGAGTGGCTGAGTGATCTCCACTGCTGTTTCAGAGAGTTCTGATGACCTGACCCCTCCCTTTCACTGGGGCAAGGAACAGATGCTGGCTTTTTAGCTGCCAAGGTGTCAAAACATAGTTCAAAGTCTGCTTTACCAAAGCCCCAGGCTTATCTCACACTGTGAGTGTCTGAGAAAGTCACAGTGGCGCTGAACTTCTGTGTCCTTCCCTGTTTGCTAATAGAACGAATAACGAAAGCTTGAAGAGTGAAGAGAGAATGCTGTGTGGACCAGATTGTCCCATGTTGAGCCATACCGCATGAGGGCCTGATAACAGCAAGTGTTGCTCCAAACATCCACTTGTGTGCTAGAATGTCATAGCTTAAAATGACTGCAATCGGCAAGTATTCCAGGCCAACAATTTGTCCAAGGCAGTGTCTTTTGAAACATTTTAGTCATTGACTTGGCATAAAGCTGCCACATGGCTTAGCGTGTGGAGGTCAGAGGAAAACTTGCAGGATTTGGTCCTTTTTTTCCATGTGAGTCCTCAGGTCACCAGACTTAGCTGTAAACACCTTTATCTACTGAGCTTTCTTGCCAGCTCCTAAGACTGTGTTTTTAAGCAAGGATGCTGGTTGTGCTCTCTGGTCTCCATAATCATGAGGTAAGCACTAGCTGTGATGCATGGGTTCCTGAGACTGGAAGTGATAGCATAGAGACAGTACACTTGGGTCTCTTGGGTAGACCACTGGTTATAAAGTGTGTTCATAATGTAGACAAAAACACAGGACTTCTATGAGTGGCTTTGTTGACTGTCACTTCCTGGAGAGAAACTAGAACAAAGAATGTAGTCTTTACGTTTGGGTAAATTCATTGCTTATTCTGTTACAAAAGGAGAAGTGATCTGGAGAAAGCAACTGAGGGACTGGGTATAGTGTCTGGTTGGTTTTGAATGAGGATAAGGAGATGCAGAGATGATCAGGTTAGGCAGAGAACATCAACAAGAACTAAAGACATCTGTATGGCAATAGAAATCAGACGGACTAGGGATCTTCACACTGTGGAAAGATCTCAGTGTTTTCACATTGAGAGGCAAGCATGGGGTCTTCACACTGAAAGGATCTCAGGGTTTTCACATTGAGAGGCAAGCATGGGATCTTCACAGTGTGAAAAGATCTCAGGGTTTTCACATTGAGAGGCAAGCATGGGGTCTTCACACTGAAAATATCTCAGAGTTTTCACATTGAGAGGCAAGCATGGGGTCTTCTCACTGAGATGAGCTTGAGATCTTCACACCGTGAAATGAGCTGAGTCTTCACATGGTGAGATGTGATCCCCGGGTCTTCACACTTTGAGGTGAGCTCAGGTCTTCATGTGAGGTGAGCTTGAGTTCTTGGCACTGCCAGGCTGCTGTGAGTTTGGGGTCCTGTTGGAATGTCCTATTTCTTCTTCCTTGGCTGAGAAAGACTCAGGGTCCTCACAGGCAGCACCAAGTGTGAGCATTCAGAATCTACTTCCCATGGAATAAGATAGCAAACGTGGGACCTCTGCAGACCTATGTCTCCCCAGGGTACATCAATGGCCAACAGGAAAATTGCAGGGTATGATCTTGTAAACATGCTTAACCCCATGTTCATTCCCATGGCAATCCATCTTTTCTTTCCTGGGGCCCTATATCTAGATGACCATGCCCTGCTAACCATGGCTTCCTCAGAGTTACCTAAGACCCAGACTCCACACAGTGACAGCAGGAAGCATCCTCCACATTCCAAGGTCAAACTTTTTCTTAGTTATCACACCATGGCCACAGATCCACAAACAGGTACAAGTTTCTAGAAGCGAACTTGGCTACAAGAGCGTTTTCCAAGTGAGGAAAACATTGGCTAGGACTATGAACACATGGAGAGCTTGCTGTCTCTGTGGTGATGTAGCTCTAACCCTTTCTGGAAGCTCCCGGCTTCACTCAGGTGCCCCGATGCCTCTGCGTCTACTGATGAGAGCCCTACCAATGATACCAGGCACAACCCGCCCCTGCTGGCTCTCTGTCTGCCCATGGATGCACTGCATCTGCCTCTGCCCCAGGAGGAAAGCCACCTGGAATCACTTCCCCTTTCATGTTCTTCTCTGTTTCCTTTGCAGCTCTAGTGGCTTGAACTGCCTGGTACGAATGTGTGGGGTTTGACTGACGTCTTGAATGAGCTGCTAAGGCAAGAGTTTATTTTAACAAAGACAGAATTGAGAGAGGTTAGTCCCTTGCTTCACTTCCTAGTGTCAAAAAAATTTGCTCTGTTTTGATACTTGCCTTTGTTCCCTCCATTGGGGAATTAAACCCTATGATAAACAGACACTGCAACTTGTTTCGGGAAGTGAGTGGTTGTGGCTATGACGGACGCCCCTGGCTTGCTCTAGGCTGCCATTCTGTAATTGCTGCCACCAGGCACAGTGTAAACCCACCTGCCTTCCGTTCTCTTTTTGGACAGTGTGGCCTCTTCAGAACCCTCCCGCTCACCTCTGAGCTGATTTGTTACAGCTCCCTAGCCATGTCCCCAGGCTAGCTATCTTGGCTCTAAATCCTCCACCGTGTAAAATCCAGTTGCTTAGGTAACACTTCACTCCCTGGGCTTGAGTTCTGTGATCCCTGCCCAACCTCTCTACAAGGTCTGAAGGAAGAATCGCATCGTTTGCTCCACGCCATATTCAGCTGTGCATCCTTTCTCCAGGAAGAGAGAAAGCAGAATTCATACAAATGCAAGGGGTTAACTCTCCCAGTCTCAAATGTAGACTCCATCACAGTTGCCCAAACCCCATCTTTTTTGTTTGTTTGTTTGGTATTACACATATAGCTTTCTCTCTACCCTTTGGAAGAAGGCTTTCTGGTAGCCAAAAGGGACATTTTTTTCTGTGTTTTTTTTTTTGTGTGTGTGTGTGTGCGTGTGTGTGTTTTATTTTGGTGAAAAAGACATTTCTGAGTTGCTCAGTGAATACAGAAAAACTGTCTCTTCATCTAGTTTCCAAACTTTGAACTCTGACCTCAGGTCAGACAAACCAAGACTCTGACTGACATGTCCATGGATGAGTCCTTGTTTCCTATGACAACGGACTTGGGCCGAACTGAGAAGAAAGTGGCTTTAAATACTCAATAGTGGGTCAACCTTCTTTGCAGCAACAAAATATATAGTTGGTTTGCAATTTTTGTTGTTTTCAGCTCTGTTATTTTAGCTGTCTCACTGAACCTTTTGGGGGGACCTTTGGGGTTAGAGAAATAAACAAACAAAACAAAACAAAATGAAAATCTAACTTCACTGCTCCTGGATTGTCGCCCTTGAACAGTCTGCTCCTTCGTTTTTGTTTTTGTTTTTTTGTTTTTCAAGACAGGGTTCCTCTGTAGCTTTGGAGCCTGTCCTGGTGCTAGCTCTTGCGAACTCACAGAGATCCACCTGCCTCTGCCTCCCAGGTGCTGGGATTAAAGGCAGCATGCGCCACTACCACTCGGCTTGGTGGTGTTTTCTTTTCTGTTGCTTTTTTTTTAGGTTGTTTCCTTGTTCTAGCACAAAGAGGCCATGCTTCTCTAAGCACAGCAGAAAAGTATCAACTATAATTTAGATGTAACACACAGGTCTGGGCTGAAGTAAATATTCTTACTCAGCTCATTAGCTAAGGTTGTATATATCTAAAATTTTCACTCATCTCTGGTGTGTAACAGTGCACACGCCTTTATATGAGAAGAAAAGGAATAAGACTCTGGTATTACCACATGGTGGCCCTCTCATCTGTGTCACGTGCCCTGTTTAGTTTTAAGATGTCATGACTGATGCAACTCCCACCAAATACATCATTTTAGTGATATTTCATTTGTATTTTAATAAATAAAGCTTGCCCAAATTAGCACCCTCCATCCCCATTCTCGACTACATTTTCCATAGACTTCACATCGGAAACACTTAATAAAAAAGAAACGTTAAATATGAATCTTTTCTATGGAATTCTATATATGTTTACCAGAGAGAATTCCAATCTTTTTATCTCTACACATTATAAGACAGAAGCAGGTAGATCTCCATGAGTTCGAGGTCTGCCTGGTCTACAAAGTGAGTTCCAGGACAGCTAGTACTGTCACAAAGAAACTCTGTCTCATAAAACAAACACAAAAACAAGAGGAAAGACTTTTATTCTAAAGTTTTAGTCATCCCACCCAGAAAACCTTTGAGTACACAAAACCTGACATATTTTCTCAAGCATTTTCTCCCTTCCTTTCCTGTGTGCTGATTCTTTTCAGACTAGCCAACTTAGTAAGACTGTGAGGTTGTACCCCAGCCGATGGGGGAAAGGCACAGACTCTACCTGAGTTGTGCTTGTGTGTTTAACCCTCCTCATCGATAGTAAAGTTTGCTTTGTCTGAAGTCTTCAGCTGCATGGTGTTCTCATTCTTCACAAATCCAAACCTCTGTCTAACACTTCACCAGTATTCCCTAGGGTCTTCCTTCCTGACCTGGGGTTTAATCAACACTAAATGTACACTGTTTTATCCATGTAAGCACTGCTCGGAGGTCACCTGGAGTCTGGGGTCTCAGTAGCTCCCTACTTAGGACACCCACCCGTGGTCTCTCAGTGTCTCCTGTCATGTTGTTTGTGGGGCCTTTGTACACAGCTCACTCCATATGTTATTATTCTGAAGAGAAGGGCACATTCTCTACTTCATGCTGTTGGGTGAGGTGCAGAAAAAAGGCCAGCTGCTGCTGTAATAGTAGGAATCTCCCGCTCCAGAGTCACAGGCAGGGCTGCCTCAAAGGGGCGGGCCTTCCTCCCCTTCCCCTCTGTGCGGGGGAACCAGGAAGTGAGTCTCTCAGAGCTGGCAAATCCTCTCTGACACCCAGGTTATCAGGCACCTGTGTTCCCTGACCTCTGTGGGTTTGGGGGTGGAGGCAAAAGGTGTAGAATTCTCCCCCATACCCCACAGGCCCAGGACTTAGCTCATTCAGCTCTGCTTTAATTGATCTCATTTTTAATCCTTCCCTTTATCAATGGTGACAATGGTGGTCCCTTTTCTTCTGGTCCCGAATGCAGACTCTTTAGAGGGACAGGATGCAAGCATCCCTTGAAGCCCCTCCTCTGTTTTCACCCCGCTACTTCCTTTGGGGAGGTAAATATTTGACACTGTGATTCTCACCTACTTCTGCTTCTCAGCCCAGGAATTCCACCCTTCTACAGGCTTTCTTTGTGAGTAACACTTCCCCGACGGCTCCCGCCTTCCCCTCCTGCCTCTCTTTTATGAAGGATTGAGTTGTGTTTAATCATCTAATCCTTTCAAAACACTGTGTTCCTCTCTCCACGATGGCAACTCCTGACAAGGCCAGGGAGATAAGAGAGCTGGAAGCCACATCAGAGGGGCTGCAAAATCTGTTGTGACAACAAGCGCAGGGAGGCTAGGACTTGCTTCACTTAGGGCTGAGCGCACCTTTGTTATGTTTCTGAGAAAAAGAAAGAGGGAAGAGGCCTTCAAGTGTTTAGCCTGTCCCCTCTGCCTGTCAATCACACTAGCTTGAGGGGAAAAACCCCCGAAAGATTAAGGGAGAGCAGGGGTGGAATCTAAAGGGAGAGGTACAAATGAAAGAAACATTTGCATAGCTCCAAGTATCAAAGCATCTATCACACACTGGGATGACTGCGACTGGGAGAGTGGCTAAGGGGAGGAAGGAACATTGCTGAGGCTAGCTTACCTGCGGTCCGGTTTCCATTTTGTCTAAAAAGTCTGTCTGACAGTGCTTTGCTCCTATGTTCCTTCTCTCTCTCTCTCTCTCTCTCTCTCTCTCTCTCTCTCTCTCTCTCTCTCTCCTTCCCTCCCTCCTTCCCCGTCTTTACCTCTCTCCCTCCCTCTCTCTTTCTCCTCTATCTCTACCTCTCTCTTTCTCTCCCTCACTCTCTCCCTCTTTCCCCCTTCTCTCTCCCCCCTCTCCCCCTTCCTCCCTGCTTCCTTCCCTCCCTCCCCCTCTCTTTCTCTCCCTCTTTCTTTCTCCTCTCTCCCCCTTTCTCTCTCTATCTCTCTACCACTCTCTGTACCTCCATCTCTCCCTTTTTCTCTCTCCCTCCCTCCTTTTCTCTCTCTCTTTTTTTCCAATACTGCACATTCTTTAAAGGAATAGGCATTCAGGGATTTTCTTCTGCTGGCTTGCTTAGTGAGCTCCTCATTTGCATCAGCTTGTCAAGAGTTATGACATTTAATGTTATTAATGTCACTTCCATTATTCCAGGGGACCTCAGCTGCCTTCACCTACACAGTGTAAGTGTTTCTGATTACATGACCAGAACTAGAGACCCCAAGGAGATGAGA
Organism: Chionomys nivalis; assembly: GCF_950005125.1. Classification (NCBI taxonomy): domain Eukaryota; kingdom Metazoa; phylum Chordata; class Mammalia; order Rodentia; family Cricetidae; genus Chionomys; species Chionomys nivalis. The sequence goes on along the minus strand of NC_080100.1, from coordinate 3,025,589 downwards.
AGCAAACATGGGCCTCTGCGCTGTGGGTAGGGCAGCCTGAGAGCACCTGGTGTCATTCACCGCCATGAGCCTGGAAATATATTCACTTAGATGTCAGAAGCATTGCAAGCTGTGTGCAGGCACTCCCAGACGTATGCATGTGCGTGCACATACACACATACACACACACTCGCTCATAGAGGATTATGTTTATTCTTGGGATTCAGTGCAATGAGACTCAACACTTTCTATGTTCACATTTAAGAAAAAGTGGTAAGTTTACTTCCAGGAATGGAGATGATCAGAAGTCCAAAGGTGATCAGAAATCGAAAATCAGGAGGAAAAAACCCTAAGGCCATTCTGGAGTTTAAGAAGGCAATGGAAGTCACCAAACTCAACAATGCGTCATGTGTTCATGTGCCAGTCATCAAAATGGATTGTTTGACATGAAAAATAATTTTGTAACACACTCAGAATGGTTTCTGTTAGTTTAATTTGGGAAACATAATTTTTTTAATGTATTATACTTTATATTTGAAAAAAAAAACCTTAAAGCCCCAAAAGATTTGGGCAAAGACAAATCTTTTTAAATTATATTAGACCTAAAATTATGTTCTGTACAAAAATACCTTAAGTAATAACACGATAAACATTTATAAAAGTGCAAAAGCAATTTAATTAATTACTTAAAATTAGCAACATGCTTTTGTCAGTCTTTTTAATTTTTAACATTATTTATCTTCCATTGCCGTTACCTATCTGTAAATTCAGGTACATAGAGATGAATAGACAAATACGAGAAGGAAAACAACAGGTGGTTGACACACACTTGCTAACACACATAGAACACCCCTATGTGCCCAGTGTATCTTGTCAAAGGTCTTTGATAGTTAGAACTTTCTAATATCAGTTTGCATATTTCTGTAGTTGTGGTTGGTTTTTCCTCACTTGTTTCATCCCTGGCTTTTTACAAGACTCAGGTTCCTCTCTGTGAGTGGCCCTGGTTTTTGTCTATTTTTAGTGATTTAGAATAGCCCCTTCTTCCCAGGAATCTTCTTAATCCTTTCGCACCATGACGCTGGCTGCTCAGAGGCCATGCCATACTTTTTGGTGGCCGCATTCTGGATCTACCCAATTGATTCCTTGTATTATCCTGACTCTTATCTCACTGGCGTTCTAATTTCCCATCACCTGAGCATTGGGCCCCATCCATGGGTAATGTGAGGTCAGGGACAGGTGCCTGGCGGGTGGCCTTGTTATTCGTATAGCTGCATTGCACTTGGTTGAAATGGCGGCAGCTTTTCATCTTTGGTATTTAATATCCACTGAGTGTAATGTCTCCATCAACAATTGTACTGAAAAGTTGCAAAATTATTTTTAATTTCAATCCTTACTTCTACATTCATGATTTGGCTTCTTTTGGAAAGAGTAGCTTCACTTTGTCAACTGGGTTATCTGCATTTCCCCGTAACACTGTGTGTGTGTGTGTATGTGTGTGGTGTGTGTGTGGTATGTGTGTGTATGTGTGTGGTGTGTGTGTGTGGTGTGTGTGTGTGTGGTGTGTGTGTGGTGTGTGAGTGTGTGTGTGTGGTGTGTGTGTGTGTGTGCATGTGTGGTGTGCATGTAGCAGCCCCTAAAGGTCACAAGATGACATCAGATACCTAACTGGAGTAATAGATGGTTGTGAGCCACTACATGGGTGCTGAGAATTGAACCTGAGTCCTCTGCGATAGCAGGCAGAGCTCCTATGAGCGGAGCCATTTCTCCATCCCCAGTCACACAGCACTTTAAGGAAGGAAGAGGCTCAGAGTGCAATAGTCACCTACAAGGGATCAGTGGTGTGCTCTTTTCTCTTTCCTCCTCTCATTGATCTGGAAAACACTGAGTTCCATTCTCCCTCCCTCCCTCTCGCTCTCGCTCTTGCTCTCGCTCTTTCTTTCTCTTTCTCTTTCTCTTTCTCTTTCTCTTTCTCTTTCTTTCTTCTTGGTGTCCTGAAATTCACTCTGAAGACCAGGCTGGCCTTGAACTCACATAGATTCGCTTGCCTTCTGCCTCCCAAGTCTGAGTGCTGGGTTAAAGGTGGGTGCCATCACCACCCAGCTTGGATTGCCTTTTTAATTCTCAGTCACTGCATGCTCAAGTGTACCTGTCATTTCTATCCCACACATGCCTCTGTCTTTTTAGTGCATGTGGCCCCAAGGCACACGCTTCTGTTTGTTTCTCTCCATAGCCTGGTCCCATCCATCTGCACACCTGGAATTTGACTTAGTCTGAAGTAGCATAGACCCTGCTGAGGTCACTGCATACTAGTGGAGGCTACAGAACCCTAAGGGGGACTGCATGGGGTGCCTGCTGCACACCCGAAGGGAGTTGTGGAGGGTCTGCAGCAGGGTACATACACAGGTGTTAGAAGCAGGTTACCAAACCCTACTTCGAAATAGCGTTTGACGCTAGAAAGGATTTTATTAACTTTGGTTTTTCTTTTATTATCTGTTTTCTTGAACATGGAAATGTTTGTTGTATAATCAAACATTTGCTTATTTACTTTTTGAGAGCATGCAGATGAAAGTCAGTCAGGGTACCATCATCATTGACGGCAGCAATTGAGTTGATGTGGTGGCACGTGCCTGTAATTCCAGATCTTTAGAGATTGAGGGACAAGGACCAGTTTAGTCCAAGGCCAGCCTCAGCTACACAGTAAGATCAAATTCAAGGCCAGCCTAGACTACATGAGACCCTGTCCCCCGAACAGAAACAAACAAGAAAGATACAAAACTAAAACATGACAGTCACTTAGTAAATTGGAAGGCTTATTGGTTTTAAGTTTTCTCTTTGAGATACCATTTATGGAGCACAAATTCTCAGAATAATGTATTAAAAATAACATTATTCTTTATCTTTTTGGCATGGTGGCTTGAATGTGTAATGTATGCCGTAGGTGGTGCTATGTTTGAAGCCTGGGGAGCACTGAGCAGAGGAAGGAGAAAACTTCCTGAATTTCTACCCCTTCCCCCTACTGTTGCTCATTCCCTGTATCCTGACTGGGAAGGGAATATTATCAGCTGGCCGCATTCCTGTCTCCATACCTTCTCCACCAAGGTGGTCAGTTTGTGTATCTCCATGGATGTTATACCAAAATAAAGCGATTTGGTCACAACAAGGAAAATTAGCTAATATAGTGATTGCGGTAGCCATTTGATATATAAATTTCTCTTCATCAAATCTCGTGATTAAGCCTTTTCCTTTTGAGACAGAGTCCCAATGTGAAGTCTTACTAAACCTGTTGTAATGTTTTTGTATTTTTTTTTAATTTTCTTCTCTTTTATTAGTATAAAACACTGAAATTGAGATTCACATGCTTGGAAATTAACTCAAAGGGCTACTACTGGAGACTGGAGAGGTGGCTCAAAGATGCATCTTGCAGAGTGCATTTCCCAGCCCCTGCAGCAGCCTGGAACTGATGCCCTCTTCTGGCCTCACGAGGCACTGTAGTCATGTGCACACACCCTCACACAGGCACACTTGCATGCACATAAAGTTGACATAAAAGGAAGAACAAGCTCATCCTTCCTGCCTTTCCTACTTACCTGCTATAAATAGCCCTTCCTGTTGTAGGAGACCTGAGCGTCACTGCTTCTGTTTGCCAGGATAAGTAGATGTGCATATTGTTTTAACCCCATCCTTACACACAGTGTAATAAATATGCTATTGTGTAGCATATCCTTATGTTGTGAGCTAAAATTTTATTATGACTGTCACTTGATAATGCTATCTCCCTCATTTTTTATACCAAAATAATATTACCTTGGGTGACAATACACTTTTTCCTTTGATAAATAACCTTTGTGGGCTGCTTCTCATTCTCGCCTTTGCCGTCTAGAATGGGAGAGCAATTTAATGTTCTTTCCTTGTGTGCGAGTTGAATTTTGGTCTGCATACTGAACCATTTTAAGGGCACTGTAGGCTTTAATTTTTTGAGCCAAAATGGACACTGAGGCCAATAGAGAGAACACAAAATGTTCTTGGCAGAATTGGGACTCCCCCATGAATGGGACTCAGAGTGAAGGAGGGGTGTGAGGAGCAACAGCGGAGGGGTTTGACCATGTAGGCCCAGTGTGGCTGAGATTTTGGCATCCAGACGAGAGGGGTGCGTGCTGAGAAGTGTGGCTGCACTGTGGCTCTGCCTACCATTAGAGGCTATGGGTTCTGAGGACCTGATGACTAGGAAAAGCGAGAACTGCGCCATCAACTACAGACTAAATCCTTTCCTGAGCACAGACAGGCCTGCAGTGCCCCATTTGAGGGCTCTGCTTCATAGCACGGCTTACACCATCCTCCCCTGGAAAATGCGCTGCCCAGCCTAGTGGACACTGTTGTTTCTCCTTAGACAGTGTCTTCCCCGGCACTGTCTAGGTGTTGAAGTCATTCATGGATCTTTGGACCTGGAGAATTTCTCATGACTGGGGAAGTCACCGTACCATCGTCACCAGCAATACTAAGAATGAGAAATGGTCCTGCAGACATGTGGGTGCCTAGGAATTAAAATGAATCATCCTAGTTTGGGGGTTTGGATGTAGAAAGATGATCCCCTAGACCACAGGCACAGAACTTTACCTGGGAAACCCACAGGTAAGTTCATGGTGCCAATTAAACACAGCTAGTTATTTCTAAGTGGACCAACTTTTGTTAAAAACACATTAGGGGCAGAGTTGATGGAGTCAGAATAGCATGAGGTTAGACATAATCAGTCTGGGCCAAGCCTAGGTTCTGTAGGCCCTTTCTGTGATACAGAAGCAACACCCCCACCTCCATCCCTGAAAATATACAATGAAGCATTTAGATGTGACAAGGTAACAATTGAGGAATTTGCATTCAAATTTTTTATATTTATTATGTAAAAAACATTTAATCATACTTCTAATCTTTTTCAATGTCTATAATTGTTTAAAAACTAAATGGAGAGAGAGAGAGAGTGGTAGTAAAATTAGTCCAGGAAGTTTTTAGCTGCCCTTCTAGAATGTTCAACACACCAGATGTAATCAAATGCTGGTTTTACTTGTTCACCTGAAATGGATAAAGCAGCCACATTGATTGGACCATCAATACAACATCCTAGCACTTACATTTTTACGACTCTCCATGTTCTCTATAAAATAAATATTGGCCAGGATTTGACAGCAGCTCTCATTTCTTCCCCACTTTGTGTGTGTTGGAACAGGAGCTTGTTTCTTCAGAGGAGCTTGGGAGAGTTTGGGGGGGAAGCTGAGCTCCCCCGTGAAATTGGGATGAGCTAGCACACCGCCTGCTAATTGTCCGGTAGAAGAAAAACACTGGAAACATCAAGATGTGATTATTGTCTTCGGCTCACCTGCTGGGAAGCATCTTGGAGCCGCTCATCCAGGGGCTGCTGTTTATTGTTGATGCCTGGGAGAGCTCCCTTGAAGAATGCAAAGCACATAATTACCAGCCTTTAGTACAAACCCTTTTGGAGAAATTCTCAACTAAGCCCGCTCTTTAGAGGTAAATAGCAAGGGGGCTTGTAATTACACGAGCCGCTCTGTAGACATGAGCTGACACAGATAATGCCAGATAATTAGTAGATAATTTTCTAGGTACTCCTGGCCCTGAGCACTCAACGCGCAGTGAAGACAGGCAAAGCTCTGTGGCCAGCCCATGGACAGTGCTAATTGGGAAGAGGAAAGAGGTCTGCACTCTGAAGTGGAAAAAGGCATTGTCCAGTTGACAGCGGGCCCATAAGACCCAGGGCTAGATAGCGTGGTAATTGAAAGGAAGTGCGCCACGGCAGCTGCAAAATGCAAAGATATTCAGCCTTTCATCAAGGGTTGGGAACTGCTTGAACCTGGCAGGGAAGACCTGGTGTAGTTTCTTAGCAATCACACGTGCTTTTTTTTTTTCTAGCTATTTTTTTTTCTAGCTGGATTCACAGACTGAACTGTTAATTTGGAGAGTCATGTCTATGTCAAAAACAACGTGGTTGGAAGTGGTATCATCTCTTCAGGAATTAGTATGGGATGCGACAATATCCTCAAGTCACAAGTGAGAAATCCTAACTGCATCTGTGATTTCTAGAAGGGCCTTAAGAGGGAGGCAGGTTCAGAGTGGAAAAGCAAAACGAAAACAACACAAAAATCAACTCAAGAAAATCTGGGGAGAAAGACTTGGGCTTCATGGGTAAAGCGTCCTAGAAGAGGTCCATGGCCCTTGAAGAGAAAGTACAAAGTTTCTTGGAGTGACTGTTAGCTGAGGACGCATGCTACTGCCCTCTCGGTAAACCCGTGCTTCCTGAAAGACCACACGCATGTAATTTGCTTCCATATTCCTCAGTTTCCTCATCTGTACAAACAATAAAATCCATGTCTCCAGAAGGCATTATCTGAAGGATCACAGAAAACGATGTGCTTCGTGCAAACCCACAGAAGCCACAAAGGAGGGGCTAAGTGCTGTTTACATGGCGATGACTGACGGGCTGGAGCGAAGGAATTAAAGCTCCAGATAGGGATCTACCCATCAGAGGTGAGCAGGAGGCTGCTGAGAGAGTGAGGGGTGTTAAAGACTGTGAACTCCTTGCCCCCGCTAGCTAGCTTCAGTTCTGCTTTCTCACATTCCTGCAGTCCTTCCTCTCCTGGTCCCCGAACTGGCAGCCTGTCTTCACTATTGTAGTCTCCATCTCTTCTGAGCACTGGTCGCTCACCAGGTGCGCACCACGGCATTTGCCTTCTAAGCCCACAATCGTAGCTCACTACATCTTTGCTTCCAATTTTCTCCTACACAATCCACAATTTACCTTTTAGTCATGCGTTTTCTTCTGTCTTTGTTTTTGTGAACCCGAGAAGGCTAAACACTATGTCCTCCTGACTTCTCTTCTCACTGTCTCCCTTCTTGTAGTTTCTTGGCTTCGATGCCAGGGTCCAGATAAACTGCCTGAGATCTCCACATGGGAAGGACTAGATATGGAAGACAGCTCTACTCAGGAGCTGAGGATTCTAAAAAGACCGTGTCCTCCTAGTTATTAGTTATTTTTATACCCAAACTACATTCGGTTGCAACTGTTCATGATGTCAGAAAGAACAAGACCCAAGCATTTGCTGTTTAGTCGAAGTCCTATCTACTTATTTTTTCAGAAAACTTTTGAAAGCTCCCTAGGAACTCAGTAAGACACTTAAGACCTATTCCATTTGTGGGGGTGTGAGAAGGGTTTCCCACAATCTCTGCACAACTTATCACTGGTGGCTGTGCCTCCTGGGTACCCTTCCTGCATGAGGGAAGCACTGTTCTCCATTGTGGGTGCTAGGACCTTGGCTCATATGTTCAAACTGTGCCTTCACCCCATCCTCCAGGCCTTCCTTCTCATACTTCATCTTCTTTGGCAGTTGCATTGTTCTGTCTTCAAGCAATCACCTCCAGTGCTCAGGCAGGGCTTCCTGCACCTGTGTCCTTTCTGTTCATTCTCTCCATTGGAGCCTAGAAAGTGTCTTCCAGTCAATAGAGCTTCACAGGACCCATTGTCTGACACCTTGATGACTTCCTATTGTTCTCGAAAACCCATCAAAATCCCCTTGTCATCCTTGAGCCCCTATGTAGGCCGGCCCAGCTCCCAGGCTCTTCATTCCATGAATTCCAATGATGTCAGTGACCTGATGGCATCATTATTCAGGTTAATTCCTTACATACTAAGAAAGAAATGCTCTGAGCCCCCAGTTTCCAGCATCATTTTATTTCAAAGAGGTTTTGGATTCTCAATTAAGCATTATGTTGACATGAATTGCCAAAAGTTGTTCTAGAGCCCTGCACAGTCCCTTCCTGGGACTCCTCACAGTTGGTAATTAATTATAGACTTAATTATGTGGTTACTTGATAGACAGGTCCCCACATCCACATCCATTTCTCAGCAATTGCTCAACAGAGGGGGAGAGTAGACTCTCATTAACGTACTTTTCTGCCACACTGTCAGCAGTTTATTTTCTTAGCGACTTCCCTGACTGCCCCTCACTCCTGGAAACCATCCAGAGCTCCTCCTGTCACAGGATTCCAGAGTCCAGTGCCCTATCTCTCCTTGACCTTCACAGAGATGCAGAAGACCGGGCCTCAGGGTAGATCCATCTACAGAGGCAAAGCTCTTCCCGTCCAGCTCCCATCTGTACAGGCAGACTCTGGTCTTCTCTTCAAGCTGATCTTAGCCTTAAGGCTGTCTTCTCGGCAGGACTTCATGAAGATCTGTGGCCGTGTGCTGTAGCTGTAGCCATGCTGGGATGAAGGCAGGACAAGTTGTATGGCCATGTACTCAGCTCTGTGCTGTAGTGATGCTGGGTAAGAATGGAGGAGGACCTCAGACTGGACTCCCGGCTGTGCAGATGTCTGCTGTTGAAGGAGACAGCTTTCCTTCAAGACTGGATCCCTCATGTCTGAGCTTATTTGCTGGATGACAAGATGTCCAGTATTTTTTCTTGGTGAGTCCTAAAACCTTCTGGGAGGGGCTCCAGTAGCAAAATCAAACAGCACAAGTTTCCCCTGGCAATAGGGTGAAGGGAGCTAGCCGGAAACTCTGTGGGGCTCAGCAGATTGCTCTCCGGCCACTTGCTGGTCTCCAGGCCCACTACCTAAGACCCTGAGAAGCAGCTTCATGGTGCTACCGCCTACCTAGAATTATTTTTCTTGGTCTTAATGGGGAAGTTTGAGGATGAATACCTATTTAAAATTTGTGTAATTAAATCTGCATAGTAAAGATCACGACATACATTTCAGGGGTTGATGGGCTCTATCTTGCATGAGAAGTGACTTCTTGGCAACTCCATTAGCCCAACAGTTGTGCAGGTGACGAGAATGGTTGTATCATTATCAGATGATTCCCAAACTGTCTCTGAGATTAAATGTGGGGTTTAAAAGTGGCGTGCAGAAATGACTCATTCCTCCCCAAGGGGAGAATCAGTTCTATCTCCAAACATTCTATCTTTCCTCTTCCTTTCTTCTTCTTCCTCTTCCCAACCCCACTGCCCCCACTTCTCCCTTCTCCTTAGAATGGGGAAGAATCACTCCTTCGATACACACACTGCGGAGATGAAGTATTTGTTGTCTTTTCATGCCGGAGAGTTACTAGAGACTATTAGCTCAGGTGTGAGCTCTCGCTCAAGATTTTCATGTTATTCCTGCCGTCCTTAAATATTTATTAACTACCAGCAGCTGCTGTGCCTTCCCAAAGCAGCTAATGCTGCCAACGTCCCTTTGCTGTGGGGCCTGGATTCTAGAAGCAGAGCTGACAAGTGGCATGAGCAAGGCAGCTAACAAGCGCACAAACAAGCAGAAGTGTGTCCTGGAGCAGAACCAGTGATCGCCAGACTTGGATGGAAGGGAAGCAGCTTCAGGGAAAGAGCAAGTCTGAGGCTGGTGACGGAGGAGGAACATTCTCCAGATCCAAATGCACCATTTCCAACCCCGAGCCCTGACCTCCACCTTTTCCCTGAAATGAGCTGAGCTGACTCTTCGTGGAGCCTGTTCTCTCACAGGGTTCCAGTTCACAGCAAGACTAGAAGCTGGATGCTGATGCAACACAGACGTTGTTGGAAGAACTGGGCAGCTGCACACAGCCCTAAAGTGGAGTACGGGGCCCAGGAAACAGTCCTGCCCAGATGCTCACTCTAAAGTCTGCTCAGAAAAAGACAGAAACAAAAGGAAACCACTGAGCAAGGCTCCCTGAGCTCCCAGGTCTTAGGCGGTTATTTTAACTCCACCATTTATTTTGTACTTGATAGAGCACAGGGGTGGGGCGAATCAAATCAGAAGGCTTTAAAGATGCTTCGACACAATGACAGCTTACTGCAGTAATTTCTTCCTTTTGTTTTTCCTCTAAAAGTTGGACCCAGATCTGACTGTCTAAGGTGTTATTTGTAGTTACTTACATGCCTTGATTTTTAAAACTCCCAGAAGCTACACAGGCTACCTTGCTAATAACACCTTAGAGCTGGGCCCCGTAAACAGGTCTTTCTGCAGGTGCAGTCCCTTGTCTAGTCTGTTCATCAGGATGGCCCATGACTGCCTCATGCCTAGAGAAGTAGAAACCTGTACCCTGGGTTACTCAGGACATCAACAAATGCCCACGGCCCTGGAAAGACAAGCCACATACTCAGCTGGTGCCTCCCAGCATCCTGGAGTTCTGTGTTCCTCCTGGTCATCTAGGCTTTACTTCTTCAGTTCCACAGTGTCATCCTGGGTCAGTGATTGGGAGACCACGTTCCAGACGCCTGGCTCCTGAGGCACCAGCAGCTAGTGCCAAGGTTTTCCCAACACTGAGGCAGGTCAGCCTCTGTGCAGAACTCCACAGGTCTCTGACTGTACAAGTTCAGCTCTCTCCTTTCTTTGCACACAGTCTTTGCCACCCGTTACATTTGTGTTTTTTCATTCCTTCAAAAGATAGATTCTGAGTAGTCCTCTGGTTTAGACAGACAGATGGACCCGTCTCCTGTTCTCAGTGGCTAAACCAAATGAGACAGAAGACAGCTCCACCAGGGCCACCCGGAAAAGTCATCCATTCCTCTCTCCTGCAGTGGACGATTTTAAAACGTGCCTCTTTTTGAATCTTATCACTCTCCAGTGTCCACTCCAGCCCATAACTGGCTTGAACTGGGATTACTCAAGATTTGAGAGCCGTCCTACAACCTTATGACCTGTCTGCTGCTCCAGATGAAACCACACAGAGCCAGCCTGAGTTCTCTCCTGCTCATGTCTAGCTGCAACCTGGTGCTGTTTCTTTAGAGAAACGAAGAAAAAAATACCCTACCCATTGTAGTCAATATTTGAGATTTAAGCTCTCAGATGTTTTTGTTAATTCAATTATCTTTCTATTAGTCAAACATAAATGTGTATGTGTGTGTGGGGGGTGATGACATAAATGGTAGGCATTATATTTTGACAAATATTCAAGGTTTTTGGTGTTTTCTAAAAGAGAAAATGAGGAAGAAAGATAGAACAAGCACTCTTTACTAGCTAAGAGGAGATTAAAAATTAAACGTGTATTTTCAGCAGGTTTCTTGCCAAGGGGCAAGATTTGTTTTTAGGAAGGATTTCAGGTAAACAACAAAGGTGCGGTGTTAGCCGTCCACAGGGACGTCTGTCTGTCCTCACAGCCTTCCCCCACACCTCTCTGGGTGTCTCAGCCAGGCTGTGACAGCCGCTGATTGACGGTTTGTTTTGCCAACCTGTCACAGTAATCCAGTCGTTTGCTATTTAAGACAAAGTGTTCGTTTGAAAACATCAGATGTGTTTCATCATACAACCCGTGTCGGAGATGACCCTGCCAACAGAGGGGCTTTGTTCATCTCCATAAATCCGATATGTAAGTATTGGGGGCAGGTGGTGAAGGGTTTAGAGAACATGGGCTTGCAGCATGCAACAGCAAGGGAAAGAGAACACAGGGACTCCGGGCATCCCTCGGAGATGGCAATGATTCAGTGGAATGCTTTGAGTTCATGCAGAGGAGAGGATCCATCTGCCTAATAAAGTGGGTGACATTTCCTCCAGGTGAGCCCTATGGATCAAGGGATGAAGGGGACATCTTAGAGCCTATGCTTTCCAAGTAAGTCTTGAAAGCATCCTACCAGACTCTGTGCTGAAGGGGACAGGAGTCAGGACTCACAGTGCGACAACACAGTGTGAGTGGTGATGAAAAGCAGCCAGGGACCACTGGGGTCAACACTGGGCCTCCTCTCCTTCCTCTTCATGCATGCCCACAGCTGCACACAATGGTATTTCAGTAGCAGCAACCCAGTCCACCAACACCCAACACTTTTATTTTGTGTGATGGAGGCCTGGCTGCCTTCTTGTTCCCCTGTCTTCGGTGAGACCTGAAGGCAGCACAGAATCTTGTTAGAAAGATCAGGGAGGGAACTTAAGAAGGGAGCACAGCCGGGTGGCAGTGGCGCATGCACCTGGCACTCCCAGCAATCCCAGCAATCCCAGCACTTGGGAGGCCAAGGCAGGCGGATCTCTGGGAGTTCGAGGTCTCCCTAGTCTACAAGAGCTAGTTCCAGGACAACCTCCAAAGCTACAGAGAAACCCAGTCTCAAAAAAGAAAAGAAAAGAAAAGAAAACAAAACAAAACAAAACAGAAAACAAAAAGAAGGATGCACAACCTCTCTGCTCTACAGCTATGGCAGGCATTAAGCTGGGATACCTGAGGGGGTTCTGACGCATAAAACACCTTGGTGAGCAGGTGGCCTCCTCTTCCATCTGTTTTAGGTGTTGACACAGCACACTTTCTGCTCTTAGACGTGGCTGTCCTCACTCATCCCTAGCTCCAAACAGCAGAAAACCAAAGATGCCAGGTGTTTGGTGTGTTAGTTGCTGTAACAGAACACCTAGCAGACACCACTTCAGGCAGGATTTGCTTCAGTTTGTGGTTGCGGAGGTTCAGTCCATCATGGTGGGTGATACACAGCAGACCTCATAGTGCAATGAGTATGTGATCGAGACTCCGCATAGCTGATGGAACAGAGAGCAGAGCCCTTAGGCCGGAAGCAGAGCCGGTCAGGAGCCCTGCCCTTCATCTCCAGGAAGACAAGAGATCTTAAAAGTTTTACCACCTTCCCAAATGACAGCACCAGCTGATGACCTGGTGTATAAACAAATAAGACTTGGGGCTGTTTTATTCAAACCCTAACAGTTGAGATGGGCAGGTGGTTTTGTGCATTGCTGACTGGGTCTGGGAATATATGTATTCATCAAAGACTTGTTTGTCCCTTGGAATAAGCACATTCATGCATTGCTTTCCCAAGAATGAGCACATGAGCCCTTTCCTGTAGGAAAACCTTATCCCTCATCTCTGCCCTCTTCTGTTTCTCAAGTTCTACAATAATAAAATCATCGCTTCCCTTTGGAGAAAGCAGAGAAGCAATGAAGGAGACCTTGAGCTTGAAAACCTGCTCTTAGGAAGGAGGCTTGCTTCTCGGCTCTGGGGCTTCTCAGGATAACCCAGGCAACCTCTCCTGATACTGTCGCTGGTGTGAAACTTCAAGAAACTGGGAAAGGAAGCAGACAGGTTCAGCATTAATGAAGGCGGCTTTTTAAATGCCCACTGCCTGTAAGACCTTGTAGAGCTTCTTCTGAGAGCACCAAATCACCATCAATATGTAAATGTTTTGTCAGTTTGTTTGCCCAGGTGAAGACTCTTCCTGTCTGTGACAGCTCCTTCTGAGCACAACTCCCTAATTTGCAAGAAAATCAGAAGGATCAGGTTCCCCTAGGAAAAGAAGGAAAGAAAGAAAAAACTGTTTGGCTTCAACTCTGAAATCACCTTCTCAGAGTCTGGAACTGGTGAATAAGACTTATTTTGGCATAGGTCACTCTAATCTGTTAGAAGGAGTGGGCTAGGGCCTCCGGCTCTCTCCAGCACAGACAAGGAACGCATGCATCCAGAATGTTCTGTTACTTTTAGCTTTTTTATACTTTCTCAGTAGAAGGTTAACAAAGACCCCTGTGGAGGGGATAGCTCATGGTTTGTGTCTCCTGGGTGCGTCCTCCTTGTGACAACACTGTTCTTTCCGTGAAGCCACAATCACTCCTTCCCATCCCATTCTGGTCTAAGGTAGTTTTCTTTGTAGCTTTTCAAAGGTGGGCCACAGTCAGCATGAGCTGGGCTTTCTATCCTAGGAACAAGGGCAAATGGATTTCGTGGGTGGTGGTCGCTCACTGCCTGTTGTAGGCATATCGGCATCTTAGCATAAATGTTCTGCAGTCCAGGACAGATCCAGCCCTGGGTTTAGATAAAGCATTGCGGTCACTCTTGGGAGTCTGTGCTGACCTCATGGACCTGTGACTTCGGCCTGGGTGATGACATGAGCTCAGGAGAGATAAGTCAGAGTACTCACTCATCAGGAAGCCTGGCTGCCTTGCCCTTCTGCCCTGGGCCTCCTCATGCCCACAGACACAGAGGTATCTTTTAGTTAGACATCAATAGCATCAGGCCAGCCCCTGTGTCCATGCATCCGGGGCTCTGACCTCCTGACTTGACCTCCAAAGTTGTTTCAGTTTCTCTGACCTCTAGAATTCCAGTCCTGGGTGGAGTCAGGAGGATGTGGCTCTGTCTGCTGTGTGCAGGAGAATGCTACACAGAAATCTCCACTGAAAAGGAACTTTTTGAATAAAAGGAAGAGAAACGGGGATGCAAGTCAATGAACAATTTTAATTTAGAAGATAGTAAGAGGGCAAATAATGAGTTTTGCTCTAGGCTTCAATTTCCACTTGTATTGTTTTCTGTAGACGTTGATAGTGCCTGTCGCAGGGTTGGATATATAGGAACTGTGATAATCTGGGAAGCTAGCTTTAGCATTTGGAAAGCAGAGTTCTTGAGCTATTCAATAAGCTTTGCTGACAGGCTATAAGCCAACTTCTACCTCCCATAGCACAGGGGAATTCACATCATTGCCTGCAATATCCAGAAACAACTCAAAGTTAAATAAAGGCTGGAAGTCTCCCTAAAATAACAACGCACACTGAAAAGCGGCCATGACCTGAGGACGTACACGTGGTGGGGTATGCAAAACTGGATGATGCCTTGGCTCACCCGAGAGATGTGCAAGATCCTGACAGCTGCCCTGTGAGGATGGTTACTCCGCAAACCAACTCTGAAATAAAAGCAGAAGTGGGAACCAGCAAGATGGGGCCAAAGGGGTGGGAAAACAATTGAACATATTACAACAACATTATAATGCGCGAAAATGCCACAGTGAAATCTTTTACTTTCTGTGCGAACTTACAAATTTAATGAAGTGCAAAAAACAAACAGAGAAGAGTGTATTGTTGCTCCTGAAGCGGTGTGATTCATGCCTAGCAACTGAAGAGTGAGGTTCGATCTCGGCTTTCTTGGTGGAGCCGTGATATTTAGGGGTTCTGCCCTCAGCCCTCGTTTCTTCTAGAAGCAGCCTTCTGGCCACCCCTGCATTGCAGAGGTGTGCTCTGCTCACATCTACCACACAATAGCCTTGCTGGTTGTCCACGGACTGTTTTGGAAGTTTTAAAACTTTTATGCAAGTCCCCTAAGGAGTTGGCAAGGCTCCCGGGACATTTTATCCGGACCCTGGACTTTGTGCGGTGGGCTGAGGTGTTGAGGTGGTCAGAGCTGCTCTCTGCACCCAGCAGTCGGCAGTCTGTGGTGGCCATAAACTGCCAGAGTCAAAGTCCCTCTATGAATGGGGGAAGAATAACAAACAGGGGTCGTCAGGAACCAGGCGGAGCCAGCAGTGCACCAATCATTTTGGATATTTTTCCTGGATTTCTGTTGCACTGAGAGGGTTGCTCTCAGCTCCAGCAATTTCCTGCATTGTAACTCTAGACGTGGGGCTGCTTCATGCTTCACAGAGATGCTCCCATTGTTAATGCCTCTAACCATATCGCCTGAAAGATCATGTGTTCACATGGAAAAAATTCTTGCCCCATAGTGCCATGGTTCTTTGTAGCTACTTCCAGCTCCTTCACGAGGTCACACCTAATAGCACCAAATTCCTAGTCACTGGCGTTATGGCCAGAAGGCATATTCTGAGGTATGGGTATGCTTCTCATAGCAGGGTGCTTCTTTATCATGGGAGGGAGAGCAAGAAGTCAGAAGTGTCCCAGCCTGCACCTGACCATTAGTTCAAGAAGGGGAAATCCATGGCATCAGCAGTGACATCCAGTCACTGCCAGAGTTAGCTTCCTGGACCCCTTTCTGGTACCTGCTGTGTCTTTACATGATGGCAAGACTGAGAGAACTTTCTGGAACATTCCATATGGGATCTTAATCCCTTCCATGATCTCCTGACCCCATCAGTTTTCACAGGTCATTTCATAATCACCTTCACCTTGGAGGTTAGCATTTCAACAGGTGAATTTTTCTAGACAGCTCATACAGGGATGACGTGCTGACTTCTATGGTTTGGATTCTTTCAGCACAGGCAGTTAAACTGTGTCTTGCTCCAAACTGCATAATGATTCAAGACTGAAGAGACAACAGAGGAGGAATAAGACGGTGTGGGAGCCTTGCGTTAGTCAGCTCCCCAGTATCATAGCAAACACCTGAGACACATTAACTTACCGAGAGGAAGGGCTTATTCTGGCTCCCAGTTTCAGAGATTTTAAGCCTTGGTTTTATGGTCCTGGTATCTTGGAGACTTTCTGACAGGGAGGAGGGGTGAATAAGCTGCCTTTTGGGGTTAGGGAGCAACAAGAAAGAGGAAGGGGCTATTATCACAATGTCTCTATCAAATGATCTAAACCTCCAATGGCCTAAATGCCGTCTACCAAAGGGTCTGCTGCCTCCTAACAATGCCGCAGTCTGAGGCTGAGGAATTAAACGTATAAGTCTTTGGAGATATTTTAGACTCAGTTTGCAGAAAACCTTCCAGAACGCATCTACTCAAGGAAGAGGTCCCTCTAGCATCTCAGCCTTGGCAGAAGCCCCTCCCTCCAGCTGGGCATTAATACTCTTCTGAAAGTCAGCCATTTCTTTATCATAGCTCAGGCTATGATAATGAGAATGTGCATCTGTGTGTGTGTGTGTGTGTGTGTTCCCATGAGTCTCCAGCCCTCCCTTGTCACCGAGGAGAGCTCCAGCGGCCCCATGTCCGTATACTGAAGTTTCCTCAGATGTCTGCCATGCTCGAGACTCTGCAGGTGCTATTCTGTGCACTGTGCACTATTCTGTTCCCTTCCTTTGGGGCACACCACTGTGCTCAAAAGCCATAGCTGTGCACTGGGACCACTAAGCTCTCTTCTGTGCCCATCTGGTTGCCAGCAGAATTATATCAGAGACATTAAACCCTTAGTACAAAGCCCGGCTCACACGCTGTGTGCTCTTACTGTTATATGAAACCAAACCCTAAAAACCACTTTACCCCAATCACTCATCAAGGATGAATTACCGCATGGGTAATTTAAGTGGAAAACTTAATTTTGAAGTTATTTCTGAAAATATCTCTTCAGATCTTAAATATGATCTGGTAACATAATTAACATCGCATAATCTAAGAAGTCGGATTTTTTTCTTAATCTCTTGAATTCTATCTCTGAGTTATCTCTTCATTCAGCCAGTGGGGAGCTGGTCTTGTCGGGTCTGGGACTTTGTGAAAGGATGTTATTTGCGTGTCTGAGGCTTTTTGTGGAGAGGCGGGTGGCTCTTAAGTGGGTGGCTGCTGCAAATACTCAAATCTAGAGATCACGGGGTTTTCAGTGTTCTTATAGGAGAGGGTGACTCGGGTGCCTTATCTCCAACAACCTTGCAACTTTCACGGAGGAACTGGATTCTCTCCCAGTAACGGCATTCATAACTGTTGGTTAAGAATAACAAGCATCTTGGAGTCTTTCCTGCTGTGAGGTTGGTTTGAAAATCCGGGGACGACAACTCGAATTCCAGACAACGAGGGCTCCCAAGAATGGGCTGGAGAGTAGCCAATAAGGATGCCTTGTTCTGTGGCCATGATCTCATGTCTTTGTTCTTGGTTGCACCCCATGGTATTTCAGAAGAATTTCCATTGTCTTGACATGATTGACAGACCACATGCTTCTCAGTTAAAATGTGAGAAGGTTGAACTGAACACAAGAAATGATTAAACTCATCTGCTAAGTCCATGGTAGGCACTAACTTCTTTGCTGGGCTGTAGATTTCCATAAGCACACTGCGGGAGGTCAACCTGGACATGCTCAGGATGCCAGAGTAAGGACTGCCCTGTTTTCCAGGGTTTGTAGAAGAGATGCATGGGGTTCTGCATGCAGGAGGCTTTGGTTCTCATAACGCTCCCCTTTCAAGCTGAGGTGTGGGGTCCAGAGCTGAACAGCACTCTATGTTTATCCTGAATGGTTGATTGACAGTTACCTTCCACAGGTCCATACACTTTCTGCCGGTAGATCTCCAAGGATCCCTTCATTGGAGGAAAGGGTACTGATGAACCTACCTTTCCCTCTTGCTAAATGCTACCATGTGGATCTTCCCATCGTCCTCTTGGCCTATCCTGAATGAGGTGACTCTGTAAAGCAGATTTCCACTGGGTTAGGCCCTCGCTGCCCTGCTGGCTTAAAGTGGGGCAGAGCCTGTTAGCTGTTGTTCTGAGCTTCTCTCTCTGTGGTCTCTTCAGAGTTTTCGATCACAGGGCTTCTCTCTCTTTCACTATCAATCCAGACAAAAGGGTTGGATTCCAGAGAGGTACATCATTTTTCTGTCACCAGGAAATGGGGAATTCTGATTTTGTGGAACTCGAAGCCCCAAGCTCTATGGAATCTAGAAGGTCTTAATGACCCTGGTGATAAGTGGGCTTGTTTGTTGGGTTTTTTGCTTTTGTTTTTTTAATCAAAGCAAAGGACAAGGAGACACACGCAGGTGCATATGCACACACACACACAGGACTTAACCCAACTGCAATAGAAGAAAAAACTGGTGGTCATCTCTACCACTAAATAACGTTATAATCAGAACAAGCCTATGGTTTAAAAATAGAATACAAAATAATTTTGTTCTTAATTTTTTTGCCCATTTCTCTTTTTGACTGAATTTTTGTTCTTCTGTTTTCACCCTTCTGCAGTGGCCAATTTAGCTCACAATAGAAACCAAATGCATCTTTGAACATCTAAATTTACTTTAAACTGACTCGGCAGAAGGGGACCTCCACAGTTCTCCTAGCCGCAACGTTCCCACCCCCTTTCGTTCCTTAAAAGTGCTTATCAAGACGAATGAGAACCACGCTGTGCAATTTCAGAGATGAAATTGCTTTCTGTCCAGCTTTCCCCCAGTGTTTTCAAGGTCACCAGCCACAGGGAGCCCCCCAGCCCTGTTCTGGGTCCCCGTCAGGACACATTAGGCTCGCCTGGAAGAATTGGGGATGGAGAAGTGTTTTGCTTTATTTTCCCCTCCAAATAAGGTGTGAAATTTCTACTTATTCCCATGTTGTTGAGCAAAGCTAAAGTGTCCAGAGGATGGATAGACCCTACCATCCTGGGTTACTCATAGCATGGTCCCTAAGGTCACAGTCACTTATGTTCCTGAGCCATAGGGAGGAAGCTGGGAGCACCTCAAAACCAGTCCCTGCAGAGCAAAGCAGTGTGCAAAACAAGGTTCTTCACTGCCCTCAACCTACCCAAATGATGCTTCCCTTAAACACTGATAAGACAACAAACTTCTTTGCTCTGATCACCCTCTCTGTCCACCTTGTGAGGAAAGGTGTGATCTGAGGAGACATCATGACAGTTGGAGGAGCCTCTTGTTGATTCCTGGGTGCTCACACAGAAACTGTGTTAATTAAATAACTGCCTGGCCTATTAGCTCTAGCTTCTTATTGGATAACTCTTATATCTTAATTTAACCCATTTCTATTAATCTGTGCATCGCCACAAGGCTGTGGCTTAGTGGGAAAAGTTCCAGCATCTGTCTCCGAGGGGCTACATGGCTTTTCCCCTCCTTTGCCCCCAGCATTCAGCTTAGTTTTCCCTGCCTACCTAAGTTCTGTCCTATCAACAGGACAAGGTGGTTTCTTTATTCATTAATGGTAATCAGAGCATACAGAGGGGAATCCTACATCACCTCCCTTTTCTATTTAAATGGAAAGGAAGGTTTTAACTTTAACATAGTAAAATTACATATAGCAAAACAAGTATCAAGCAAGAATTACAACCACAACATTCATATCTACTTTATCCTCTATCATAACTAAAGAAAACTATAATTATTACTATCTACTCTTCAACTCCATCAAAGACTCTAGAAGGATATAATATTACCTAAGTAAACAGGAAATGTTGTAAGTTGTAAACAACTTCCAAAACTCTAGAATTGACAGAATCATCTCGCTGCCTGGACAATCAACCAAAGATCTTCTGTACCATTGGGGCATCCATCTTCGTCCTATAGGCCCATAGTATCCAGCAGACTTCTCCATGAAGCAGGACATTTCAAAGACAGTTCTGCCTTTATTAGCAGTTTGTCATCATTTTCTTCTGTATCCTACAGGATGTCTGGCAGACTCTTTCATGAAGCAGGAACCCTGAAGGATTGTCTCACTTTTAGGCAAGCTCAGCAGTCATTTCTCTGTGGGTCCTGTATGTCTAATTTTTATAGTATATCATGAAGCAGTCTAGACAAGAGCAGTTTCTTGCCTAAATAGCTAACCAACTCCATAAGGAGCCTCTTCAATGTCCATCTTCCTCTTGAAGTAATTGGTGCTGCCAGGAGCAAATGTGTCTCATTGTCATGAAAAGTTCTAACTTCTTAAAACATTTTAAATGCCATATTCTGAATGTCTGAAAGATTTGAAGAATACCTAACTATCTGAAATACATCTCTGACTACAAGTTGACTATTATAGATGACTATCAATTAACCTATATTTCTTAATTATATATTACATTTTTAAATGAGCTACACAATTACAATATCTTAATCAAGAGCAGAAATATACATATAACAAACACAACCTAAAATTTGTATCAATAAACCAAAATCCATACCAATGCAAATCTCTATAGCATATCCCCCTTTCAATATAAACAAACATTTATTAACAATATTTGGGAATATGTGCTGGAAGCAAAGACCTGTATTTTGAGACCTGTATTTTGTATATTCACCTCTGTCACCTCTGTAGGGTAAGTTTTGGGCCTAGGAAATTAACCAAGTATCTTTTCTCCCTGTAAGACCTGCAGGCCCCTGGCTTTAGAAGCAATTAGCATTTTCTTTGTTAGTTAACAATCACAGACCCTCAGTATTTCCTTATCAGCTAGGGCTGTCTCCAGACCTGAATTCCAGCATCCTACCTCTCCTCCCTGCTGCTTGTTTGCTATATAACAGCTCCCGGGGGATAATAAAATTATTAAAGTTATTGAAGTACACCCACATAGTCTGTTGAAACAGTGAGAAGCCCTGAAGGTCACCCCATGTGATGCTCATTGCTCAGCATCCTTCTTTTGCTCCTTTCCTGTGTGTGTTCCTTGATGCAATCTTCAGAGAGATCTACAACACATGTGTCAAGTTTGCTGGATAAAGAGCAGCTGGGCCTCCTCTTCTGAGACACAGCAGAGCCCCCCAGACCCTGTTCTACTTTAAATGCTTTTGGTGGCAGTTGGAAGCACTGCAGAGGGAACCCAGGACTGTGCATGGGTCTATGTGGACTCCCTTTCTGGACTTTCCTTCTTGTTTGTTCCCACATAGATTTCTTCTGAAACCAGGATCCTCAGGTTAGGGTCCAACAGCCCAGCGTTAGCTCCTTGGGAACATCTTGGGGTCTCTGTGAAGTAGGGATAGTTTCTCTTTAGTTCAGAAGGCCTACCTCAAGACTGACATGGCAATCTCTCCCAAAGACAGCTCATGGCTTTTCTCCTCTGGTTGTAAACCTACATTCAAAGGTCTGAGCAGTTAAGGATGGAGTTGGTGTGGGAAGGTTTGACTTTTTAATCAGAGGCATCTTCTGCGTTTTGGAAGGACAGAAGCTCCATTCTTGGAATCCTTCAAGCCCTCACTTCTGCCCATATGAGCGGAACAGCAGTGAGGAGCAGGAGCTTCCACAAGGACCCGTCTTTTCTCCCGGGAGGACTAAGCCACAGGAGGAAAGAAGGGATCGTTTGTTCCTTACTTTTGTTCCTCTACACCCTTCTCCCTAAAACAAGTGATGTTTCTAGTTTGCTTTTTAAAACCCTGTCTCCTGGTTTAGAGCAGAAGTGTATCTGTGAGGTATAGCAGAACATAGAAGACAATGAAGGCCTTTCTCACTGTCCATGTTTTGTGCAATCATACAGGGTTATCAGTGCACACAGACCATTCAAGAGGACACAACTTCCTATGCTATTTTAGCTTACATTTATACACTTAATACTAGACTGCATATATCCTTTAATGTTTAAGACACAGAAACAAATAGCCCCTCCATGTTAGAGCCTTTATGGAAAGGCATCATATGGGCATTACCTAATTTAATTTAGTGCCAAGCCCTTTATTGACTCACATCTGCTCTTACGGTTATTCACATTTTAATCAATGTTGTCACAAAATCACTCATGTACGTTTTCTGAGAATGTGTTCACAAAGGGCAACTCTCCAGTCTCATATTTTTCATGTCTAACACTATGCTTTATTAAAATAGCTCCACTTTGAACACGTGGTGATCCCAATACAAGCCGCACACATAGGGGCGCTCAACACTTCTGTAGAGGTATCTAATCCTGCTGTGAGAATTATACTATTGTGCTTGCTCCTTCGGTAAAGCCTCGACAAGGCTCTTACAAAGCACGTGTATCACCTTGAATGTCCCTTGGCTTAATTACCAACAAGGTGAAAAATTTTACCAAGTGTCTTGATTTTTGAGCATGAACTTTCATTTTTCCCTATAACCCTGTTAATTATCTTGATATACAGGTTATTGTGTAAATTATTAAGAAAAATATAGGGACCACATTAATATTTGTTACTTGGAAAAGACTGTTTTCATTTGCTCTAGAGTCTTTGTTTTTGCTTTAGAGTCTTTTGTTACAGATAAGTATATTTTTATTCTATATTTTTCTCTATGTTGGAGAAGGGCATAAACCTAAGTCATTAGCAAGCAGCCATCACTCTTCCAAGAGCGCATATACTCACTGTTTCAATAAATATTGACTTACATGTCTAAAAATTTTGATTATTGCCCACTGCAAAAGAGAACATCTGATTTTGAACATTAAATATATGACTTACCTTTTCATTTTGCCTTTTTTCCTACATAAAGAATGAAGAAGGTCAAATGTTACCCACCTGTCAATCTCCTGGTGTCCAAAGACCTGGCTGAGCAAGTCTCAGCTTTGGGTAGGGAAGGGTCTTCATTCTGTGCAGCAGGCAGTAGGCAGAGTGATTCATAACTGGACAGTGTGCTAAGAAAGGGAAACTGAATATCCAACGTAAAGAAGGACGCTATACAAGGCTCATGGAAGAAGGGGAGGTACAAAGAATGTTAGGACCATAGGATGATGCGCAGTGCAGGGAAGTACTGCCTTATGGACACGGCATGTCTAATGCATAAATAAATTCACTGACCTGTGTCCATGTGTACAATATCAACCAGACGACACTCCCAGAATGGATGGTGAGATAACCTCCAGGTCCCACTCTATACGGGGAGCTACTGGCTGTCAATATACTCTGGGGCAGGAAAACATTACTCTTTCTTGGGGATGTGGCCATGGTAGGATTCCCCCATTCCAGAGGACAGCTCACCATCCATGCACCCGTGGGCAGCACTAGCTGGACTTAGTGAATTAGTTTTTAAAGACAGGAAGTTGGGACAGAGTTTCTGCTCAGTACTGTGTCTGTATTTGCCGGGATTCATTTTAGAACCTCAGCTCTCTTCTTGGGGTGCCACCACAAGGGCACCCACATCACATCTTAGAGTCAAGATACATGTTTCTGCTTTCTGGTGTGTCATGTTTTCTCATACTTCCAAACATCATTTTCATTATCATTGCATTATATATTTTATCTTTCTAGATACATTGTAGAACAACCTTGTGTTTTAAAACCTCTGGTGACATTTTGTTTAGAAAACCTTGAACTTGTAGAAATAAGGTTGTGGAGAGTTGAGGTTCTAAGGAATACCAACACTCCAGGCAGGAAACAGCTTTCCTCGGCACAGACATTATATGCTTCATTGTGCAACACAGGTCTAAAGTTTATTTGATGAAACAAACCCCCTAAAATGGGATATAAATATATCTCCAGCCAACGGGACAAGTTGTGCGGGTTTCACCTTCCAGCCTAGACCACAGCTACTGTCGACTTTCCCAGAGACCATGACTTCCTTTCTCTGAAGAGTATTCCATGTTTAATCCATTTCTGATGAATTAATGGGGCAGATCACTGAGTGTTCTGAGCTGGCGGTTGGAGCCCTGAGCACCTCTGGGTAGGGGTGATGTTTCATCTGCCCATGGCTTGCTGGTCACGTGGGTTTCTTTTCATTTAGTGGAAATTTGCTAAGTCTCGCGGACTCCAGGGCTGCCTTGCCCTCTGTCTTCCCTTTTTCTATAGACCTCATCACCATGTAAGCTTTGATTTTGTCTTTGCTAAGTCCTGAAACTTAATACAAGAAAATTCTAATACGTTTAGCCTGGACTCATACAAACCTACCATTTTGATTCTCCTATGTAACAAGATTGTAACCCCACTGTCTTCTATTACCAAATTAATACCCAAAGCAGGGAGATGTAGCTTCCTGCTAGATATCGGGGCTAGAAGCTGAAGCAGGCAGCGGACACAGGAGCCTGAGCCCTGCAGTTCCCAGACTCCTTGCTTGCGGGACTGGCGGCAACACCCCAGGTTGGGAGCAGGGACTACAACAACACACCTCAGTCAAGCAGGAGAAAGGGGTCTTGGTGAATCCTTTGATGGAAGTCAGTTTTCCACAGCTCTTCCCCATATCTGAAATCTCATGGTATCCCAGCAGATGGCTACTAAGGTGTTACAGCTGTGACAGCTGACCATGCCAAAGGGCTTTGTCCTTGGGAGGTTGAACAGTTTCTGTCAGTGCTGGTCCTCCTCTGAGTCCATGCTAGTCTGTCTGGCCAGCTGCCTGGTTCTGGACTCCGTTCCTGAAGGTAAGTGGAAGCCACACCTGCTATGTCTGAGTCTAGCCCATACAGGACCATAGATGACCTCAATGGAGCCCGCTTTTCCATCAGCTGGCAGGAAGGACAGTCTTACTACCATGGAAACTGAGAGGTGAGTATGAAGGTCCAGTGGCTTCCAGGAAGACTGTGCTGAATTGAACTACTCAGAGGCTGTTTGCCCTGCTCTATGTTGGGGCCTAGGCTATCTATAAATGTTAGCAATCTGTGCGCTTACATGCGTGATTCTCTAAAAACTGTAGTGACGAGATTTAAAATACCTGACCCAGTTAATCAGGGCTAGAAAACCTGTGGCTAAGGTGGTCAGGTCCCGGGAGCAAATCTACTACCTTGATTCTGCCAAACTGACCAACACACCTGATACTGTGCCCTTTCTGAAATGGCCTTCTTCTGAAGTAGCTGGCCATTAACAAAGAGACACACATGGCTCAAAGTGTAGAGAACCAGCGACTACAGGGTCTTCAGCCCCAAACAGGACACCTACACCACATACAGCTTCCCAAGTCTCAGGGTTTATTGTGGAAGAAGGTGTAGGAGGATGGCAAGAGCCAGCGGTGCTGCGTGGGCTGCCTGCTTGCCCATGGGAGCTCACAGCAGTTGTGGCAGTGTACATAGGACCTATGCAAGCTCAAGCAATCCAGACTTTTAGCCTGGAGGGGGAGGAGAGCAGGAAGTCCAAGCCCTAGCTGAGGAACTCTTGGTGATAGATGGGTGCTAGGAGAGGCAATGCTAGTTTTTAAGGGCTCCATAGTCAGTGAATAGTCACACAACCAGGAGTGAACAAGCAGCACAAACCAGGGGTCGATAGCACGCACATGTGTGGACACTCACATGCGTGCGTGCCTGTTTAAGGACACAAAACAGGGAGGGTAAGGGAGGAGATGTGACCTTGAGAGGAGCTGGGAGAAAAATGAATATGACCAAACATACAAGGTTTGAAATTTTCAACGAATTAACAAAAAAATTTTAAAATGCTACATATTAAAATACATTTTGAATTTCTGGGAAGCTGCAAGAGGAAGGATAAAGAAATAAAAGTGGAACCAGAGGAGAACCTAATTCAAAGTTACCTGGGCAAGAAGCCCCCTCAAGTCTCCAGCTTAGGGACAGTTTTGTCTCTCAATGGAAGCCAGAGAATGGAATTGAGAAACAGAAGCAGCAGCTAAGGGAGGTAGAATTCACATAAATTGTTCTGACTGACAATTCACGTGCCATCACATAAGAGGTTTTTTGTGCCTTGCGACTGGGTCCCCATCTTCCTGTACAGACAGGCAGATGAGGGTCACACAGCTGGCACACAGACACAGGCTAAGGTCACAGGTGTGTACTGGAAAGAATATTAGACAAGGAAAGAATTTGTAAATGCCTTACCTCACTTTCCAGAGTCCCCCTGGTGCTCCGTCTGTGGCTCTGTGAAATCCCCAGCCGATAACTCCTCTATCCTCAGTCCTCTGGACTCAGCTGTACTGCATGTTGTCTTTGCTCCTTTGGTGTTTTCTTTTTTTTTTTTTTTTTAGATGGGGGGACCTGCCACCCAACTCCCAAATAAATTACACACGGAGCTTATTCTTAGTTGTGAATGTCCGGCCTTAGCTTGGCTTTTTTCTTACCAACTTTTCCTAACTTAAATTATCCCAACTCCCTTTTGCTCCTGGGCTTTTATCTTTTTCTATTTCTGCGTACCTTTTTTTTTTCCTTCTTGCTCCATGACTGGTTGTGTGGCTGGTTAGCTGGCCCATGATGTCCTCCTCTCCTTGTTCTCTTGCTCCTTCTTGTTTGTTAGTTTCCTTCTATTTCTACTCTCTGCCTGCCAGCCCCGCCTATCCTTGCTCCTGCCTTGCTATTGGTCATTCATTTCTTTATTAGACTATCAGGTGTTTTAGACAGACACTAACACAGCTTCACAGAGTTAGACAAATGCAGCATAAACAAAAGTCACCCACCTGAAAATAACATTCCCCAACACAGCTGGACACACTGGTAGCCATTCCCTTTAACTGTTACTCTGTTGCTCTTCACATAGTCAGACTCCGTTACACACCTGTGGCTTCTCTCTACGGCTTTTTGTGTCCTGTGGATGCTGGTGTCCCTCAAGCAAGTTTCAGATCACTCCTGCCTCTGAATAGTCTCCCCCTCTCTGTGACTCTCTTCAATGTCAAACACTGCCGGGTGCCCCACATGGGTCTGACCTAATCACCATACACAAGATACACTCAAAATTCCTGTCACCCAGTCTCTAATGATCACTGCCTGCGTTCACATTCTCAAGAATAAAAAGAATGAAAACACCCCAGAAGAAACAAAGTTTCCAATACACAGAAGCTGGGTGTGGTTCTCATCAGTAGTACGTTGGCAGAGAACCTCCCAGCATCTCCCGCACTTCTGACTCACAAGCTGTGGCTTTGCGTGTTCATTATCTACCCCTGTGTGCTTTGTTTCCAGACAAAAGAACAAAAACAAAGAATATATTTTGTTACTACATAGCCAGTATGAACTCATTGGAGAAAATTACAGAACATCTTAAGAAAGAAACATAATTATATTATCAATAGGAACCCCGTGGACTTTTTTTTTTTTTTTTTTTTTTTGCACAGTTCAAGCTATTTTTTCCTTTTACTGTCCTTATGTTTGGTACTTTTGCATTGCGATTTTTTTTTGCCTACTTTCCTCTAAGCATCATAATGTCCCACTTTACTACCTATCATTCATAAAGAGAACTTCAGTGTTTGTACATAATATTCTATCACACAAATACAAGTTTTTTCTTGTTAAGAAATTCTAATCCAAAGGCGCAAAAGTGGTTACGTGGGTTTCCATAAAATTTAATTTAATATTTAATTACATTTAATTTCATTTCAATGGGTTCATTTTATGAAGTGGAGCCACGGGGCCCAGGTCTCCCTCCTGAGTTTCCTTGCTCTCGTTTCCACACTGATTTCCCACATGATTTCTGCAATTGTAAGGGATGTGTCTAAGAGGACCTGTGTCTCTCGCTGCAGTGGAAAATGTTTCACAGTGCCTGCTTAAATTTTATCTTAGCAAATTAAACTAATTCAGCCATGGATCCTAGCCCTTGCCCTGGCTGTCACTCTATTGGATTTTGTTCCATCACTCTTAATAAACGATATGGACTATATTGGAAAGAAATTATCATCTAACAAATGACCTTTTATTTACATGGGAAGAAAATTGGCTTTGTGCCCTCTTGTGCTCCCAGCTCCTCAGTGCAAAGGAAAACCTTGCTGTGACTAATCCAGGCTATGGGGTACTCAGACAATTTCCTCAGCTCTTTATGGATGATGAGACCTGCTTATGCCAGCTACCTACCAATTTTCTCTGCCATCTATTTTTAGAGATGTCAAAATGTAAGAATGAGGATTGTAGAGATGTGTTTCAGATGGCCCCCTCTCTCTTTCTCTCTCTCATCTTCACAATTAAAGTACTGTAACATTATCCTGCCACCTAGGGGTATTGACAAAGAAATTTATACATGCAGAGTGCCAAATTCAAAAAGCAGCACATCGGGACCAAAGTGCCTAAGCCACACCAGTAACTGTATATTTTCTCATCTGCTTCCTAATATAAGTCATTACCTTAAAACTAAATGAGAGTGGTGTCCTGGGACATTTAAGGCTTCCTCTTTTAGGACTAAGAGTATCTAAAAGGCTAACTAGGTGAGGGCTGTGTGGTGTGCTGTCTCCCTGCCTCTCAGAGGTCTTTAGCGTTGTTCCTCATCTGTGACAGTCTGAAGCAGCCAGGGGACAGGTCTCATTTGAAGAACAGTGTTTTGTATACGTTTCTCCCTTCCTACGCTGTTCTGTATTTCATATTCATCTTTGATCTATAGCATCAGAGGAGGGCCAAGCTCGGACACAGGAGAAAGAGAAGTCCTTGACATGCAGAGCAATGATATCACTCTCTCGTGAGTGGCTTCTTAAACATGGCTTTGGACTATACTGGCCATGCCCATAGTCAAGTTTTCCCTTGAGCTAGAAAAAAATTTATCACTTTTAAAAAATTAAGGTTACCAATGTGAGAAATCTGAACTGCAGCCACACAGTAAATCCTCTGTCTTATGTTCGCCTTGAAGATTCTAATAGATACAGAATAAACACAATATATAGAATGGATATCTAAATTTTCACTTAAGAAATTTGCTGTTCTTTACCAAGGCAAGCATATTGAGTATGGTTTGTGAATGTGTGGTGTGGGATTCCCCACTGTCTCTGCTGGTCCAGGAACCTGGAGCACTGCAGACGAACTGGCAGATGATTTTTTACAAGCTTCTGTCTCTGCATGGAAAACAGACTAATTGATCAGAGACTCCTCCAAGTCTTGAGGAGTTTGAGGAGACTGGGGGAGGGCCTGATGGATGCTGAGTTGTTCCCTAGGCTCAGAGAGGTGTCCTTATTCTCTGTGACCTATTCCACCAGTCAGGAAAATCAGGCCACGCTTGTTTCCTTCCATTTCCCCTTCTCTGGCAATGTGATGTAAGGACTGGAGTTTTACCTCTCCTGGGCTTTTTTTCACAGTGACAGTTCTCTGCTAACTGCATAGAAGGGTCCCTAATTACACCTCTCCACCCTGGGGCATCGGGTGAGGTGGAGGAAGCCATGTAAATGTCAGGCCTTTCTGCTCTCATTATGGCCTGCCTCTGTCCAAGCCCACTGTTCTCAGGAAGGGCAGGGCTTTCTCTTCTCCATCCTCTTTTATTCCACTGCTGTTTGGAGGGCAGAGGGAAATGCTGTCTGCCGTGGTTTGCTCTGTGCACTGTTTGGATTCAGAACTCACCGACGAGAGCAATGAATTAGCCATGTAGCCTCCCCCCCCCCCCCACACACACACTGACTCAAAAGTTGGTGCAGGAAGGGGCCAGAGACCCTCACGGCAATATGACTGAGCCCTGTCCCAGACCAGAAGGACACCTCATGATATTATGACTAAGGCAAAATAGACGGAGACATCGGAAACCCTCGTGGTTTATATTTTTTTTTTGGAAGGTGATTTATGTTTGTTTTGGTGTTGTTCTTGTTCTAGGTAGGAAGTTATGATAATAGCCCTTTCAACGTAAAGTTCTCTGACACCCAGGCTCAAGATCAGTAAGTGTTGGTGGGCCAGCTAGGAAAGAGATGGGGGCAGGAGCTGCACAGCAGTGACTCTGGGGGGGTGTCTTGGTTAGGGTTTCTATTTCTGTGAAGAGACACCATGCCCACAGCAACTCTTATAAAGAGAACACTTAATCATGGTGGTTGACTTACAGTTTCAGAGGCTCAGACCATTATCAGCATGGTGGGACATGGTGGCATGCAGGCAGGCATGGTGCTAGAGCTGAAAGTCTTATATCTTGATGGGCAGGCAACAGGAAGTGGTCCGTCTCACTGGGCATGACTTGAGCAAAGCAGACCTCAGAGTCGAACTCCACAGTGACACCCTTCCTCATCAAGGCCATACTTCTTAACAGTGCCAGTCCTTTAGGGGGCCACTCCTTTCGGGGGCCACTTTCTTTCAAACCACTGCAGGTGGGAACCGCAGATCGGTGACTCTGCTGAGAGCTCTTAGCAAGTTTTCTCGGTTTCATTCTTTGCTCTGTAAGTTTACTCACCAATAGGAGTGCTCTATGTTTCCTGTACCCTCTGCCTCTTCTGCCATAGTCCACAGACATTCGCTTAATATTCAAACTAAGAACAGATTTGAGATCGCTAAAAGTT
This sequence comes from Chionomys nivalis, assembly GCF_950005125.1. Lineage (NCBI taxonomy): Eukaryota > Metazoa > Chordata > Mammalia > Rodentia > Cricetidae > Chionomys > Chionomys nivalis. Next base: position 2,995,293 of record NC_080100.1, on the reverse strand, counting down.
TTAGTGTTTTGTCATAAAAATCAGTTAAATTGTTCACGAATACTGGTGGCAATTTACAGAAAAAAAGGTGTTCAAATTATGAAAGTGATAGAGATTAGCCTATATGTAATTTGATACTTTCCTATAGAAAAATTAATTTCCTTTTCAGATAATGGGTAACTATTTTTTATATTCTAGTAAAACACTGTTTGAAAGTTAGGGACAAAACTATGTATTTTAAATAAATCGTCTTGCAGACAAATAATTGATAAGTTTCTGAGAAGACACCAGGCCCTAGATTCCCTAGATAGCTTGTATTGGTAGGATGATGTATAAAATAATTCCCCCAAATCAAAGATGCTGAGCTAAATGGAGTTCAAGCTGACTGTGCTCAAAAAAGAGGCTTGTGACTTATCATATGACCCAGCCACGGGCAAGTGTACCAACATTACAAAACACAGAGACTGTCCTGCTTTTTTCCAAATGTTCTAAAGCAAACGGAAGATTCCTTGGGAATCACTGAGGGCGCCTACGTGTGCTGCGAGGGAAACTGGGAAGACAGACCATCTTTATGTGCCCTGTTGGATGGACATAGCCTGCACACTGGAAGACTGAGCCTTGCTGAACTTCAAGCATGTGCTTCTGAAACCCTGGCCAGGCGAGGGCAGTGTGAAGGGTCTTTCCTGCCCCTGGGCACACTTACTGCCTCCTGGACAGTGTTGTAGGAATAAATACCTGCAGGGGATGATGCACTTATTCATGTCCTTTCGTTAAAATAAGTAAAATAAAATGAAAACTTTGAACTGCTTTAAAGAAAGACTTTTTTGTTCGTTTGTTTTTCTTCTGTGGGTGTGCTTGTAGGTACTACATGCGTGGGTATGCTTGTGGGTGGTACATGCAATGGAGTGTGGATGCCCACAGAGGCCAGCAGAGGGCATTGAGTCCCCTGGGGCTGGAGTTATAGGAGGCTATGAGCTGCCGGCCTGGGTGCTGGGAACCAGACTTTTAACCTCTACAAGGGTAGTACATGCTCCAAACCACCACCAAGCCACCTCTCAAAGTCCTTGGGGCACTTTTTGATGGAAGACAAATGTACCAGAGATATTATTCTCTGATTAAAATTTGAACTGACAATTCTGTGAAAAGCCCCTTGGCTAGCTGAAAATATTTATGAAAGGAATTTTCAGAAGACTAAAATAGGCAAAGCGAGGCCTATTTGGACCATTTTGTCTTAACTCATGTGTGTGTGTCTGTCTGTCTGTCTGCATGTGTGTGTGTGTTTGTCTACGTGTGTGTGTCTGTCTGTCTGCATATGTGTGTGTGTCTGTCTGTGTGTCTGTGTGTATGTGTGTGTCTACGTGTGTGTGCCTCTGAGAATCTCAATGACTATTGGACTAGAATAGAAACCAGAAAGCAAATTGCATATTTGAGACATGGTTCTGCTGTAGGAGAAGAATAATTACACTCATTCACATGATGAAGAGGAGAAAGGAAGGGGTGGGGAGCACATGCAGGCTGCTCCCACAGTGCTACAGCAGCTCCCTATAGGAGAGAGAGCCAGGGTCAGAAAGAGGAGAGAAGACAGGACTAAAAAGAGGCAAGAGGAAAGTGTTTATTGCTTCACGAGGTGGTTAAGCACAGGGGTTTCCTGATTGCAAATGAAAACAAAAGACTGATGTGTGACTTCTCATGCCAGACAGAAAGGGTTAGACCATAGCCCACATTCACACTGCCCTCAAGTTGGGTGCTGACATTGAGAGCAGACATGGCATCTTGATAATTAAACCTCAGACACAGACACACTCTGTGTTACAGTTGTGAGCAGAGCTGGGCACATGCCATCTTCATGTGTAGATGCACATGTATGTGGACATATGTGTGAGCATGTTGTTTATGTATGTCAAACCCTAACAATTTCAGATCGTCTTCCATATAAAAATCCAATAAGCATAGAAATGATAAATATGAGTGTCATATATAAAAATAGGTACATGTTTAAAATATTGCTTAAACTTTTCTTCTCTCTTCTGTCTCTCTGTCTCTGTGTATGTGTGCACATGCACATACCAGGTACCAGGTAAGATCAGAAGAGGGTGCTGAGTTCCCTGGGGCTGGAGTTTTAAGCAGTTGTGAGACACCTGACCTGGGTGCTCAGAGCCGAACTCAGGTCCTCAAGAGCAGCAATCCCCTGAACTGCTTAGCCACTGCTCCACCCCGAAGTGTTGTATAAAGTACTTTTGAAGAATAACTTTTTGATCACTTTCTCATCTGCTATCTGTTTCACAGTTGTTATTGGAGGCTTATTGGGTTGTTTTCCTCTCTATGAATGCAAGATTATCCAGTTCAGGGACTACACATAGCCACATCTTAGACTTTCTGGTTCAGTGCTTCCCACACAGTGGGTACTAGATAAACACCAGCCAAATGCAATTCAGTTGGCATTTACTGCAAGACATTGTAATTCTTTGTTCCTTTTGTGCCTGGAATTTATGGGAAGCCTTGTTTTGCAGGGTTGGTGTTAATGAGAATTCTGGACCATCTGCAACAATCAGTTAAATCCGCATTCAAATTCGCTTTTCCTCCAAGTGTCATTCACGTAGGAAGGGAAACAGCCAAACTCATGGAGAGCTTTCTGAATGCTCTGGGATGCCATGAACAATCAGACAGTGCAGTAGGGTGGCGAGAGATGAGCCATATTTGAGGAAGAAGAGAAAGGCTCCAAAATGTGAGTCTTGACTTCAGATGCAGATTAGAAGTCAAACACAAACACGGATGGCACCTTTAGCCAAACAACCATCAGCAAGAAGTCTGTCATCACTAGCGACCAGTACCATCCCCTGCAGTGCCGCTCAGTCTGTGGAAGAAACGACTTTTCTTCGACTCCACACAGATGAAGATCTCCAGTGTTTCCTTTCAGAGTGGCACTCCTTAAGGAAGCAAATGCAGTGTAGTGGCGTGTCCTCTCTCACATCATAGTTTATCTATGAACTAGATGAAGGCGCTTCCAGACCTCATTGGTCCAGGCTCATCTTGAGGCAAGCCCCAGCTCTCAGGATGAGAAACGCTGAACTTCTCTCACCTCTGTTTGATTTCTAAGTCAAGCAGGGTTTATGTGTAAACCCTCTGGCATCAGGCTGATGTGCAGGGGCCTCTGCCTACGCTGAGAGTTAAGTCAAGGCAGCTCTTTAAATTGACTGGGCCACCAGAATAGGGGGTGTGTGTATGTGTGTGTGTGTGTGTATTTGCGTGTGTGCATTTCAGAGCCTCTATCTGGGGCTTCTGTTGGGAAGCCTTAGCACCTATCCCATAAAGAGAGATGCATACAACAGGTGTACTTCATTGTCAAACTGACGTCAACAAACCCCAAAACTCAAATTAAAAAAAATGAAAAAAGAAAGCAAAAATGATAAAGGTGTTAAGATGAGTGACGTTTGAAAAAGAATATTAACCTTTGATAGTCCTTGTCCAATTCCATCTGTCTTGGGTAGGACTCCAGGTGAGATCCTGGCAGGAGAGATCCAAGGATAAAGGCAAACTGGGAAAAGATGGGATGAGACTGTCCATCCATATGCTAGCTCAGGAGACAATATGAAAGAAGGGGGAAAGGTACCGTCTGTCCCAATAAAACATCTAGAATGGTTTATAGAGCAGTGGCACCACAGGGAGACAGAAGGGCTGTTAGGATGTATAGCTAAGATGAGGTGAGTGCTGCCCGTGAATGCTGCTGAAGCCCTCTCGACAGTAGACACTTGCTCTGTGCAAATCCTAGACCATGCTGGAAGGCAAATGATAGAATGGTGGCCATGACCTTCGTGAATCAGCTGATGGAGGAACTCTGAGCCTCCAGTTTGCTGGTCTCTGTGGGCCCCGAGGTGCAGGAACTGTCATTTTCTTCTTGCCTGCATTTGGTCACATGCTTTATTACCCAGCAGAACTATTTGATAGTCTGACCCCCGTGGATAAAGGAAGCACCAATCTTGACTCACTATCTACTGGCATTGAGAAACAGAGACCAGACCCCAGTGCACCGTGGAGGTTCAGCAGTACCCACAGAGGACAGAATCCAGGACTCTTGCAGTGAAGTCCTCACAACCAGCTTTTAGGAATATCTTCCTTCCAGCTAACTCAGGTTCAAACTGGTATTTGCTGGTCAAGTACCCCTGCTTCCAACACAGACGGGACTGCTGTTAGACCCCTAATAACTGTTAGGAAAGTCTATGATTCAATTCGGCTGTCTGGTGTCTAAATCCATGCTCTGAGGAGAACCGTAGCCCGACTCCATGATATGGAACTTAGATGATTGAACAGAAGTGTGCAATGGGTATACATAGTGCAAGGACCAATATCTGAGATTTGATGCTATTACTGGAGAATGGGGACAATGACAGTCTGGGGAGTTTGGGTAATGTGTCGTTCCCTCTAAAATCAGAGCCCACACCTGATTCGGAGCAACAGGGTGAACAGCTTCACACATGGTCATCACTGAACCCTTTCCTGCTGTGGTTTTCAAGTTACTATCAAAACTTTGGGCTTAGAAGAAACGTATCTCATGTGAAATTTCTCTAATTAGTTAAAAATGTTCTCTTTAATGGGAGAGATATTCCATTAAATAACCCCTTTCAGGGGTTACTATAAATCAAAATAAACTTTACATGTCACAATGCTTTCAAAAACTGACTTTGTGGGAAATGTTTTGCAAATGCTCCTAGCAGAGTATTTGTGGGACGTGGAGGCCAGCTTCTCAACAACTGGCTTTCCCTGGGGGAAAAGTGAGTAGGTTTTGTCTTGATCTCTCCGCCCCTGTCTTAAAGTAGCTACAGACAGCCAGGCTACTTTCACATGAAGTTTTCAGGGATTAATGTCATTGGCCTTCCCTGCAGTGCTGTCCCCTTCCCAAACCCCTAGCTGAGTCTGCATGAACCTGCCCACCCCTGTATCCATGTTCCCTGCTTACAGAAAAGCAGGCAACACCTCAGGAAGCATAGGGAACACTTCAAAAACAGGGGCATCCTACCATCACGTACAAAGAATGTGTGCTTTAGGTTTTCTGTGAACAATCATTGACACCGTCACAGACCTAATTACACTTAGAAAAAAGTACAGGCCATTTTTCCAACCTGATTCTGACGATGGATGTCTGTGAGGTGCCCTGACCCTGTTAGCAGCCAACACCGATATGTCATAGTCAGCAGACCACAATAAGACAGGCAGAATGCCAAACCCAGAGGTATGTAGGAACAGGAATAGCTGCTCTCTAGGCCAGGCCAGTTTTGAGCCCATTGCTCAAATTATCTATCAGGAGGATGGCTTAAAT